>NC_053028.1:145054813-145302228 GCF_003073215.2 Triticum urartu | reverse complement strand
ATCAACGTAACCATTTACGATGAGCTCTTTGTCACCTCCATATACGAGAAACATATCCTTAGTCCTTTTCAGGTATTTCAGGATGTTCTTGACCGCTGTCCAGTGATCCACTCCTGGATTACTTTGGTACCTCCCTGCTAAACTAATAGCAAGGCACACATCATGTCTGGTACACAACATTGCATACATGATAGAACCTATGGCTGAAGCATAGGGAATGACTTTCATTTTCTCTCTATCTTCTGCAGTGGTCGGGCGGTGAGTCTGACTCAACTTCACACCTTGTAACACAACCAAGAACCCTTTCTTTGCTTGATCCATTTTGGACTTCTTCAAAATTTTATCAAGGTATGTGCTTTGTGAAAGTCCAATTAAGCGTCTTGATCTATCTCTATAGATCTTGATGCCCAATATATAAGCAGCTTCACCGAGGTCTTTCATTGAAAAATTCTTATGGAAGTATCCTTTTATGCTATTAAGAAATTCAGTATCATTTCTGATCAACAATATGTCATCTACATATAATATCATAAATGCTATAGAGCTCCCACTCACTTTCTTGTAAATACAGGCTTCTCCAAAAGTATATATAAAACCATATGCTTTGATCACACTATCAAAGCGTATATTCCAACTCCGAGAGGCTTGCACCAGTCCATAAATGGATCGCTGGAGCTTGCACACTTTGTTAGCACCTTTTGGATCGACAAAACCTTCTGGTTGCATCATATACAACTATTCTTTAAGATATCCATTAAGGAATGCAATTTTGACATCCATTTGCCAAATTTCATAATCATAAAATGCGGCAATTGCTAACATGATTCGGAAAGACTTAAGAATCGCTACGGGTGAGAAGGTCTCATCGTAGTCAATCCCTTGAACTTGTCGAAAACCTTTCGCAACAAGTCGAGCTTTGTAGACAGTAACATTACTGTCAGCGTCAGTCTTCTTCTTGAAGATCCATTTATTCTCAATTGCTTGCCAATCAACGGGCAAGTCAACCAAAGTCCACACTTTGTTCTCATACATGGATCCCATCTCAGATTTCATGGCCTCAAGCCCTTTTGCGGAATCTGGGCTCATCATCGCTTCCTCATAGTTCGTAGGTTCGTCATGGTCAATTAACATGACCTCCAGAACAGGATTACCGTACCACTCTAGTGCGGATCTCTCTCTGGTTGACCTACGAGGTTTGGTAGTAACTTGATCTGAAGTTACATGATCATCATCATTAGCTTCCTCACTAATTGGTGTAGGAGTCATAGAAACAGATTTTTGTGATGAACTACTTTCCAATAAGGGAGTAGGTGCAGTTACCTCATCAAGTTCTACTTTCCTCCCACTCACTTCTTTCGAGAGAAACTCCTTCTCTAGAAAGGATCCATTCTCAGCAACAAATATCTTGCCTTCGGATATGTGATAGAAGGTGTACTCAACAGTTACTTTTTGGGTATCCTATGAAGACGCACTTCTCCGACTTGGGCTTGAGCCTATCAAGATGAAACTTTTTCACATAAGCATTGCAACCCCAAACTTTAAGAAACGTCAGCTTAGGTTTCTTGCTAAACCGTAGTTCATACGGTGTCGTCTCAACGGATTTAGATGGTGCCCTTTTTAATGTGAATGCAGCTGTCTTTAATGTATAACCCCAAAACGATAGTGGTAAATCGGTAAGAGACATCATAGATTGCACTATATCAAATAAAGTACGATTATGATGTTCGGACACACCATTACGCTGTGGTGTTCCAGGTGGCATGAGTTTGTGAAACTATTCCACATTGTTTTAATTGAAGACCAAACTTGTAACTCAAATATTCGCCTCTATGATCAGATCATAGAAAATTTATTTTCTTGTTACGATGATTTTCCACTTCACTCCGAAATTATTTGAACTTTTCAAATGTTTCAGCTTTATGTTTCATCAAGAAGATATACCCATATCTTACTCAAATCATATGTGAAGGTCAGAAAATAACGATAGCTGCCGTGAGCCTCAACACTCATCGGACTGCATACATTAGTATGTATTATTTCCAACAAGTCTGTTGCTTGCTCCATTGTTCTGGAGAACGGAGTCTTATTCATCTTGCCCATGAGGCATGGTTTGCAAGAATCAACTAACTCATAATCAAGTGATTCCAAAAGCCCATCAACATGGAGTTTCTTCATGCGCTTTACACCAACATGACCTAAATGGCAGTGCCACAAATAAGTTGCACTATCATTATCAACTCTGCATCTTTTGGTTAAACATTATGAATATGTGTATCATTATTATCGAGATTCATCAAAAATAGACCACTCTTCAAGGGTGCATGACCATAAAAGATATTACTCATATAAATAGAACAACCATTATTCTTTGATTTAAATGAATAACTGTATCGCATCAAATAAGATCCAGATATAATGTTCATGCTCAAGCTGGCACCAAATAACAATTATTTAGGTCTAATAATAATCCCGAAGGTAGATGTAGAGGTAGCGTGCCGACGCGATCACATCGACTTTGGAACCATTTCCCGCGCATCGTCACCTCGTCCTTCGCCAGTGTTCGCTTAATCCGTAGTCCCTGTTTCGAGTTGCAAATATTAGCAACAGAACCAGTATCAAATACCCAGGTGCTACTGCGAGCTCTGGTAAGGTACACATCAATAACATGTATATCACATATACCTTTGTTCACCTTGCCATCCTTCTTATCCGCCAAATACTTGGGGCAGTTCCGCTTCCAGTGACCAGTCTGCTTTGCAGTAGAAGCACTCAGTCTCAGGCTTAGGTCCAGACTTGGGTTTCTTCTCCTGAGCAGCAACTTGTTTGTGTTCTTCTTGAAGTTCCCCTTCTTCTTCCCTTTGCCTTTTCTTGAAACTGGTGGTCTTATTTGACCATCAACACTTGATGCTCCTTCTTGATTTCTACCTCCGCAGCCTTTAGCATTGCGAAGAGCTGCGGATCGTCTTATCCATCCCTTGCATGTTATAGTTCATCACGAAGCTCTTGTAGCTTGGTGGCAGTGATTGAAGAACTCTGTCAATGACACTATCAACAGGAAGATTAACTCCCAGTTGAGTCAAGTGATTATGATACCCAGACATTTTGAGTATATGTTCACTGACAGAACTATTCTCCTCCATCTTGCAGCTATAGAACTTATTGGAGACTTCATATCTCTCAATCCGGGCATTTGCTTGAAATATTAACTTCAACTCCTGGAACATCTCATATGCTCCATGACGTTCAAAACGTCGTTGAAGTCCCGATTCTAAGCCGTAAAGCATGGCACACTGAACTATCGAGTAGTCATCAGCTTTGCTCTGCCAGACGTTCATAACATCTGGTGTTGCTCCTGCAGCAGGCCTGGCACCCAGCGGTGCTTCCAGGACGTAATTCTTCTGTGCAGCAATGAGGATAATCCTCAAGTTACGGACCCAGTCCGTGTAATTGCTACCATCATCTTTCAACTTTGCTTTCTCAAGGAACGCATTAAAATTCAACGGAACAACAGCACGGGCCATCTATCTACAATCAACATAGAACAAGCAATACTATCAGGTACTAAGTTCATGATAAATTTAAGTTCAATTAATCATATTACTTAAGAACTCCCACTTAGATAGACATCCCTCTAATCATCTAAGTGATCACGTGATCCATATCAACTAAACCATGTCCGATCATCACGTGAGATGGAGTAGTTTTCAATGGTGAACATCACTATGTTGATCATATCTACTATATGATTCACGCTCGACCTTTCGGTCTCAGTGTTCCGAGGCCATATCTGCATATGCTAGGCTCGTCAAGTTTAACCCGAGTATTCTGGCTTGGCTACGTGTTGCCATATATGCTAACTAGGCTCGTCAAGTAACCTGAGCGTGTGCAAAACTGGCTTGCACCCGTTGTAGATGGACGTAGAGCTTATCACACCCGATCATCACGTGGTGTCTGGGCACGACGAACTTTGGCAACGGTGCATACTCAGGGAGAACACTTTTATCTTGAAATTTAGTGAGAGATCATCTTATAATGCTACCGTCAACAAAGCAAGATAAGATGCATAAAAGATAAACATCACATGCAATCAATGTAAGTGATATGATATGGCCATCATCATCTTGTGCTTGTGATCTCCATCTCCGAAGCACCGTCATGATCACCATCGTCACCGGGCGACACCTTGATCTCCATCGTAGCATCGTTGTCGTCTCGCCAATCTTATGCTTCTACGACTATCGCTACCGCTTAGTGATAAAGTAAAGCATTACAGGGCTATTGCATTGCATACAATAAAGCGGACAACCATATGGCTCCTGCCAGTTGCCGATAACTCGGTTACAAAACATGATCATCTCATACAATAAAATTTAGCATCCGTCTTGACCATATCACATCACAACATGCCCTGCAAAAACAAGTTAGACGTCCTCTACTTTGTTGTTGCAAGTTTTACGTGGCTGCTACGGGCTGAGCAAGAACCGTTCTTACCTACGCATCAAAACCACAACGATAGTTCGTCAAGTTAGTGCTGTTTTAACTTCTCAAGGACCGGGCGTAGCCACACTCGGTTCAACTAAAGTTGGAGAAACTGACACCCGCCAGCCACCTATGTGCAAAGCACGTCGGTAGAACCAGTCTAGCCGACGCTAATGTCGGTGCCCTTCATGCTCTAACAATGCATTAAGTTGTCATCGGGCTTGTAATGTCGGTCCGTTGCCGACTTTTCACTCAAGTTACATGTATTATCCACGATAACAAAAACGCTGGATCATGCTGGTAAGCCGCATGTTGCTATTCGTCCAATACTCACTTGTGTTTTGAATCCCGTGATTTTATAATATATTACTGTCGTAAAACCTGGGCCTACTTAGTTGCCACTGGGTGATGAGAGGGAACCCTGAAGTAATTTTCAATAAAATTCCTCGCACACAAGCGATCATGATGCATAGTAACGAGAGCAGAAAGAAGGTTTCAGTCCTCTAGAGATAGTGTAATCCCAAATTTTCAATTTGGAATGTTATACATAGATCATTCTTGCATATCATATTTTATTGCATTTCGTCTCGCGATCCTCGAAATCCTAAGCAACTCAAGGACCCTCGGAGAGAGTTGGGGATTTCCCCGGTTTTCAAATTTGATTTTATCAAATTTTGAAACGAGGATTTTTTTTTAATTATTTTTCTCTCCGAAAATATTTCATATTAAAATATATGAGAGGAGATAATATGACTTCTCCAAGATAATTGAAATATTGGAGGAAAAATATTAAAATCAAATATTTGTTTTATTTGGATTTTATTGCAATTTTGTTTGCATTAGAAAAATTGCACGTTTTCAAAATTGCATTTTAGGGCCAAGAAAATGTTCATCTCGTTCTAAATATTTATTTAGACGGTGAAAATTTGTTTTGGCATTTTTAGATTTTTATTTATTTTTTAGGATTTTATTTTCTGTTGGCCCGGAATTATATATAAAAAAAAACCTATCGTTAAGCGTCCGTATTCTGGCTGCCCGACCGCCGTCTATCCCGGCGGGGACAGTACGGCGCCGGCCGCACAGCCGCCGAATAGACAAGACGTCCGAGGCCGCGACTCCGATCCACCGCCGCCGCACTTGCCCTCCTCCAAGCCACCCCACCCCGTCCCTTTATTACGAACGCCACGCGCCCCCCCCGACACCAACCACAACCGCAAAGCCCCGCCTCCGGCCGCCGCCGCCGCAGCCCTGGCCAGCGCCTCACGCCGCCGCGCTGCGGCCAGCTCGCCGCGCAGCGCTCTCTTACCTTCTACGTGGCCCGCAAGCCCCGCCGCTGTGATTTTTGGAAGTGCCTGCGCCTGAGCCCCGCCTCTGTCGGATATTGGAATGGCCTCACATTATGAAATGCCATACTCAATATGATATCCTGATGGTGAGGTCCTTATCTGCTCATAACGTGCTTACCTGCGCCGTCCCGGAGAGGTAAACCGCGCCACTGCCGCCCGGTTTTTTTTAAAAAACCGATTCGTTTTTTTAAAACCCTAGTTTGTTTTTTTAGATCGGTTCACCGGTTTTCCCAGTTCTTCTATTTAGCGAACGTTCGTCAGTACGTTCGTTTTAACAAACAGTTTTCGCCCGTTAGTTACAGCTAACGAACGCTAGTTCGTTAGTCTGTTCGTCAGTTTTATTTTTATCAGATTTTTCCGTGATTATTCTCGATCGTGATTTCTGATCCGATTTTCGTTTCTGATTATCTTTTCACACGTTAGTCGGAATCAGGCGATTCAAACGCCTAGATCTTCGTCTCGAGACCCTCTTTCCGCTTAACCAATTTGAACAAGATTTTGGTAATGTAAAATTTGAACTTAGTTCAGATTAGTAAACGGATCTTGTTTCCTTCACCGTTTGAGTTTCGTTGCTCCGTTTGATTTGATTCCTTTTGCAAATCGGAGTTCTTAAGTTGAACTTTCCGGTCAGATCTTCTTATTTGAGTTTTACCCGTGCTTCGTTGATTGTTGCTTATGTATGCTATTGTTTGTTTGTGATAGAATTCCTGGAGTGTGAAGCATGTTATTTGGAGTCTCTAGGTTACGCGGATCATCAGCAAGGCAAGTAACACTTTGATCATATCCCTTTATCACCCAGTTTTTATGCATTAGTTCCAATCCTCAAACATTGCATGGTTATGATGTCATTAACATGTGGGTTGTGAAGTAGTTGATGAGGTTGAACCTATTACCCTGTTACTTTCAAACCCTAGGAGTTATGTCTATGCGTTGCTTATATTGCTATGCTATGCTCGTAGACGTGGTTTGGGTGAGTGAAATCCATGACAGATGTGAGATTCTTAATTAATGGTTCAACTTAAGGTTGCAACTTAAATACACATCTGGGTGGATTGAGGCACCTGGAGTACCCAGTGTTGCATGTATTTTTGGAAATCCCGGAGTACCCCTGTGATCTTCCTATGAACCGCCACCCAGGCTCAAAGGGAACTGAGATGATTCATGCTAGAAACTTCCGTGTGCGGCCACAAGCTATTATGGGCTCTAGCATAGTTGAGTAAGTTATGTGAAGCTCTTGAAGAGTTAGATCAGCAGGTAGTGGGTTTGTAGGTTTGGTATGGTCTACCCGGAGTAGAGAGTTAATGTTTCTGCAAGACTGTGTCTCGGTCATCCGTTTCTCAAACACCATGTCGTGCGAGAAATCCAACGGAGGAGATCGAGTCTTGTGGGGAAAAGTGCACAAACCTCTGCAGAGTGTATAAACTAATCATGGTTAGCCGTGTCCCCGGTTATGGACAATCTTGAGTATCTAGTACTTGGAGTATCTGAAGTATCTCATCACTCTTAATTAATATTGTTGGGTTGTTAATCACTTTAATTGGGATTGAGTTGGAGGAACCTTCTCAATGATGTTTCAACTACCATGATAGTTAAATTAAAATCTATTCCTTTGTCGTAGGGAAAAATTGGCTTTTCGCAAAAACTGTAACCATAGAGCTTTCCACCAGCCAAATATGCATGTAGTGATAGCATTATTCTGTTCTTGCTCTACTATGTTACTTTGCCAGCATATTCCATGTGCTGACCCATTTTCGGGCTGCAACGTATTATGTTGCAGACTTTTCAGACAAGGAGTAAGGTTCGCTAGGTCGTTGTCGTGCAGCTCGGCTATGCCGTTGGAGTTGATGGACTCACTTTATCTTCCAAGCCTTCCGCTATTATCATATTAGATGGCCTTAAGCCATATTTATTGTAATAAGTTCTCTTTTGAGACATCCGATGTAATAAGTGTGTGATTTCTACTCTGTTATAAATCCTACTGTGTGTGTCAGCATTACCGATCCATGGATGACACTGAAGCACAGAGACTTGACCGTTTGAGGTCAGGTTGCTACAAAGATGGTATCAGAACACATGCTGAGTGTAGGACACGACCACTAAGCTAAAACCCTAGATCACTATTCTCTTCTCATTTTTGACTCCTCTTCATTTTCCCCTCTTTAGGATGGCGGACGCAAGGAACAAGTTTGCACAACCGGATGAAGACGCACCTTTTGGACGACACTTGAAGGAAGTCACTAGGTACCTGAACATAGGAATACCAAGCTTCACTGGTACTTACAACGCCACTTTACCTGAAGAGGGGCGATGGATGATTCAAATTCAAGTTCCAGGATGGACATTCACGCCACTCACTAAGCCCATAGAGTTTTCCTTCGACGCACCAACCTGGAGTTTAGGAAAGAGTATGGCTGCTCACATCACCATGGGACGCATTGGAGAAGTATATCACAAGGATCTTAAGGACACTATCTACCAGATATGTGGGCGCCGAGACGAGCAATGGGAGATGATCAGCACCAGGAAGGATAGATCAATTGCAGCTTTCATCCAGGAACTAAACCAACACATTCAACGCCAGGAGAATCAGATGTGCGCGGACATGATAGATTCGAAGAAGGCGAAGACAAGGATCATCGAGTTGGAAGAAGAACTTAAGTCTACACGCGATGGATATGAGGAGGAAATTGCGACACTACTGGAGAAGAACGGCGACCTGATTAAGAAGATCGGAATATTCATGGGAGACCCCACTCCAGTAGAAGAAGATGAAGAACCCAAGGAGATTCGTCCGGAGGACTACATCATCATCGACGACACCGACTCCGACCCTAGTGATGATGACTTTGAAGATGAAGCTAGAGCAAATATCATGGAGTCTTCCACCGATCAAAATTTCTAGATGACCACCCAATGATTAGTAGTATTCCCCATGTATTTAGTAGTAGTTGAGCCCTTTTGCGATAGTTCAGACCGCTTGTATGCCCTTGCTTGATTGATTGAGTGAATTGATTGTGTTTGTCTCATGTGCATATGGGTTGTGCCTTCTCATTAGACCTCATTCTATTCTAATCTCTTCCATCTAAACCCATCAGAGGCCTCCGAGACGTGACCCCGGATTTGCCTTCCTGCCGGAGCTCACTCAGTTGATCCAGCAACAGAACACCTTGATGCAATTACTAGTTCCGAACCAGGGCAACAACAACAACAACAACCCGCCGCTAGTGGACAACCTAGCCCGTTTTCTAAGCTTACAACCACCGGTGTTCTCCAGTAGCACCGAGCCTATAGTTGCTGATGATTGGCTACACCGTATTGGAAGGGAGTTGACCACCGCAGGTTGCACAGATGCTGAGAAGGTGCGTTTTGCCGCACATCAATTGGATGGACCAGCAGCCTCATGGTGGGAGAATTACACGGCCACTCTCCCCATAGCCAACGTCACTTGGGACCAGTTTCAGCAAGCTTTCCGCATAGCCCATGTCTCAACTGGAGCCATGAATTTGAAGAAGCATGAGTTTCGCAACTTATGCCAGGGGAACCATACTGTGGCTCAGTACATGGATGAGTTTAGCAAGCTATCTCGCTGTGCCCCTGATGACATGGCCACAGATGCCGCGAAGCAGGAGAAGTTTATGGAAGAGCTGAATGATGAGATGAGTATGCAGTTGATGGTAGCAACCTTCAACAACTACCAGGAGTTGGTAGATAAGGCTATTATGATTGAAGGGAAGCAGCAGCATATTGAGAGCCGTAAGAGGAAGTATGGACAAGGGAGGTATAACTCAGGAGCTCAGCAGAAAGCCTCACCTAACCCCGAACTCGGGAGGACTTGTTCATAACCATGGAGGTCATAACCACACCGGAGGAGGATCGCATAACAACAATGGTACTAAGAGTGGGAATGGGAACGGAGCCAATAACAATCAGAACCGCCCCAATCCAGCCACACCCGCCAAAAGAGATCTAAGTCACGTTACTTTCTTAAAGTGCGGGAAGACTGAACACTGTGCCACAGAGTGCCCTGAAGGAAAGAATGGAAACGGAAATGGGGGCGCTGGGAAGAAGCCCAATCCATTCAACAAAGGACAAGTGAACCACGTTAACATGGAGGAGGTTGAAGAGTAGTCGGGCGCGGTAATAGGTAAGTTTTTGGTTAAGTCATTTACCGCTCTTGTTCTATTTGATACTGGTGCATCGCATTCATACATATCAAGGGGATTCATGGATAAGTTTAAACTACCAACCCAAACCCTTAGGACCCCTCTCTAAGTGAGTTCACCTGGAGCAGAGTATATGGCTAGTCGATGGTGCGACCAGATACCCCTAACCATTGGAAGCCATGTTTTTCGGTCTGACCTAATTATCTTGGAGTCACAAGGATTGGATGTGATATTAGGTATGGACTGGATGTCAAAGTATGGAGGAAGCATTGACTGTGCTAGTAAGTCAATTTATCTCACCACCCCGGAGGGAAAAAGGATTAAGTATGTATCTAGGCATGTGCCTAGGAGGAGCCAAGTGAATACCCTCACAGGAGTTGTTCATGAGGAAGTGCCTGTAGTGAGGGATTACCCGGATGTTTTTCCAGAGGAGTTACCAGGCATGCCACTGGATCGAGACATCGAGTTTTTCATAGAGCTATTGCCAGGGACAGGGCCAATATCCAAGAGACCCTATCGAATGCCCGCAAATGATCTGGAGGAAATTAAGAAACAGATCAAGGAGTTATTGGAGAAAGGATACATTCAAAGGAGTTCATCACCTTGCGGGCCCCAGTGCTTTTGGTTGAGAAGAAGGATAAATCCCTAAGAATGGTTGTTGATTATCGGGCCTTGAATGAAGTGACGATCAAGAACAAGTACCCACTGCCGATGATCAATGATCTGTTTGATCAGCTGCAAGGAGCTAAGGTGTTTCCGAAGATCGATTTGCGATCGGGATACCATCAGTTGAAGATGCGAGAGAAAGATATACCAAAGACAGCATTCACCACGCGTTATAGATTATATGAGTATACGGTCATGTCATTTGTACTGACTAACTCCCCTGCCTATTTCATGAGCATGATGAACAAGGTGTTCATGGAATATTTGGACAAGTTTGTTGTGGTGTTTATTGATGATATTATGGTATACTCGAAGAATGAAGAGGAGCACAAGGAGCATTTGCGTTTAGTTCTCGAGAAACTTAGGGAACAGCAGTTGTATGCCAAGTTCAGCAAATGCGAGTTTTGGTTGAAGGAAGTCGGATTCCTTGGACATGTTATATCAGGAGAAGGTATAGCAGTAGACCCCAGCAAGGTTCAATCAGTCACTGAATGGTTAGCACCCACTTCAGTTAGCAAGATCTGTAGTTTTCTTGGACTCGCAGGATACTATTGGAGATTCATTGAGAATTTTTCCAAGATTGCGAAGCCAATGACGGAGTTATTGAATAAGGATACCAAGTTTAAATGGACGGAAGATTGTGAGGCAAGTTTCCAGGAGTTGAAGAAACGATTGACTACAGCCCCAGTGCTGACGCTGCCAGATATACATAAGGATTTCCATGTGTATTGCGACGCCTCTCTCTTGGGACTTGGATGTGTGTTTATGCAGCACGGAAGAGTTGTTTTGTATGCCTCGCGACAACTAAAACCTCACGAGTTGAATTATGCCACGCATGATTTGGAGTTAGCAACCGTAGTGCATGCATTGAAGACTTGGAGACATTGCCTTATTGGAAATTGTTGTGATGTGTACACGGATCATAAGAATTTGAAGTACATCTTCACACAGAAGGAACTGAACCTTAGGCAGAGGAGATGGTTGGAGCTTATAAAGGATTATGACTGAAGTTGCACTATCACCCAGGAAAGGCCAATGTCGTAGCAGACGCCTTGAGCCGAAAGAGTTATGCTAATGTCCTTGAAGGTAAGGGAGTGCCAAAGGAGTTAGCAGAGGATATCATGGAACTTCAATTAGAGATTGTTCCTAGAGGTTTTGTTGCAACGATGGAAGTTCAGTCAACGATGTTGGGTAAGATTCGGGAAGCTCAGAAGGATGACAAAGAGATTGCCGAGATAAAGGAGAGAATGAGCGAAGGAAAGGCCAAAGGTTTTCATGAGGATGAGCACGACACCTTATGGTTTGAGGACCGAGTTTATGTGCCCAATAACACAGAGATCAGGAAGTTAATACTGCAGGAGGCCCATGACTCACCATACTCGATACACCCCAGAAACACCAAGATGTATTTGGATTTGAAGGAACGTTTCCAGTGGACGGGTATGAAGAAGGATATTGCCGAATATGTAGCCGTATGTGATGTATGTCAAAGAGTGAAGGCAGAGCATCAAAAGCCAGCAGGATTGTTACAGCCCATGCCGATACCCGAATGGAAGTGGGATAAACTTGGCATGGACTTTATCACCGGATTGCCCAGGACCAAATCAGGATATGATTCCATATGGGTAGTAGTTGATCGCTTGACCAAAGTGGCTCACTTTATCCCAGTGAAAACCACTTATACAAGTGTGAAGTTGGCCAAGATATATATGTCCTAGATCGTATGTCTGCATGGAGTTCCGAGGACCATCGTATCAGATAGAGGAACGCGGTTTACCTCAAAGTTTTGGCATCAGTTACACCAGACTTTGGGAACGAGATTGGAGTTCAGTACCGCATTTCACCCATAGACGGATGGACAGACCGAGAGAGTCAACCAGATTGTAGAAGATATGCTGAGAGCCTGTGCGCTAGATTATGGATCTAGTTGGGATGACAATTTGCCTTACGCAGAGTTCTCATACAACAATAGCTACCAAGCCAGTTTGAAGATGGCACCGTTCGAAGCCCTGTATGGACGAAGGTGCAGAACACCGTTGATGTGGGATGAAGTAGGAGACCGACAGTTGTTTGGACCGGACTTGATCAAGGAGTCTGAAGAGAAAGTTAAGTTGATTCATGATAGATTGAAGATTGCTCAGTCCAGGCAGAAGAGTTATGCAGACTCGAATTGCCAGGAGGTAACCTATGAAATTGGAGATAGAGCATATCTGCGAGTATCCCCCTTGCGAGGAGTGAAACGTTTTGGAGTTAAAGGAAAGTTAGCCCCGATATTTGTAGGACCCTATCCTGTTTTGGAACGGATGGGAGAAGTTGCCTACAAGTTGGAGTTACCTGAAGGACTGTCAGGAGTTCATGACGTGTTCCACATTTCGCAGTTGAAGAAGTGTCATGCTGAGATGGCCGATATACCATTAAGAGATACAGTACCCTTGGAGGTGATTCAGTTGGACAGTGATTTGACATATGAGGAAAAGCCAGTTAAGATTCTTGAGTTTGCCAGCCGAGTCACCCGCAGCAAGGTTATCAAGTTTTGCAAAGTTCAGTGGAGTCACCATATCGAGGATGAAGCCACCTGGGAATGACAGGATGATCTACGCAAAGACCACCCACACTTATTTTCTATCCAAACCGAATCTCGAGGGCGAGATTCATCTTAAGGGGCGTAGGTTTGTAACATCCCAAATTTTCAATTTGGAATGTTATACATAGATCATTCATGCATATCATATTTTATTGCATTTTCGTTCCGCAATCCTCGAAACCCTAAGCAACTCAAGGACCCTCGGAGAGAGTTGGGGATTTCCCGGTTTTCATATTTGGTTTTTATCAAATAATGAAACGAGGATTTTTTATTTTGATTATTTTTCTCTCCGAAAAGTATTTCATAATAAAAATATATGAGAGAAGATAATATGACTTCTCCAAAATAATTGAAATATTGGAGGAAAAATATTAAAATCATTTATTTGATTTTATTTGGATTTTATTTGCAATTAGAAAAATTGCACGTTTTTCAAAATTGCATTTTAGGGCCAAGAAAATGTTCATCTTGTTCTAAATATTTCATTTAGACGGTGAAAATTTGTTTTGGCATTTTTAGATTTCTATTTTATTTTCTAGGATTTTTTTCTGTTCGGCGGAATTGTTTTAAAACAAACTTCGGGCGCCGACTGGGCCGAAACCCAACCGAGCCGGCCCAACCGCCCCGCGTCGCCGCCTTCCCTCGCGTGCGCGTGCCGCCACCGACTCGAGCGAGGTGTCCGGCCGGGACTCCTCCTCGCCGCCACCTTGGCCCCTCCTCCAAGCCCCCCCCCCTCTTTATATACTCCTCCCCCGAGCCGCCACCACCACCAACCACCACCGCCAGCCCCGCCGCCGAGCCTCGCAGCCGCGCCACCGCTCGCGCCTCACCGCCGCCTTGCCTCGCTGCGCCGCCGCCGAGCCCCGCCGCCCCGCGAAGCCGCCGCCCCAATCCCGCCTCGCCGGAGGTACCGCGCTGATCCGTCGCCGCCAGGTTTTTTTAAAAAAACCCTAGTTCGTTTTTTTAGATCGGTTCACCGGTTTTTCCTGATTCTTCTATTTAGCGAACGTTCGTTCGTACATTCGTTTTAACAAACAGTTTTCGCCCGTTAGTTACAGCTAACGAACGCTCGTGCGTTAGTCTGTTCGTCAGTTTTCTTTTTATCAGATTTTTCCGCGATTATTCTCAATCGCGATTTCTGATCCGATTTTCATTTATGTTTATCTTTTCGCACGTTAGTCGGAATCAGGCAATTCAAACGCCTAGATCTTCGTCTTGAGACCCTCTTTCCGCTTAACCAATTTGAACAAGATTTTGGTAATGTAAAATTTGACCTTAGTTCAGATTAGTAAACGGATCTTGTTTCCTTCGCCGTTTGAGTTTCGTTGCTCCGTTTGATTTGATTCTTTTAGCAAATCGGAGTTCTTAAGTTGAACTTTCCAGTTAGATCTTCTTATTTGAGTTTTACCCGTGCTTCGTTGATTGTTGCTTATGTATGCTATTGTTTGTTTGTGATAGAATTCCTGGAGTGTGAAGCATGTTATTTGGAGTCTCTAGGTTACGCGGATCATCAGCAAGGCAAGTAACACTTTGATCATATCCCTTTATCACCCAGTTTTTATGCATTAGTTCCAATCCTCAAACATTGCATGGTTATGATGTCATTAACATGTGGGTTGTGAAGTAGTTGATGAGGTTGAACCTATTACCCTGTTACTTTCAAACCCTAGGAGTTACGTCTATGCGTTGCTTATATTGCTATGCTATGCTCGTAGACGTGGTTTGGGTGAGTGAAATCCATGACAGATGTGAGATTCTTAATTAATGGTTCAACTTAAGGTTGCAACTTAATACACATCTGGGTGGATTGAGGCACCTGGAGTACCTAGTGTTGCATGTATTTTTGGAAATCTCGGAGTACCCTTGTGATCTTCCTATGGGCCGCCACCCAGGCTCAAAGGGAACTGAGATGATTCATGCTAGAAACTTCCGTGTGCGGCCACAAGCTATTATGGGCTCTAGCATAGTTGAGTAAGTTATGTGAAGCTCTTGAAGAGTTAGATCAGCAGGTAGTGGGTTTGTAGGTTTGGTATGGTCTACCCGGAGTAGAGAGTTAATGTTTCTGAAAGACTGTGTCTCGGTCATCCGTTTCTCAAACACCATGTCGTGCGAGAAATCCAACGGAGGAGATCGAGTCTTGTGGGGAAAAGTGCACAAACCTCTGCAGAGTGTATAAACTAATCATGGTTAGCCGTGTCCCCGGTTATGGACAATCTTGAGTATCTAGTACTTGGAGTATCTGAAGTATCTCACCACTCTTAATTAATACTGTTGGGTTGTTAATCACTTTAATTGGGATTGAGTTGGAGGAACCTTATCAATGATGTTTCAACTACCATGATAGTTAAATTAAAATCTATTCCTTTGTCGTAGGGAAAAATTGGCTTTTCACAAAAACTGTAACCATAGAGCTTTCCACCAGCCAAATATGCATGTAGTGATAGCATTATTCTGTTCTTGCTCTACTGTGTTACTTTGCCAGCATATTCCATGTGCTGACCCATTTTCGGGCTGCAACGTATTATGTTGCAGACTTTTCAGAAGAGGAGTAAGGTTTGTTAGGTCGTTGCCGTGCAGCTCAGCTATGCCGTTGGAGTTGATGGACTCACTTTATCTTCCAAGCCTTCCATTGTTATCGTATTAGATGGCCTTAAGCCATATTTATTGTAATAAGTTCTCTTTTGAGACATCCGATGTAATAAGTGTGTGATTGCTACTCTGTTATAAATCCTTCGAGTACTGTGTGCGTCAGCATTACCGATCCAGGGATGACACTGAAGCACAGAGACTTGACCGTTTGAGGTCGGGTCGCTACAGAACCTAAAGCTAAGCACTTCTCCCATTGCAAGCAAGATCAATCTAGTAGGCCAAACTAAACCGATAATTCGAAGAGACTTGCAAAGATATCAAATCATGCATATAAGAATTCAGAGAAGAACCAAATATTTTTCATAGATAAACTTGATCATAAATCCACAATTCATCGGATCTCGGCAAACACACCACAAAAAGTAAGAACGTCGAGGAGAACTTTGTATTGAGAACCGAAGAGAGAGAAGAAGCCATCTAGATAATAACTATGGACCCGAAGGTCTGTGGTAAACTACTCACACATCATCGGAGAGGCTATGGTGTTGATGTAGAAGCCCTCCATGATCGAATACCCCTCTGACAGATCGCCGGAAAAGGCCCCAGATGGGATCTCACGGATACATAAGGTTGCGGCGGTGGAAAAGTGGTTTCGTGGCTCCCCCTGATGTTTTTAGGGTATAAGAGTATATATAGGCGAAAGAAGTACGTCGGTGGTGAAGGAAATATGCCCTAGAGGCAATAATAAAGTTTTTATGTATATTTCCTTATATCATGATAAATGTTTATTATTCATGCTAGAATTGTATTAACCGGAAATTTAGTACATGTGTGAATACATAGACAAACAGAGTGTCACTAGTATGCCTCTACTTGACTAGCTCGTTGAATCAATGATGGTTATGTTTCCTGACCATAGACATGAGTTGTCATTTGATTAATGGTATCACATCATTGGAGAATGATGTGATTGACTTGACCCATCCATTAGCTTAGCACGATGATCGTTTAGTTTGTTGCTATTGCTTTCTCCGTAACTTATACATGTTCCTATGACTATGAGATCATGCAACTTCCGAATACCGGAGGAACACTTAGTGTCCTATAAAATGTCACAATGTAACTGGGTGACTATAAAGATGCTCTACAGGTGTCTCCAATGGTGTTTGTTGTGTTGGCATAGATCGAGATTAGGATTTGTCACTCCGAGTATCGGAGAGGTATCTCTAGGCCCTCTCGGTAATGCACATCACTATAAGCCTTGCAAGCAATGTGACCAATGAGTTAGTTGCTGGATGATGCATTACGGAACGAGAAAAGAAACTTGCCGGTAATGAGATTGAACTAGGTATTGAAATACTGATGATCGAATCTCGGTCAAGTAACATACCGATGACAAAGGGAACAACGTATATTGTTATGCGGTTTGACCGATAAAGATCTTCGTAGAATATGTGGGAGCCAATATGAACATCCAGGTTCCGCTATTGGTTATTGACCGGAGATGTGTCTCGGTCATGTCTACATAGTTCTCGACCCCGTAGGGTCCGCACGCTTAACGTTCGGTGACGATCGATATTATGAGTTTATGTGTTTTGATGTACCGAAGATAATTCGAAGTCCCAAATGTGATCACGGACATGACGAGGAGTCTCGAAATGGTCGAGACATAAATATTGATATATTGGACGGCTATATTCGGACACGGAAGTGTTCCAGGTGATTTCGGAGAAACCCGGAGTGCCGGAGGGTTACCGGAACCCCCCCCCCCCCGGGGGGGGGGGAACTAATGGGCCACATGGGCCTTAGTGGAGAGAGAGAGGACCGGCCAAGGCAGGGCTGCGTGCCCCTCCCCCGCTAGTCCGAATTGGACTAGGGAAGGGGGGTGACGCCCCCCTTTCCTTCTCCCTTCTCCTCTCCTTCCTTCCCCCTTCCTCCTCCTAGTTGGACTAGGAAAGGGGGAGTCCTAGTCCTACTAGGAGGAGGACTCCTCCCCTGCTTGGCGCACCCCAAGGGACAGCCAGCCTCCCTCCTTGCTCCTTCATATACGGGGGCAGGGGGCACCCTAGAACACACAAGTTGATCATTGATCCCTTAGCCGTGTGCGGTGCCCCCCACCACCATAATCCACCTCGGTCATATCGTCGTAGTGCTTAGGTGAAGCCTTGCGCCGGTAGCTTCATCATCACCGTCATCACACCGTCATGCTGATGAAGCTCTCCCTCCACACTCATCTGAATTGAGAGTTCGTGGGATGTCACCGAGCCGAACGTGTGCAGATCGTGGAGGTGCCGTACTTTCGGTACTAGGATCGGTCGGATCGTGAAGACGTACGACTACATCAACCGCGTTGTCATAACGCTTCCGCTTACGGTCTACCAGGGTACGTGGACAACACTCTTCCCCTATCATTGCTGTGCATCACCATGATAGATCTTGCAGGTGCGTAGGAATTTTTTTGAAATTACTGTGTTCCCCAACAGTGGTATCAGAGCCAGGACTATGCATAGATGCTATATGCACGAGTAGAACACAAACGAGTTGTGGATGTGGGTATATACTTATTGCTTGTCATCACTGGTTGATTCTTGATTCGATGGTATTGTTCGATGAAGCGGCCCAGACCGACATTATGTGTACGCTTACGCGAGACTGGTTCTACCGACGTGCTTTGGACACAGGTGGCTGGTGGGTGTCAGTTTCTCCAACTTTAGTTGAATCAGATTCAATGAACAGGGTTCTTTCTGAAGATCAAAAAGGAATCACTATACCACGTTGTGGTTTTTGATGCGTAGGTAAGAACGGTTCTTGCTCAGCCCATAGCAGCCATGTAAAACTTGCAACAACAAAGTAGAGGACGTCTAACTTGTTTTTGCAGGGCATGTTGTGATGTGATATGGTCAAGACATGATGCTAAATTTTATTGTATGAGATGATCATGTTTTGTAACACAGTTATCGGCAACTGGCAGGAGCCATATGGTTGTCGCTTTATTGTATGAAATTCAATTGCCGTGTAATTGCTTTAATTTATCACTAAGCGGTAGAGATAGTCGTAGAAGCAATAGTTGGCGAGACAACAATGATGCTTCGATGGAGATCAAGGTGTCAAGCTGGTGACGATGATGATCATGACGGTGCTTTGGAAATGGAGATCAAAGGCACAAGATGATGATGGACATATTATATCACATATATTGATTGCATGTGATGTTTATCCTTCATGCATCTTATTTTGCTTAGTTCAACGGTAGCATTGTAAGATTATCTCTCACTAAATTTCAAGGTATAAGTGTTCTCCCTGAGTATGCACCATTGCTACAGTTCGTCGTGCTGGGACACCACGTGATGATCGGGTGTGATGAGCTCTACGTTCACATACAACAGGTGCAAGCCAGTTTTGCACACGCAGAATACTCGGGTTAAACTTGACGAGCCTAGCATATGCAGATATGGCCTCGGAACACTGAGAACGAAAGGTCGAGCGTGAATCATATAGTAGATATGATCAACATAGTGATGTTCACCATTGAAAACTACTCCATCTCACGTGATGATTAGACATGGTTTAGTTGATATGGATCACGTGATCACTTAGATGATTAGAGGGATGTCTATCCAAGTGGGAGTTCTTAAGTAATTTGATTAATTGAACTTTAATTTATCATGGACATAGTACCTGATAGTATTTTGCATGTCTATGTTGTTGTAGATAGATGGCCCGTGCTGTTGTTCCATTGAATTTTAATATGTTCCTAGAGAAAGCTAAGTTGAAAGATGATGGTAGCAACTAGACAGACTAGGTCCATAAGTTGAGGACTATCCTCATTGCTGCACAGAAGAATTACGTCCTGGAAGCACCGCTAGGTGACAAACCCGCTGCAGGAGCAACGCCAGATGTTGTGAACACCTGGCAGAGGAAAGCTGATGACTACTCGATAGTTCAGTGTGCCATGCTTTAAGGCTTAGAACCGGGACTTCAACGATGTTTTGAATGTCATGGAGCATATGAGATGTTCCAGGAGTTGAAGTTAATATTTCAAGAAAATGCTCGAATTGAGAGATATGAAGTCTCCAATAAGTTCTATAGCTACAAAATGGAGGAGAATAGTTCTGCCAGTGAACATATACTCAGAATGTCTGGGTACCACAACCACTTGACTCAGCTGGGAGTTAATCTTCCAGATGATAGTGTCATTGACAGAGTTCTTCAATCACTGCCACCAAGCTACAAGAGCTTCGTGATGAACTATAATATGCAAGGGATGGATAAGACTATTCCTGAGCTCTTCGCAATGCTAAAGGCTGCAGAGGTAGAAATCAAGAAAGAGCATCAAGTGTGGATGGTCAACAAGACCACTAGTTTCAAGAAAAAGGGTAAAGGGGAGAAGGGGAACTTCAAGAAAAACAGCAAGCCAGTTGCTGCCCAAGTGAAGAAACCCAAGTCTGGACCTAAGCCTGAGACTGAGTGCTTCTACTGCAAAGGGACTGGTCACTGGAAGCGGAACTGCCCCAAGTATTTGGCAGAGAAGAAGGATGGCAAATTCAAAGGTATATTTGATATACATGTTATTGATGTGTACCATACTAATGCTCGCAGTAGCGCCTGGGTATTCGATACTGGTTCTGTTGCTAATATTTGCAACTCGAAACAGGGGCTATGGATTAAGCGAAGATTGGCTAAGGACGAGGTGACAACGCGCGTGGGAAATGGTTCCAAAGTCGATGTGATCGCCGTCAGCACGCTACCTCTACATCTACCTTCGGGGTTAGTTTTAGACCTAAATAATTGTTATTTGGTGCCAGCGTTGAGCATGAACATTATATCTGGATCTTATTTGATGCGATACAGTTATTCATTTAAATCAAAGAATAATGGTTGTTCTATTTATATGAGTAATATCTTTTATGGTCATGCACCCTTGATTAGTGGTCTATTTTTACTAAATCTTGATAGTAGTGATACACATGTTCATAGTATTGAAGCCAAAAGATGCAGAGTTGATAATGATAATGCAACTTATTTGTGGCACCGCCGTTTGGGTCATATTGGTGTAAAGCGCATGAAGAAACTCCATTCTGATGGACTTTTGGAATCACTTGATTTTGAATCACTTGGTACATGCGAACCATGCCTCATGGGAAAGATGACTAAAACTCTGTTCTCCGGAACAATGGAGCGAGCAACAAAGTTATTGGAAATCATACATACTGATGTATGTGGTCCAATGAACATTGAGGCTCGCGACGGATATCGTTATTTTCTCACCTTCATAGATGATTTGAGCAGATATGGGTATATCTACTTAATGAAACATAAGTCTGAAACATTTGAAAGTTCAAAGAATTTCAGAGTGAAGTGGAAAATCATCGTAACAAGAAAATAAAGTTTCTACGATCTGATTGTGGAGGAGAATATTTGAGTTACGAGTTTGGTATTCATTTGAAACAATGCGGAATAGTTCCGCAACTCACGCCACCCGGAACACCATAACGTAATGGTGTGTCCGAACGTCGTAATCGTACTTTACTAGATATGGTGCGATCTATGATGTCTCTCACTGATTTACCGCTATCATTTTGGGGTTATTCTTTAGAGACAGCTACATTCACATTAAATAGGGCACCATCTAAATCCGTTGAGACGACACCTTATGAATTGTGGTTTGGCAAGAAACCCCAGTTGTCATTTCTTAAAGTTTGGGGCTGTGATGCTTATGAGAAAAAGCTTCAACCTGATAAGCTCGAACCCAAATCGGAGAAATGTGTCTTCATAGGATACCCAAAAGAGATTGTTGGGTATACCTTCTATCTGAGATCTGAAGGCAAGATATTCGTTGCTAAGAATGGATCCTTTCTAGAGAAGGAGTTTCTCTTGAAAGAAGTGAGTGGGAGGAAAGTAGAACTTGATGAGGTAATTGTACCTGCTCCCTTATTGGAAAGTAGTTCATCACTGAAATCAGTTCCAGTGATTCCTACACCAGTAAGTGAGGAAGCTAATGATGATGATCATGAAACTTCTGATCAAGTTACTACCGAACCTCGTAGGTCAACCAGAGAAAGATCCGCACCAGAGTGGTATGGTAATCCTGTTCTGGAGGTCATGTTACTTGACCATGATGAACTTACGAACTATGAGGAAGCGATGATGAGCCCAGATTCCGCAAAAGGGCTTGAGGCCATGAAATATGAGATGGGATCCATGTTTGAGAACAAAGTATGGACTTTGGTTGACTTGCCCGATGATCGGCAGGCCATAGAGAATAAATGGATCTTCAGGAAGAAGACTTCGACAAGTTCAAGGAGTTGACTACGATGAGACCTTCTCACCCATAGCGATGCTTAAGGCCGTCCGAATCATGTTAGCAATTGCCGCATTTTATGATTATGAAATTTGGCAAATGGATGTCAAAATTGCATTCCTTAATGGATATCTTAAAGAATAGTTGTATATGATGCAACCAGAAGGTTTTGTCGATCCAAAAGGTGCTAACAAAGTGTGCAAGCTCCAGCGATCCATTTATGGACTGGTGCAAGCCTCTCGGAGTTGGAATATACGCTTTGATAGTGTGATCAAAGCATATGGTTTTATATATACTTTTGGAGAAGCCTGTATTTACAAGAAAGTGAGTGGGAGCTCTATAGCATTTATGATATTATATGTAGATGACATATTGTTGATCAGAAATGATACTGAATTTCTTAATAGCATAAAAGGATACTTCCATAAGAATTTTTCAATGAAAGACCTCGGTGAAGCTGCTTATATATTGGGCATCAAGATCTATAGAGATAGATCAAGACGCTTAATTGGACTTTCACAAAGCACATACCTTGATAAAATTTTGAAGAAGTCCAAAATGGATCAAGCAAAGAAAGGGTTCTTGGTTGTGTTACAAGGTGTGAAGTTGAGTCAGACTCACCGCCCGACCACTGCAGAAGATAGAGAGAAAATGAAAGTCATTCCCTATGCTTCAGCCATAGGTTCTATCATGTATGCAATGTTGTGTACCAGACATGATGTGTGCCTTGCTATTAGTTTAGCAGGGAGGTACCAAAGTAATCCAGGAGTGGATCACTAGACAGTGGTCAAGAACATCCTGAAATACCTGAAAAGGACTAAGGATATGTTTCTCGTTTATGGAGGTGACAAAGAGCTCGTCGTAAACAGTTATGTCGATGCAAGCTTTAACACTGATCCGGATGACTCTAAGTCACAAACCGGATATGTATTTTTATTAAATGCTGGAGCTGTCAGTTGGTGCAGTTCCAAGCAGAGCATCCTGGCAGGATCTACATGTGCAGTGGAGTTCATAGATGCTTCGGAAGCAGCAAATGAAGGAGTCTGGATGAAGGAGTTCATATCCGATCTAGGTGTAATACCTAGTGCATCGGGTCCAATGAAAATCTTTTGTGATAATACAGGTGCAATTGCCTTGGCAAAGGAATCCAGATTTCACAAGGGAACCAAGCACATCAAGAGACGCTTCAATTTCATCCGCGATCATGTCAAGGAGGGAGACATAGAGATTTGCAAGATACATACGGATCTAAATGTTGCATACCCATTGACTAAGCCTCTCTCACAAGCAAAACATGATCAACACCAAGACTCCATGGGTGTTAGAATCATTACAATGTAATCTAGATTATTGACTCTAGTGCAAGTGGGAGACTGAAGGAAATATGCCCTAGAGGCAATAATAAAGTTGTTATTTATATTTCCTTATATCATGATAAATGTTTATTATTCATGCTAGAATTGTATTAACTGGAAACTTAGTACATGTGTGAATACATAGACAAACAGAGTGTCACTAGTATGCCTCTACTTGACTAGCTTGTTGAATCAATGATGGTTATGTTTCTGACCATAGACATGAGTGTCATTTAATTAACGGGATCACATCATTGGATAATAATGTGATTGACTTGACCCATCCGTTAGCTTAGCACGATGATCGTTTAGATTGTTGCTATTGCTTTCTCCATAACTTATACATGTTCCTCTGACTATGAGATCATGCAACTCCCGAATACTGGAGGAACACTTAGTGTGCTATCAAACGTCACAACGTAACTGGGTGACTATAAGGATGCTCCACGGGTGTCTCCAATGGTGTTTGTTGAGTTGGCATTGATCGAGATTAGGATTTGTCACTCCGAGTATCGGAGAGGTATCTCTGGGCCCTCTCGGTAATGCACGTCACTATAAGCCTTGCAAGCAATGCGACTAATGAGTTAGTTGCGGGATGATGCATTACGGAACGAGTAAAGAGACTTGCCAGTAACGAGATTGAACTAGGTATTGAGATACCGACGATCGAATCTCGGGCAAGTAACATACCGATGACAAACGGAACAACGTATATCATTATGCGTTTTGACCGATAAAGATCTTCGTAGAATATGTGGGAGCCAATATGAACATCCAGGTTCCTCTATTGGTTATTGACCGGAGACGTGTCTCGGTCATGTCTACATAGTTCTCGAACCCGTAGGGTCCGCATGCTTAACGTTCGGTGACGATAGGTATTATGAGTTTATGTGTTTTGATGTACCGAAGATAATTTGGAGTCCCGGATGTGATCACGAACATGATGAGGAGTCTCTAAATGGTCGAGACATAAAGATTGATATACTGGACGGCTATATTCGGACACCGGAAGTGTTACGGGTGATTTCGGAGAAAACCAGAGTGTTGGAGGGTTACCGGAGCCCCCCCCCCCCCCCGGGGAACTAATGGGCCATATGGGCCTTAGTGGAGAAAGACAGGACCGGCCAAGGCAGGGCCGCGCACCCCTCCCCCTCTAGTCCGAATTGGACTAGGGAAGGGGGTGGGCCTCCCCTTTCCTTCTCCCTTCTCCTCTCCTTCCTTCCCCCTTCCTCCTCCTAGTTGGACTAGGAAAGGGGGAGTCATACTCCTACTAGGAGGAGTACTCCTCCCCTCCTTGGCGCGCCCCAAGGGCCGGCGGGCCTCCCCCCTTGCTCCTTTATATACGGGGGCAGGGGGCACCCTAGAACACACAAGTTGATCATTGATCCCTTAGCCGTGTGTGGTGCCCCCCTCCACCATAATCCACCTCGGTCATATCGTCATAGTGCTTAGGCGAAGCCCTGCGCCGGTAGCTTCATCATCACTGTCATCACACCGTCGTGCTGACGAAGCTCTCCCTCGACACTTAGCTAGATCGAGAGTTCGTGGGACGTCACCGAGCCGAATGTGTGCAGATCGCGGAGGTGACGTACTTTCGGTACTAGGATTGGTCGGATCATGAAGACGTACGACTACATCAACCGCGTTGTCATAACGCTTCCGCTTATGGTCTACAAGGGTACGTGGACAACAGTCTTCCCCTCTCGTTGCTATGCATCACCATGATAGATCTTGCGTGTGCGTAGGAATTTTTTTGAAATTACTGTGTTCCCCAATAGTTGGAGCTCCATGGGGCCCACGAGGGTGGGGGCGCGCCTACTACCCTGGGCTCGCCCTCCTATCTCGTGGACGCCTCACGGAGTTCCAGAATTCCACTCCAAGTCTCCTAGTTTGCGTTTGTTCCAACAAAGATCCTCGCGAAGGTTTCGTTCTATTTGGATTACGTTGGATATTCCTTTTCTATGAAACACTGAATTAGGCAAAAAACAGAAACTGGCACTGGGCCTCCGGTTAATAGGTCAGTCCCAAAAATAATATAAAAGAGCATATTGAAGCCCATTAAACATCCAAAACAGATAATATAATAGCATGGAACAATCAAAAATTATAGATACATTGGAGACGTATCACTTCCAAACATCCCTAAACCCAGTTTTGCCATGAGAGTCCACCATACCTACCTATGGATTGAGTAAGATCCTTCAAGTAAGTTGTCATCGGTGCAAGCAATAAAACTTGCTCTGTAAATATGTATGATCTATTAGTGTGAAGAAAATAAGCTTTATACAAACTTGTGATATGGAAGAAATAAAAGCGATGGACTGCATAATAAAGCTCCTTATTACAAGCGGCAATATAAAGTGACATTCTTTTGCATTATGATTTTGTGTATCCAACCATAAAAGTGCATGACAACCTCTTCCCTCTATGAAGGGCCTATCTTTTACTTTTATCTTCTACCCTTATACAAGAGTCATGGTGATCACCACTTTTCCTTTTTATACTTTTTCTTTTGGCAAACACTATGTGTTGGAGAGATCCGGTTATATATATCCACTCGAATGTAGGTTTTCATAAAGTATTATTGTTGATGTTACCCTTGAGGTAAAACGCTGGGAGGCGAAACTATAAGCCCCTATCTTTCCCTGTGCCCGACTGAAACTTTGAACCCATAAGTATCACGTGAGTGTTAGCAATTGTGAAAGATTATATGATAGTTGAGTATGTGGACTTGCTGAAAAGATATTTAATTGAATCTTTCCGATTTTATGATAAATTGCAATTGCTTCAATGACTGAGATCATAGTTTGTTAGTTTTCAATGAAGTTTCTGATTCATACTTCACCTTGTGAACGAATTGTTACTTTAGCATAAGAAATTATCTGACATTATATGTTGTTGTTCTAAAGATGATCATGATGCCCTCATGTCAGTATTTTATTTTATCGACACCTCTATCTCGAAACATGTGGACATATTTTTTGATTTCGTCTTTCGCTTGAGGACAGGCGAGGTCTAAGCTTGGGGGAGTTGATACGTCCATTTTGCATCATGCTTTTATATTGATATTTATTGCATTATGGGCAGTTATTACACATTATATCACAATACATATGCCTATTCTGTCTTATTTCATAAGGTTTACAAGAAGAGGGAGAATGTCGGCGGGTGGAATTTTGGATTGGAAAAGGAGCAAATATTAGAGGCCTATTATGCACAACTTCAAAAGTCCTAAAACTTCACGAAGCATGTTTTTGGAATATAAAAAAAATATTGAGGAAAGAAAGTACCAGAGGGGGGCCACCAGCCAGCTACAAGGGTGGAGGGCGCGCCCCCCGACCTTGTGGCCCCCCTAGCAGGCCTCCGATGCCCATCTTTGGCTATATGGTGTCTTTTGACCTAGAAAAATTAGAAGAATGCTTTCGGGACAAAGTGTCGCCGTCTCGAGGCGGAACCTAGGCAGAACCAATCTAGGGCTCTGGCGGAGCTATTCTGCCGGGGAAACAACCCTCCGGGGGGGAAATCGTCGCCATCGTCATCACCGTCGATCCTCTCATCGAGAGGGGGTCAATCTCCATCAACATCTTCACCAGCACCATCTCCTCTCAAACCCTAGTTCATCTCTTGTATTCGATCTTGGTCCCAAAACCTCAGATTGGTACGTGTGGGTTGCTAGTAGTGTTGATTACTCATTGTAGTTGATGCTAGTTGGTTTATCCGGTGGAAGATTATATTTTCAGATCCTTAATGACAATTAATACTCCTCTGATCTTGATCATGAATATGCTTTGTGAGTAATTACATTTGTTCCTGAGCACATGGGAGAAGTCTTGTTATAAGTAATCATGTGGATTTGGTATTTGTTCGATATTTTGATGAGATGTATGTTGTCTCTCCTCTAGTGGTGTTATGTGAAAGTCGACTACATGACACTTCTGAAGGAAATATGTCCTAGAGGCAATAATGAAGTTATTATTTATTTCCTTATATCATGATAAATGTTTATTATTCATGCTAGAATTGTATTAACTGGAAACATAATACATGTGTGAATACATAGACAAACAAAGTGTCACTAGTATGCCTCTACTTGACTAGCTCGTTGATCAAAGATGGTTATGTTTCCTAGCCATAGACATGAGTTGTCATTTGATTAACGGAATCACATCATTAGGAGAATGATGTGATTGACTTGACCCATTCCGTTAGCTTAGCACTTGATCATTTAGTATGTTGCTATTGCTTTCTTCATGACTTATAAATGTTCCTATGACTATGAGACTATGCAACTCCCGTTTACCGGAGGAACACTTTGTGTGCTACCAAACATCACAACGTAACTGGGTGATTATAAAGGTGCTCTACAAGTGTCACCAAAGGTACTTGTTGAGTTGGCGTATTTCAAGATTAGGATTTGTCACTCCGATTGTCAGAGAGGTATCTCTGGGCCCTCTCGGTAATGCACATCACTATAAGCCTTGCGAGCAATGTAACTAATGAGTTAGTTGCGGGATGATGCATTACGGAACGAGTAAAGAGACTTTCTGGTAACGAGATTGAACTAGGTATTGAGATACCGACGATAGAATCTCGGGCAAGTAACATACCAATGACAAAGGGAACAACGTATGTTGTTATGCAGTTTGACCGATAAAGATCTTTGTAGAATATGTAGGAGCCAATATGAGCATCCAGGTTCCGCTATTGGTTATTGACCGGAGACGTGTCTCGGTCATGTCTAGATAGTTCTCGAACATGTAGGGTCCGCACGCTTAAAGTTCGGTGATGATCGGTATTATGAGTTTATGTGATTTGATGTACCGAAGGTAGTTCGGAGTCCTGGATTAGATCGGGGACATGACGAGGAGTCTTGAAATGGTCGAGACATAAAGATCGATATATTGGAAGGCTATATTCGGACATCGGAAAGGTACTGAGTGATTCGGGTATTTTTCGGAGTACCAGGGAGTTACGGGAATTTGTCCGGGGAGTCAATGGGCCTTAATGGGCCTTAGTGGGAAGGAGAGCCAGCAGCCAGGAGGTGGCATGGGCCCCTCCCAAGCCCAGTCCGAATTGGACAAGGGGTTTGGGGCGCGGCCCCCTCTCCCTTCCTTCTCCCCTTCCCCTCATTTCCCCCTACTCCTAGTTGGACTAGGAAAGAAGGAAACATACTCCTACTAGGAGTAGGAATCCTACTCCCTTGGCACGCCCCTCCTAGGGCCGGCCTCCTCCTCCCTTCCTCCTTTATATACGGGGGCAGGGGCACCCCAAGACACACAAGTTGATCTGTTGATCTATTCCAGCCGTGTGCGGTGCCCCCCTCCACCATATTCCACCTCGGTGCTTAGGCGAAGCCCTGCTTTGGTAGCAACATCATCACCATCATCACACCGTCGTGCTGATGAAACTCTCCCATGAAGCTCTGCTAGATCGGAGTTCGTGGGACGTCATCCAGCTGAACGTGTGCTGAACTCGGAGGTGTCGTACATTCGATACTTGGATCGATCGGATCGTGAAGATGTACGACTACATCAACCGCGTTGTGCTAACGCTTCCGCTTTCGGTCTACGAGGGTACGTGGACACACTCTCCCCTCTCGTTGCTATGCATCACCATGATCCTGAGTGTCCGTAGGAATTTTTTTGAAATTACTACGTTCCCCAACGGTGGCATCAGAGCCTGGTTTTATGCGTAGATGTTATATGCACGAGTAGAACACAAGTGAGTTGTGGGCGATACAAGTCATACTGCTTAGCAGCATGTCACACTTTGGTTCGGCGGTATTGTTGGATGAAGCGGCCCAGACCGACATTACGTGTACGCTTACGCGAGACTGGTTCTACCGACGTGCTTTGCACACAGGTGGCTAGTGGGTGTCAGTTTCTCCAACTTTAGTTGAACCGAGTGTGGCTACGCCCGGTCCTTGAGAAGGTTAAAACAACACTAACTTGACAAACTATCATTGTGGTTTTGATGCGTAGGTAAGAACGGTTCTTGCTCAGCCCGTAGCAGCCACGTAAAACTTGCAACAACAAAGTAGAGGACACCTAACTTGTTTTTGCAGGGCATGTTGTGATGTGATATGGTCAAGACATGATGAAATATAAATTGTTGTATGAGATGATCATGTTTTGTTAAAGTTATCGGCTACTGGCAGGAGCCTTATGGTTGTCTCTTTATTTGCATAAGATGCAAGTGCTATGTAATTGCTTTACTTTATCGTTATGCGATAGCAATAGTTGCAAAAGCAATAGCTGGTGAGACGAACATGTGACGACACATTGATAAAATATCAAGATGATAGAGATCATAGTGTCATGCCGGTAACAATGGAGATCATGACAGTACTTTGGAGATGGAGATCAAAAGCACAAGATGATGATGGCCATATCATGTCACATATTATGATTGCACGTGATGTTTATCTTTTATACATCTTAGTTTGCTTAGTTCAGCAGTAGCATTATATGATCTCTCACTAAATTTCAAGATAAAAGTGTTCTCCCTGAGTATACACCGTTGCCAAAGTTCATCATGCCGAGACACCACGTGATGATCGGGTTTGATAAGCTCTACATTCATCTACAACGGGTGCAAGCCAGTTTTGCACATGCAAAATACTCGGGTTAAACTTGACGAGCCTGGCATATGTAGATATGGCCGCGGAACACTGAGACCGAAAGGTCGAGCATGAATCATATAGTAGATATGATCAACACAGTGATGTTCACCATTGAAAACTTCTCCATCTCACGTGATGATTGGACATGGTTTAGTTGATTTGGATCACGTGATCACTTAGATGATTAGAGGGATGTCTATATAAGTGGAAGTTCTTAAGTAATATGATTAATTGAACTTTAATTTATCATGAACTTAGTCCTACTAGTATTAGCATATCTATGTTGTAGATCAATAGCTCGTGTTTAGCTCCCCTGTTTTATTTTTGATATGTTCCTAGAGAAAAATAAGTTGAAAGATGTTAGTAGCAAAGATGGGGACTAGCTCCGTGATCTGAGGATTATCCTCATTGCTACACAGAAGTATTATGTCCTTGATGCACCGCTAGGTGACAGAACTATTGCAGGAGCGGATGTAGACATTTTGAATGTTTTGACAAAAGCTCGGTATGATAACTACTTGATAGTTTAGTGCACCATACTTTACGGCTTAGAACCAGGACTTCAAAAATATTTTGAACGCCACGAATCATATAAGATGTTCCAAGAGTTGAAATTGGTATTTCATACTCATGCCTGTGTCGAGAGGTATGAGACCTCTAACATTACTTTTCCTACAAGATGGAGGAGAATAGCTCAACCAGTAAGCATGTGCTCAGATTGTCTGAGTACTACAATCACTTGAATCAAGTGGGAGTTAATCTTCCAGATAATATAGTGATTAACAGAGTTCTCTAGTCACTATCTCCAAGTTGCTAGAGCTTCGTGATGAACTATAATATGCAAGGGATAACGGAAATGATTCCCAAGCTCTTCGTGATGCTGAAATCGACGAAGGTGGAAATCAAGAAAAGCATCAAGTGTTGATGGTTAACAAGACCACTAGTTTCAAGAAAAGGGCAAAGGGAAGAAGGGGAACTTCAAGAAGAACAGCAAGCAAGTTGCTGCTCAAGTGAAGAAGCCCAAGTCTAGACCTAACCTGAGACTAAGTGCTTTTACTGCAAAGGGACTAGTCACTGGAAGCGGAACTGCCCCAAGTATTTGCCAGATAAGAAGGATGGCAAAGTGAACAAAGGTATATTGGATATACATGTTATTGATGTGTACTTTACTAGTGTTTATAGAAACCCCTCGGTATTTGATATTAGTTCAGTTGCTAAGAGTAGTAACTTGAAACGGGAGTTGCAAAATGAACGGAGACTAGTTAAGGGTGAAGTAACGATGTGTGTTGGAAGTAGTTCCAAGAATGATATGATCATCATCGCACACTCCCTATATTTTCGGGATTAGTGTTGAACCTAAATAAGTGTTATTTGGTGTTTGCGTTGAGCATGAATATGATTTGATCATGTTTATTGCCATACGATTATTCATTTAAGTTAGAGAATAATTGTTATTCTGTTTACATGAATAAAACCTTCTATGGTTATACACCCAATGAAAATGGTTTGTTGAATCTCGATCGTAGTGATACACATATTCATAATATTGAAGACAAAAGATGCAAAGTTAATAATGATAGTGCAACTTATTTGTGGCACTGCCATTTAGGTCATGTTGGTGTAAAGCGCATGAAGAAACTCCATGTTGATGGGCTTTTGGAATCACTTGATTATGAGTTAGTTGATTCTTGCAAACCATGCCTCATGGGCAAGATGAATAAGACTCCGTTCTCCAGAACAATGGAGCAAGCAACAGACTTGTTGGAAATAATACATACTAATGTATGCAGTCCGATGAGTGTTGAGGCTCACGGCAGCTATCGTTATTTTCTGACCTTCACATATGATTTGAGTAAGATATGGGTATATCTTCTTGATGAAACATAAAGCTGAAACATTTGAAAAGTTCAAATAATTTCGGAGTGAAGTGGAAAATCATCGTAACAAGAAAATAAATTTTCTATGATCTGATCATAGAGGCGAATATTTGAGTTACAAGTTTGGTCTTCAATTAAAACAATGTGGAATAGTTTCACAAACTCATGCCACCTGGAACACCACAGCGTAATGGTGTGTCCGAACATCATAATCGTACTTTATTTGATATAGTGCAATCTATGATGTCTCTTACCGATTTACCACTATCGTTTTGGGGTTATACATTAAAGACAGCTGCATTCACATTAAAAAGGGCACCATCTAAATCCGTTGAGACGACACCGTATGAACTACGGTTTAGCAAGAAACCTAAGCTGACGTTTCTTAAAGTTTGGGGTTGCAATGCTTATGTGAAAAAGTTTCATCTTGATAGGCTCAAGCCCAAGTCGGAGAAGTGCGTCTTCATAGGATACCCAAAAAGTAACTGTTGAGTACACCTTCTATCACATATCCGAAGGCAAGATATTTGTTGCTGAGAATGGATCCTTTCTAGAGAAGGAGTTTCTCTCGAAAGAAGTGAGTGGGAGGAAAGTAGAACTTGATGAGGTAACTGCACCTACTCCCTTATTGGAAAGTAGTTCATCACAAAAATCTGTTTCTATGACTCCTACACCAATTAGTGAGGAAGCTAATGATGATGATCATGTAACTTCAGATCAAGTTACTACCAAACCTCGTAGGTCAACCAGAGAGAGATCCGCACTAGAGTGGTACGGTAATCCTGTTCTGGAGGTCATGTTAATTGACCATGACGAACCTACGAACTATGAGGAAGCGATGATGAGCCCAGATTCCACGAAATGGCTTGAGGCCATGAAATCTGAGATGGGATCCATGTATGAGAAAAAAGTGTGGACTTTGGTTGACTTGCCCGATGATTGGCAAGCCATAGAAAATAAATGTATCTTCAAGAGGAAGACGGACGCTGATAGTAGTGTTACTATCTACAAAGCTAGACTTATCGAAAAAGGTTTTGACAAAGTTCAAGGTGTTTACTACAATGAGATTTTCTCACTCGTAGCGATGCTTAAGTCTATCTGAATCATGTTAGCAAATTGCCACATTTTATGAAATATGGCAAATGGATGTCAAAACTACATTCCTTAAAGGATTTCTTAAAGAAGAGTTGTATATGATGCAACCAGAAGGTTTTGTCGATCCTAAAGGTGCTAACAAAATGTGCAAGCTCCAGCGATCCATTTATGGACTGGTGCAAGCATCTTAGAGTTGGAATATACGCTTTGATGAGTTGATCAAAGCATATAGTTTTTTACAGACTTGTGGTGAAGCCTGTATTTACAAGAAAGTGAGTGGGAGCACTACAACATTTCTGATAAATATATGTGAATGACATATTGTTGATCGGAAATAATGTAGAGTTTTCTCGAAAGCATAAAGGAATATTTGAAAGGAGTTTTTTCAAATAAAGACCTCGGTGAAGCTACTTACATATTGAGCATCAAGATCTATAGAGATAGATTAAGATGCTTGATAAGTTTTTTTAATGAGTACATACCTTGACAAGATTTTGAAGTAGTTCAAAATGGAACAGTCAAAGAAAGAGTTCTTACCTATGTTACAAGGTGTGAAATTGAGTAAGACTCAAAGCCCGACCATGGCAGATTCATTCCCTATGCCTCAGCCATAGTTTCTATAAAGTATGCCATGATGTGTACCAGATCTATTGTATACCCTACACTGAGTTTAGCAAGGGAGTACAATAGTGATCTAGGAGTAGATCACTGGACAGCGGTCAAAATTATCCTTAGTGGAATAAGGATATGTTTCTCGATTATGGAGGTGACAAAAGGTTCGCCGTAAAGGGTTACGCCGATGCAAATTTTGACACTGATCCAGATGACTCTAAGTCTCAATCTAGATACGTTTTGAAAGTGGGAGCAATTAGCTAGCGTAGCTCCGTGCAAAGCATTGTTGACATAGAAATTTGCAAAATACATACGGATCTGAATGTGGCAGACCCGTAGACTAAACTTCTCTCACAGGCAAAACATGATCACACCTTAGTACTCTTTGGGTGTTAATCACATGGAGATGTGAACTAGATTATTGACTCTACTAAACCCTTTGCGTGTTGGTCACATGACGATGTGAACTATGGGTGTTAGTCACATGGTGATGTGAACTATTGGTGTTAAATCACATGGCGATGTGAACTAGATTATTGACTCTAGTGCAAGTGGGAGACTGAAGGAAATATGCCCTAGAGGCAATAATAAAGTTATTATTTATTTCCTTATATCATGATAAATGTTTATTATTCATGCTAGAATTGTATTAACCGGAAACATAATACATGTGTGAATACATAGACAAACAAAGTGTCACTAGTATGCCTCAACTTGACTAGCTCGTTAATCAAAGATGGTTATGTTTCCTAGACATAGACATGAGTTGTCATTTGATTAACGGGATCACATCATTAGGAGAATGATGTGATTGACTTGACCCATTCCGTTAGCTTAGCACTTGATCGTTTAGTATGTTGCTATTGCTTTCTTCATGACTTATAAATGTTCCTATGACTATGAGATTATGCAACTCCCGTTTACCGGAGGAACACTTTGTGTGCTACCAAACGTCACAACGTAACTGCGTGATTATAAAGGTGCTCTACAAGTGTCACCGAAGGTACTTGTTGAGTTGGCGTATTTCAAGATTAGGATTTGTCACTCCGATTGTCGGAGAGGTATCTCTAGGCCCTCTCGGTAATGCACATCACTATAAGCCTTGCAAGCAATGTAACTAATGAGTTAGTTGCGGGATGATGCATTAAGGAACGAGTAAAGAGACTTGTCGGTAACAAGATTTAACTAGGTATTGAGATACCAACGATCGAATCTCGGGCAAGTAACATACCAATGACAAAGGGAACAATATATGTTGTTATGCGGTTTGACCGATAAAGATCTTCATAGAATATGTAGGAGCCAATATGAGCATCCAGCTTCCGCTATCGGTTATTAACCAGAGACGTGTCTCGGTCATGTCTACATAGTTCTCGAACATGTAGGGTCCGCACGCTTAAAGTTTGGTGATGATCGGTATTATGAGTTTATGTGATTCGATGTACTGAAGGTAGTTCGGAGTCCTGGATGAGATCAGGGACATGACGAGGAGTCTCAAAATGGTCAAGACGTAAAGATCGATATATTGGAAGGCTATATTCGGACATCGGAAAGGTTCTGAGTGATTCGGGTATTTTTCGGAGTACCGGGGAGTTACAAAATTTTGTCCGGGGAGTCAATGGGCCTTAGTGGGAAGGAGAGCCAGCAGCCAGGAGGTGGTGCGCACCCCTCCCAAGCCCAGTCCGAATTGGACAAGGGGTTTGGGGTGCGGCCCCCCTCTCCCTTCCTTCTCCCCTTCCCCTCCTTTCCCCCTTCTCCTAGTTGGACTAGGAAAGAAGGAAACCTACTCCTACTAGGAGTAGGAATCCTACTCCCTTGGCGCGCCCCTCCTAGGGCCGGCCTCCTCCTCCCTCCCTCCTTTATATACGGGGGCAGGGGGCACCCCAAGACACACAAGTTGATCGGTTGATCTATTCCAGTCGTGTGCGATGCCCCCTCCACCATATTCCACCTCGGTTATATCGTAGCGGTGCTTAGGCGAAGCCCTGCGTTGGTAGCAACATCATCACCGTCATCACGCTGTCGTGCTGACGAAACTCTCCCATGAAGTTGTGCTGGATTGGAGTTCGTGGGACGTCATCGAGCTGAACGTGTGCTGAACTCGGAGGAGCCGTACGTTCGGTACTTGGATCGGTCGGATCGTGAAAACGTATGACTACATCAACCGCGTTGTGCTAACGCTCTGCTTTAGGTCTACGAGGGTATGTGGACACACTCTCCCCTCTCATTGCTATGCATCACCATGATCCTGAGTGTGTGTAGGATATTTTCTTTGAAATTACTACGTCCCCCAACAACTTCACCATTATTTGGGCCTAGGGGAAGGCATTGGGAAGTAATAAGTAGACGATGGGTTGCTAGAGTGACAGAAGCTTAAACCCTAGTTTATGTGTTGCTTCGGAAGGGGCTGGTTTGATCCATATGTTTCATGGTATGGTTAGGTTTACCTTAATTCTTCTTTCGTAGTTGCGGATGCTTGCGAGAGGGGTTAATCATAAGTGGGAGGCTTGTCCAAGGAAGGGCAGCACCCAACCACCGGTCAACCCAGATATCAAATTATCAAAGTAACGAATGCGAATCGTATGAGCATGATGAAAACTAACTTGACAACAATTTCCATGTGTCCTCTGGAGCGTTTTACATTATATAAGAGTTTGTCCAGGCTCACTACTGCAGGATGCTGCTAACGCGACACTACGATCAGAGACCCTTTAATGAAATTGGGTGTGATGCATTAATCACAAATGAGGATGTAAAAAAACCATCAAAAAAGGTGCAAAACCTTTGCAATGGAGGATGCATCAAACATGGTTCAGATTTTAGTTGCGTGTGCGATCCAGGGCATACGGTTCAGTCCAATGAACTATTTGCGATGAGGCAGAACAAAAGAAACGGGTAGCCTGATGAAGGCGTGTGTGATATAGAGCATACGGTTTACTCGGATGAACTGTTTTGATTAGGCAACACAAAAGAAACGGGCAGCCAGATGAAGGTGTGTGTGATATGCAGCATAAGTTTCACTCGAATGAACTGTTTGTGATTAGGCAACACAACAGAAATGGTCAGCCAGATCAAGGTGTCTGTGATTGAGGGTATACGCTTCAGAAGGATTAACTGTTCGCAATTAGGCAATAGAATAGAAACAGGTAAGCCAGATCATAGTGTCTGTGATTGATGGCATACACTTCACATGGATGAACTGTCTACGATTAGACACAACAAACTGAAACAGTTAGATAGATCAACATGTGTGTGCGCTAGACGGGCACACCCGTTCTAATTAAAAGAAGTCTGCGCGATGGTAATAACGAGCGCGCACGGCTGTTGGAACAAGACGTGTGCTGACATTGCCTATTGCGGTGCACCCTATGGTGCAAATGCCACGTACGCGACCGAGAAGGCGTACGTGCCCACGTTACGCCTGTAACACCCCGGATGTAACTTTCCCAATTTGTACTCCAACTCTTGTCGTTTCCGGCGTTAAGTTATATTTATTTCCTCGGGTTCGGGTTTTTGTCTCCGTGTGTTGTTGTCGTTGTCATGCATCTCATATCATGTCATCATGTGCATTGCTTTTGCATACGTGTTCGTCCCATGCATTCGAGCATTTTCCCCGTTGTCCGTTTTGCATTCCGGCGCTTCGTTCTCCTCCGGTGGTCATTTCTAGCTTTCTTTCATGTGTGGGGATTAAACATTTCCGGATTGGACCGAGACTTTCCAAGCGGCCTTGGTTTACTAACGGTAGACCGCCTGTCAAGTTTCGTACCATTTGGACTTCGTTTGATACTCCAACGGTTAACCGAGGGACCGAAAAGGCCTCGTGTGTGTTGCAGCCCAACACCCCTCCAATTTGGCCCAAAACCCACCTAACTCTGCTCCATCATCTAGAGCGTTTGATCACGATCGCGTGGCCTAAAACCGCACCTCATTTGGACTCTCCTAGCTCCCTCTACCTATAAAACTAGCCCCTCCTCCGAAATTCCGGATCCCCCTCTCCCCGAAACCCTAAATCCCAGATCCGCGCCGGCCGGACACGTCCGCCCCGGCCGGATGCGTCCGCTCCGCCGCCCGCGCCCACTCCTAGGTCGTCACGTGTCCCGCCGCCGCCTGTCCCGCCACCGGCCCGGGAGGCCCGTCCCCGGCCCCCGCGGGCCCATCCGCCGCCCCGCGCCTCCCTGCTCCCGGCCGCCGCGCGCCGCCTCCTCCTCCGAGCCGCAGCCGCCGCCGCCTCTGCCCACCGGCGCCGCCGCCGCCACCGCGCCCGCCGCCGCCTCACGCCGGCCCTGCGCCGCCAAGTTCGGCCGGCCCCGGCTCCCTTTCTCCTCCCCGCCGACGGGCGACCTCGCCGGATCTAGCCTCGGGTCGCGTGCCACCGGAACCCTAGATCTCGGGGTAGTTTTTTCCCTCTAAGTCGCCGGATTTTCTAGTCCATATGCACATGTTCGCGGCTCCGTAACTTTGCATCCGTAGCTCTGATTCATGCATATAGCATATCAAAATGGTCATCTCAGAGAGTACATCATTTCATTCCATTGCGTCATTTTCATTTGAGTTCATCTTGATGCCCGAAATGCTGTTAGAAGAGGGCTACTTGAGTTATTTGTCAGATCTGCTACTCCGTTTAGCACTTTTGTCATTTTTGCCATGATTATTGTGTGCATGATATGCCCGTGAGTTCTACATGTGTTTTGTTAAGGGTTTTGTCATCTCTCGAGAGGTGCAACCCATGTATTTTTAGGATGTGTGTAGTGACTTGTGCAAGCTTGCAAAGAGGTGCACTTGCTAATTCTGTTTTCAGGGACTTGGTGATTTCACTAAGTCCTGGAGCTGTTTATCTCATGATGCCATATGTTCATGTTGTTTCCTAGTGATCTGTGCCTCTTTTGAGGATCATCAGTAAGGGAGTTTTGTTAATCTTGTAGTGCTCTATCCATCCGTGTCTTTTTTTGCAATTATGGAGCACCCTAGCTTGAGTCAATCGAGCTCTACTTTTGCTACTTTGTGAATCTGGGCAGATCGTCAACTTGTTTGCAATTTTGCCGGTGATGTTGTAGTTGATCCGTGCATGCTATGCTATTGTTCTTGCCATGTCTAGCTTGCATTTTGTGCCTTCTTGTTGGATGTATGCTTTTCTTGCCATGACTTGCACCGTAGTGAGTGCATCGAGCTCGTGAACATGCCTACTTGAGTTATATTTTAGCATGTGTTAGTTTTCACTAAGTCTGACAACTGATTATGTTTTTGCTATGTTTACATGCTTGCAACTGTATTTTCTGATCCCTTTTGGCTCAAGGTCACTAAGGGACTTTTGTTAAGCTCTTTGAGTAGCTCCATTCCATGCTTTACTTTGCCATGTTCAGATCCTGTAGCATGTAGTTTTGTTGCTCCAAAGAGGGCTACCTGATCTGAAATTCCAGACAAGTGTTAATTTTCACCAAGTCTGAGATCTGGTTGCCATATGCATTTTTGCCATGCTTGTTTGAACCTGTTAATGGATGAATTGGCCGTAGTGCTAGACTTTTGTTAAGCATCTTGTGTGCATCCCTGCCATGTATTTTGTTGTCATGTTTGGTTGCTGTAGCATGTTCATTTCATTGCGTAACTCCGATTTTGGTGTCAATTTTGAATCGCTTGTCATTTCCAACGTAACTCCGATTCCGGCGTTCTTTATATCGTTTTCAAGCGATTTCGTCTCATCTTTCCAGTGGCACACTTGGATTTCCAAGTTGAGGCCAGGTTCATGCATTTCCTGTCATATCTTGCATTTTGCATCCCGCATCGCATCCAGCATAGCATATCATCTTTGCATCGTGTTGTTTGAGTTTGCACGTGGTTGATTGTATCCTTGTTGCTTGTTTGTCTTGTTTGGGTAGAGCCGAGAGACGAGTTCACTAACGAGGAGCCCGTTGAGTTTGCTTTTGAGGATCCAGTTAACTCTGACAACTGTGCAGGCAAGATGATCATACCCTCGAAATCACTACTATCTTTGCTATGCTAGTTTGCTCGCTCTTTTTATATGCCATTGCTACGATGCCTACCACTTGCTTGCAAGCCTCCCAAATTGCCATGTCAAACCTCTAACCCACCATGTCCTAGCAAACCGTTGATTGGCTATGTTACCGCTTTGCTCAGCCCCTCTTATAGCGTTGCTAGTTGCAGGTGAAGATTGGAGGCCGTCCTTGTTGGAACATTTATTTACTTGTTGGGATATCATTATATTACTTTGTTATCTTAATGCATCTATATACTTGGTAAAGGGTGGAAGGCTCGGCCTCTCGCCTAGTGTTTTGTTCCACTCTTGCCGCCCTAGTTTCCGTCATATCGGTGTTATGTTCCCGGATTTTGCGTTCCTTACGCGGTTGGGGTTATAATGGGAACCCCTTGACAGTCTGCCTTGAATCAAACTTCTCCAGCAATGCCCAACCTTGGTTTTTACCATTTGCCACCTAGCCTTTTCCCTTGGGTTTCGCGGACTCAAGGGTCATCTTATTTTTAACCCCCCCCCCCCCGGGCCAGTGCTCCTCTGAGTGTTGGTCCAACCTAGAGCACCGTGCGGGGCCATCCCTTGGCAACTTGGGTTACGTTGGCTCCCGTACGCTTAGCTTATCCGGTGTGCCCTGAGAACGAGATATGTGCAGCTCCTATCGGGATTTGTCGGCACAGCAGGCGGTGTTGCTGGACTTGTTTTACCATTGTCGGAGTTGTCTTGAATTACCGAGATACCGAGTCTGATCGGAATGTCTTGGGAGGAGGTCTATTCCTTCATTGACCATGAGAGCTTGTCATGGGCTAAGTTGGGACTCCCCTGCAGGGATTGAACTTTCGAAAGCCGTGCCCGCGGTTATGGGCAGATGGGAATTTGTTAATGTCCGGTTGTAGATAACTTGAACCTTAATTAATTAAAATGAGTCAACTGAGTGTGTTACCGTGATGGCCTCTTCTCGGCGGAGTCCGAGAAGTGGACACGGTGTTGGAGTAATGTTTGCGCGGGTTGTTCTCTAGTTTCTCGCTCGTGCTTTGCCTCCTCTTCTTGCTCTCTTTTGCGAATAAGTTAGCCATCATATTTGCTAGTCGCTTGCTGCAGCTCCACCTATATTCACCTTGCCTTACCTACAAGCTTAAATAGTCTTGATCGCGAGGGTGCGAGATTGCTGAGTCCCTGTGGCTCACAGATTACTATTACACCAGATGCAGGGCCTGATGATTCCGCTCCAGGAGACGCGTTTGAGCTCAAGTGGGAGTTCGACAAAGACTCTCAACGTTACTACGTTTCCTTTCCCGATGATCAGTAGTGGTGCCCAGTTGGGGGTGAACAGGACCATTGTCGCATGTTGGGTTCTCTTTTATTTTGGCGCCGTAGTCGGGCCATGAGTGTTTGGATGATGTAATGTTATTTATGTACTTGTTTGACGTTGCGAGTGTAAGCCAACTATGTTATCTCCTCTTTGTTATTCATATTACATGGGATGTTGTGAAGATTGCCTAACTTGCGACATATGCCTTCAATGCGATTATGCCTCTAAGTCGTGCCTCGACACGTGGGAGATATAGTCGCATCGAGGGTGTTACAAGTTGGTATCAGAGCCTTCCCCGACCTTAGGAGCCCCATTGCTTGATCGTTTTTAGCGGTCGAGTTGTGTCTAGAAAAATGTTTTGAGTCATTAGGAATTATATATCGGAGAGATTAGGAATTCTTTTTACTTCCCAGTCTCCTCATCGCTCTGGTAAGGCATCCTGACGTAGAGTTTTGACTCTTCTCTTCTTAAATTTCACTAAAAAAAATTTAGGATCACGCGGGTATCTTAGAATCGTTCCGATGGTTTTATGATGAGAACATTGTCTTGGTGCCTCCTGTCAGGGGTTTAGTGGAAGTGTCCCGGGGAGTTGAGCTCTGAGGTGTTGTCATCATAATTTTATCGTTGCAGTTCTGGAATACCTGAGTCTAGTACGCCAACATCGAAAATCTCTTTTATGCAGTTCGTTGGTGAGACAACCTCGACGCCACCCAGTACTGGGGCGGGAGTTCGGGAGTATCGCCATAACTTGTATAATGGATGCTTTTCGAAGGTTGAGGTAGATGGTTTCCGAAGGTTTCTTGGTTATGTGTTGAAGGATGGATACAGCTGGATGTAGGATTTTCTAGTTTGGGTGAGATATTATGCTTCCCCTGTATCCCCAACACCTGATTGCATAACCGGAAAGGTTCGGGAGTTTCATAGGTGGGAATTCTAGTAGCTCTAGTTCTTCTTCCACGGATATTGGTTTGAGATTGGGATTTCTTACCGATTATTCGTTCTTGATCCGTACCTTGTTGATTTATTTCTCTACCTTAATTCTACGTGGCTTCTCAATTTATGGATATGTGACCATTTCAAGAGGAATGCATTCGTTCATTGTGTTCGGATGTGAAGACTATATGTTGCAATTTTCATTCCATTGGATTCAGCTTCAATATTTATCTATCAATGTGCTAATGGTGGTCAACCTCTTCAGGATGGCTCCTCCAACGCGCATGACTCCGAATCCTGATCCGCCACCACCTCCACCTCCTCCGGAGGCATGGCAAGCTGTGATGGCCGCAACCAATGCAAACACATAGTTGATCATGCAAATTCTTCAAGAGCGCAATCAAGGCAATCAAGGGAATCAAGGAAGCAATCAGAATCACTTTGCTTCACTCAACTAGTTCCTTGCTAATGGGCCAAAGACTTTCAGCAATTGTGTTGAGGCAACCGATGCTGACGATTGGCTTGTGGATCTGTGCAAGCATTTCGAGTGCAGTAACGTCAGGCCTGAGGACTTTGTTAAGTTCGCTTCCTTCCAACTCAAAGATCAAGCTACAGAATGGTTCCAGCAGTACAAGGACTCCAGAGGTGGACGTGTTATCACTTGGGATGATTTCCGTCGAGATTTCTAAGCTCATCATATCCCTCAAAGCATGGTTGAAAGCAAGCGTGAGGAATTCTGCAATCTGAAGCAAGGCTCTTTATCTGTCTATGACTACAACAAGTTGTTCCAGAAGCTCACCCGCTTTGCCAAGCAGGACGTCCCTGATGAGAAGAGCATGATATACCAGTTCAGGGGTGGTCTCAGAGAAGAAATTCAGCTCGCTCTTGTTCTCTTCGAGCCCTTGAGATACGATGAGTTCTACAACATGGCACTGAAGCAAGAGGCTGCTCAGTTGAAGTGTGATGCTTCCAAGAAGCGAGTCAGAGATGTTACTCCTCCTTCCTCTACTCAAGTGGCCAAGCAGCAGAAGTATTGGCTTCCTCCTCCGTTTCGTCAGCCGTATCAGCAGAAGAGCAAAGGTGGCAGTGGTTCTTCCCACCCACCCAACCCTGGCTTTCAGTACAAGACTTTGTCTCAAGCTCCAAGATCGAGTGCTCTGTATCACCGTCCGCTTTCAGAGGTCACGTGCAACAAGTGCCAACAGAAGGGTCACTATGCCAACAAGTGTTTCAACCAGAGGCGTCTTCCTCCTCATCCTCCTGTCAGATCGGCAAGTACAGCTGTGGTCAAGCATAACCCCAAGCATGCCAAGGTCAACTTGCTGAATGCAGCTCAGGCAGAGGAATCATCAAATGTCATCATGGGTAACTTTCCAGTTAACTCTTTTCCAGCAAAAGTTCTTTTTGACACTGGTGCATCGCATTGTTTCATGTCAAGATCATTTGTTTCCAAGCATGACTTCGTTTCACAAATGTTAGGTAAACCTATGGGAGTGGTTTCTCCGGCTAAGTCTATGAGGGCTACTTCAATAGTCCCGGATGTTTCTATCATGATGGGTGATTTCAAGTTTCTGGCTTCTCCAATGGTTCTTGGTAACTCGGATATTGATCTTATTCTCGGAATGGATTGGCTTTCTAAGCACCAGGCACATCTTGATTGTGCAGCAAGGCAGATTCAATTGACTCATTCGTCTAAGGATGTAATTGTCTTTGCCGCGAATGACGATACCATCCGTCTGTTTTCTCTCAATGAGAAGGGTGAACTCGATGCTATCTCGCAAATTCCAGTCGTTTGCGAATATCAAGACATCTTTCCAGAAGAGCTCCCAGGAATGCCTCCGCACCGGCTAGTCGAATTCATTATTGATCTTGAGCCTGGCACGGAACCTGTGGTCAAACGTCCTTACAAGCTCGGACCTGAAGAGTTGAAGGAGTTGAAGAAGCAACTCGATATTCAAGAGAAAATGGGTCTCATCCTGCCTAGTTCTTCTCCGTGGGGTTGTGGTGTTCTTTTTGTGAAGAAGAAGGATGGAACGGACCGACTTTGTGTTGATTACCGTCCAGTGAACAAGAAGACCATCAAGAACAAATACCCACTTCCCAACATCAATGAGCTGTTCGAACAACTCAAAGGTGCCCAAGTATTCTCCAAGCTTGATCTCCGTATGGGTTATCATCAGATTCGAATCCGTGAGCAAGATATTCCCAAGACGGCTTTCAGGACAAGCTTTGGTTCATATGAATACACTGTCATGTCTTTTGGTCTCGTCAATGCTCCTCTAACGTTCTCTCGCATGATGAACTTCATCTTCAACGCCTACACCAATGACTTCGTTTTGGTCTATCTCGACGACATTCTGGTTTTCTCGAAGAACAAGGAAGATCATGCCAAGCACTTGCGTTTGGTTCTTGATAAGCTCAGGGAACATCAATTCTATGCCAAGTTCTCCAAGTGTGAATTTTGGCTTGATGAGGTTCTTTATCTTGGTCATATCATCTCTTCCAAGGGCATTGCCGTGAATCCTGAGAAGGTGTCTGCAATTGTGAATTGGGAACCTCCTCAGAATGTGAAGCAGCTCCATAGCTTCCTCGGTCTCGCAAGCTATTGCCGAAGATTCGTTGAAAACTTTTCTAAGATCGCGAAGCCTCTCTCAAATCTTCTTCAGAAGCACGTCAAGTACGTTTGGTCTCCGGAGTGTGACATTGCTTTCAACACTTTGAAAGAGAAATTGATCACTGCTCCAGTTCTGACTCCGCCTGATGAATCCAAGCCGTACGAGGTCTTTTGTGATGCCTCTCTCCAAGGTCTTGGCGCAGTTTTGATGCAAGAGAAGAAAGTTGTTGCTTATACATCTCGCCAGTTGAAGCCTAATGAGAAGAACTACCCCACTCACGATCTCGAGCTGGCGGCAGTTGTGCATGCTCTTTTGACTTGGAGACATCTTCTATTGGGAAGAAAAGTGGACATTTTCACTGATCACAAGAGTCTCAAGTACATCTTCACTCAGCCTAATCTCAACCTCAGGCAAACTCGATGGGTCGAAATGATTCAAGAGTATAATCCGAGTATCGAGTATACTCCAGGCAAGGCCAATGTGATTGCTGACGCTTTGAGCAGGAAAGCTTACTACAACAGCCTGATTCTCAAGCCTTATCAACCCGAGCTTTGTGAAGCTTCCCGCAAACTTAATCTGCAAATTGTTCCTCAAGGTTTCCTCGCCAACCTTCAAGTCTCTCCTACCTTGGAAGACCAGATTCGCCAAGCCCAACTTCTAGATGCTATGGTGAAAAAGGTGAAGATTGGGATTGCCAAGAGTCAGTCCAAGTACAAGTGCTACCGCCTTGATGACAAGGATACTCTCTTCTTCGAGGATCGTATTGTTGTGCCCAAAGATGAACTTCGTAAAGTGATCATGAACGAGGCTCACAATTCTCTCCTCTCCATCCACCCTGGGAGCACGAAGATGTATCAGGACCTTAAGCAAGCTTATTGGTGGACTCGAATGAAGCGCGAGATCGCTCAATTCGTGAATGAATGTGATGTCTGCAGAAGAGTGAAGGCAGAACACCAAAGGCCAGCAGGTCTCCTCCAACCTCTTGCCATTCCAGAATGGAAGTTCGACCACATTGAAATGGACTTCGTAACTGGGTTTCCAAAGTCCAAGCGTGGCAATGATGCTATATTCATTGTCATCGACAAACTCACCAAAGTGGCTCATTTTCTGCCTATCAAAGAGTCGATCACTGCAGCTCAATTGGCGGAACTCTATACCTCTCGTATTGTCTCTCTGCACGGTATTCCACAAGTGATCTCTTCAGACCGTGGCAGCATCTTTACATCGAAGTTTTGGGATTCTTTTCAGAAGGCCATGGGAACCAACATCCGCTTCAGCACAGCTTTCCATCCTCAAACTAGCGGTCAAGTCGAACGTGTCAACCAGATTCTTGAAGATATGCTCAAGGCTTGTGTGATCCCTTTCGGCATGAAGTGGGAGGATTGTCTTCCTTATGCTGAATTCTCCTACAACAACAGTTTTCAAGCAAGTTCGGGCAAGGCCCCATTCGAAATTCTGTATGGCGGGAAGTGTCGTACCCCTCTCAACTGGTCTGAAACCGGTGAACGTCAGCTTTTGGGTAATGACTTAATCACAGAAGCAGAAGAAATGTGCAAAGTCATTCGTGATAACCTCAAAGCAGCCCAATCCCGCCAGAAGAGCTACTATGATAGTAAGCACCGCGATTTGGCTTTCGAGATCGGAGATCATGTTTACCTCCGCGTCTCTCCTATGAAAGGTACTCGTCGCTTCGGTATCAAAGGGAAGCTTGCCCCTAGATACGTGGGACCTTTCAAGATTGTCAGGAAGAGAGGCGACCTCGCCTATCAACTCGAGCTTCCTTCAAACTTGGCAAATGTTCATGACGTGTTCCATGTCTCTCAGCTTCGAAAGTGCTTCAAGACTCCTGACCGCACCGTCAACTTCGAGGACATTGAGCTCCAAGAAGATCTCTCCTATCGTGAGCACTCAGTTGCTATTCTTGAAGAGACCGAACGCAAGACTCGCAACAAGTCAATCAAATTTCTCAAAGTCAAGTGGTCACACCATTCCGACCGTGAAGCTACCTGGGAACGCGAGGATCCCTCCGTTCTGAGTACCCGGTGTTCTTTTAGTCCTAGATCTTGGGACGAGATCCTTTCGTAGTGGTGGAGTGTTGTAACACCCCGGATGTAACTTTCCCAATTTGTACTCCAACTCTTGCCGTTTCCGGCATTAAGTTATATTTATTTCCTCGGGTTTGGGTTTTTGTCTCCGTGTGTTGTTGTCGTTGTCATGCATCTCATATCATGTCATCATGTGCATTGCTTTTGCATACGTGTTCGTCCCATGCATTCGAGCATTTTCCCCGTTGTCCGTTTTGCATTCCGGCGCTTCGTTCTCCTCCGGTGGTCATTTCTAGCTTTCTTTCGTGTGTGGGGATTAAACATTTCCGGATTGGACCGAGACTAGCCAAGTGGCCTTGGTTTACTACCGGTAGACCGCATGTCAAGTTTCGTACCATTTGGACTTCGTTTGATACTCCAACGGTTAACCGAGGGACCAAAAAGGCCTCGTGTGTGTTGCAGCCAAACACCCCTCCAATTTGGCCCAAAACCCACCTAACTCTGCTCCATCATCTAGAGCGTTCGATCACGATTGCGTGGCCGAAAACTGCACCTCATTTGGACTCTCCTAGCTCCCTCTACCTATAAAACTAGCCCCTCCTCCGAAATTCCGGATCCCCCTCTCCCCAAAACCCTAAATCCCAGATCCGCGCCGGCCGGACACGTCCGCCCCGGCCGGACGCGTCCGCTCCGCCGCCCGCGCCCACTCCCAGGCCGCCACGTGTCCCGCCGCCGCCTGTCCCGCCGCCGGCCCGGGAGGCCCGTCCCCGGCCCCCGCGGGCCCATCCGCCGCCCCGCGCCTCCTTGCTCCCCGCCGCCGCGCGCCGCCTCCTCCTCCGAGCCACAGCCGCCGGTGCCACCGCGCCGCGCCGCCACCACCAGCCACCGCCACCGTGCCGCACCACCGCGCCCGCCGCCGCCTCACGCCGGCCCTGCGCCGCCAAGACCGGCCGGCCCCGGCTCCCTTTCTCCTCCCCGCCGACGGGCGACCTCGCCGGATCCAGCCTCGGGCCGCGTGCCACCGGAACCCTAGATCTCGGGGTAGTTTTTTCCCTCCAAGTCCCCGGATTTTCTAGTCCATATGCACATGTTCGCGGCTCCGTAACTTTGCATCCGTAGCTCCGATTCATGCATATAGCAGATCAAAATGTTCACCTCGGAGAGTACATCATTTCATTCCATTGCATCATTTTCATCTGAGTTCATCTTGATGCCCGAAATGCTGTTAGAAGAGGGCTACTTGAGTTATTTGTCAGATCTGCTACTCCGTTTAGCACTTTTGTCATTTTTGCCATGATTATTGTGTGCATGATATGCCCGTGAGTTCTACATGTGTTTTGTTAAGGGTTTTTTCATCTCTCGAGAGGTGCAACCCATGTATTTTTAGGATGTGTGTAGTGACTTGTGCAAGCTTGCAAAGAGGTGCACTTGCTAATTCTGTTTTCAGGGACTTAGTGATTTCACTAAGTCCTGGAGCTGTTTATCTCATGGTGCCATATGTTCATGTTGTTTCCTAGTGATCTGTGCCTCTTTTGAGGATGATCAGTAAGAGAGTTTTGTTAATATTGTAGTGCTCTATCGATCCGTGTCTTTGTTTGCAATTATGGAGCACCCTAGCTTGAGTCAATCGAGCTCTACTTTTGCTACTTTGTGAATCTGGGCAGATCGTCAACTTGTTTGCAATTTGCCGGTGATGTTGTAGTTGATCCGTGCATGCTATGATATTGTTCTTGCCATGTCTAGCTTGCATTTTGTGCCTTCTTGTTGGATGTATGCTTGTCTTGCCATGACTTGCACCGTAGTGAGTGCATCGAGCTCGTGAACATGCCTACTTGAGTTATATTTCAGCATGTGTCAGTTTTCACTAAGTCTGAAAACTGATTATGTTTTTGCTATGTTTACATGCTTGCAACTGTATTTTCTGATCCCTTTTGGCTCAATGTCACTAAGGGACTTTTGTTAATCTCTTTGAGTAGCTCCATGTCATGCTTTACTTTGCCATGTTCAGATCCTGTAGAATGTAGTTTTGTTGCTCCCAAGAGGGCTACCTGATGTGAAATTCCAGACAAGTGTTAATTTCACGAAGTCTGAGATCTGGTTGCCATATGCATTTTTTCCATGCTTGTTTGAACCTGTTAGTGGATGAATTGGCCATAGCTCAATGCTAGACTTTTGTTAAGCATCTTGTGTGCATCCCTGACATGTATTTTGTTGTCATGTTTGGTTGCTGTAGCATGTTCATTTCATTGCATTTAGATGCCTACTTGCTGTAAATCACAGACCGGTGTCAATTTTGAATCGCTTGTCATTTCCAAACCGTAACTCCGATTCCGGCATTCTTTATATCGTTTTCAAGCGATTTCGTCTCATCTTTCCAGTGGCACACTTGTATTTCCAGGTTGAGGCTAGGTTCATGCATTTCCTATCATATCTTGCATTTTGCATCCCGCATAGCATATCATCTTTGCATCGTGTTGTTTGAGTTTGCACGTGGTTGATTGTATACATGTTGCTTGTTTGTCTTGTTTGGGTAGAGCCGGGAGACGAGTTCGCTAACGAGGATCCCTTTGAGTTTTGTAACACCCCGGGTGTAACTTTCCCAATTTGTACTCCAACTCTTGTCGTTTCCGGCGTTAAGATATATTTATTTCTCGGGTTCGGGTCTTTGTCTCCGTGTGTTGTTTTCGTTTTCATGCATCTCATATCATGTCATCATGTGCATTGCATTTGCATACGTGTTCATCTCATGCATTCGAGCATTTTCCCCGTTGTCCGTTTTGCATTCCGGCGCTTCGCTCTCCTCCGGTGGCCATTTCTAGCTTTCTTTCGTGTGTGAGGATTAAACATCTCCGGATTGTCCCGAGACTTGCCATGTGGCCTTGGTTTACTACCGGTAGACCGCCTGTCAAGTTTTGTGTCATTTGGACTTCGTTTCATACTCCAACGGTTAACCGAGGGACCGAAAAGGCCTCGTGTGTGTTGCAGCCCAACACCCCTCCAATTTGGCCCAAAACCCACCAAACTCTGCTCCATGTCCTAGAGCGTTCGATCACGATCGCGTGGCCGAAAACCGCACCTCATTTGGACTCTCCTAGCTCCACTTATGCCTATATATACACCCCCCCCCCGTTTTTCGGATCTTCCCCTACCTCCGAACCCTAAAAAAAAATCATCCATGCCAGATCCGCCGCCGACGGACGTGTCCGGCCGCACCGGACAACGTCCGACTTACCCCGCCGCCGCCACGTGTCCGCCCCCCGTTGGTCGCGCCGCCGCCCCACATCCCCGCCGGCCCGGGAGCCCAAGGCCGGCCCCCGAGGCCCGCGCCGCCGCCCGGTTGCGCCGCCGCCCGCGCCTCCATCTCCCTCCTCGCCGGCCGCCTCCCTCCGCCTCAGCCGCGCCGGTGGCCGCCCGCCGCCCCCGTCGCCACCTCGCCGGCCGGCCCCGCCTCCGCCGCGGGCTCGCCGCCCCGCGTCCCCGGTGGCCGCCGCCGCCGTCCGCCGCCAGGTCCGACCCGGATCCGGCCGGGTCCGGCTCTCCCACTCCTCTCCGCCGGTTTTTGCGACCTCTCCGGAGCAAGTCAACCCTCGCCGGAGCTCCTCGGTTCGCGTGCCGATCCAGATCTGGGACGAACCCTAGGTCAAAATTCTTCTAAGTCCTCAGATTTTTCAGTCCAAGTTTCTATGTTCGAGGCTCCGTAACTTTACATCCATAGCTCCAATTTGGACATATAATATATCAAAATGTTCGCCTCGACGAGTACATCATTTCATTCCATTGCATCGTTTTCATTTGAGCTCATCTTGACGCCCAAAATGCTGTTAGAAAGAGGCTTCGTGAGTTAATTGTCAGATCTGCTAGTTCATCTTAGACTTTTGTCATTTTTGCCATGATTAATGTGTGCATGCTATGCCTGTGAGTCCTTCATATGTTTTGTTAAGCATTTTGTCTTATTTGCAGAGGTGCAACCCATGCATTTTTAGGATGTGTGTGGTGACTTGTGCAAGCTTGCAAAGTGAGGCACCCGGTAAATCTGTTTTCAGGGACTTAGTGATTTTCACCAAGTCTGGGATATTTTAGTTCATGATGCCATATGTTCAGCTTGTTTCCTACTGATCCGTGCCTCTTTTGAGGATGATCAGTAAAGGAGTTTTGTTAATCATGTTATCCTCTATCCATCCATGTCTTTGTTTGCAATTATGGAGCACCATAGCTTGAGTCAATCGAGCTCTACTTTTGCTTCGTGGTGAATCTGGGCAGATCGTCAACTCGTTTGCGATTTTGCCGGCATTGTTGTAGTTGATCCGTGCATGATATGCCATTGTTCTTGCCATGTCTAGCTTGTATTTTATGCCTTCTTTATGGTTGTATGCTTTCCTTGCCATGACTTTCACCGTAGTGAGTGCATCGAGCTCGTTTACATGCCTTCGTGAGCTATATTTCAGCATGTCTCAGTTTTCACTAAGTCTGAAAACTGATTGTGTTTTAGCTATGTTCGTGTGCCCGTTAATATATTTTGTGAACCCTTTTGGCCCCAGGTCACTTTGGGTCTTTTGTTAAGCTTGTTGAGTAGCTCCATGACATGTTCTTACTTGTCATGTTCAGGTCATGTATCATGATGTTTTGCTGCTCCGAAGAGGGCCTCGTGATCTGAAATTTCAGACAAGTGTTAATTTCACTAAGTCTGGAATCTATTTTGCATTTGCGTTTTTGCCATGCTTGTTTGAACCTCATAATGAATGAATTGGCCGTGGCTCAGTGCTAGTCTTTTGTTAAGCAACTTGTGTGCATCCCTGACATGTATTTTGTTGTCTTGTTTGGTGCCTGTAGCATGTTCATTTCGTTGCATCTAGATGCCTACTTGCTGTAAATCGCAGACCGGTGTCATATCTTAAAACGCTTGCCATTTCCAAACCGTAACTCCGATTCCGGCGTTCTTTATATCGTTTTCAAGCGATTTCGTCTCATCTTTCCAGTGGCACACTTGGATTTCCAAGTTGAGGCCAGGTTCATGCATTTCCTGTGATATCTTGCATTTTGCATCCCGCATTGCATCCAGCATAGCATATCATCTTTGCATCGTGTTGTTTGAGTTTGCACGTGGTTGATTGTATCCTTCTTGCTTGTTTGTCTTGTTTGGGTAGAGCCGGGAGACGAGTTCGCTACCGAGGAGCCCGTTGAGTTTGCTTGTGAGGATCCAGTCAACTCTGACAACTGTGCAGGCAAGATGATCATACCCTCGAAATCACTACTATCTTTGCTATGCTAGTTTGCTCGCTCTTGCTATGCCAATGCTACGATGCCTACCTTTTGCTTGTCAGCCTCCCAATTGCCATGTCAAACCTCTAACCCACCTTATCCTAGCAAACCGTTGATTGGCTATGTTACCGCTTTGCTCAGCCCCTCTTATAGCGTTGCTAGTTGCAGGTGAAGTTTGGAGGCCGTTCCTTGTTGGAACATCATTTATTTACTTGTTGGGGATATCATTATTTTGCCATGTTATCTTAATGCATCTATATACTTGGTAAAGGGTGGAAGGCTCGGCCTCTCGCCTAGTGTTTTGTTCCACTCTTGCCTCTTGCCGCCCTAGTTTCCGTCATATCGGTGTTATGTTCCCGGATTTGCGTTCCTTACGCGGTTGGGTTATAATGGAACCCCTTGATACTTCGCCTTGATTAAAGCTTTTCCAGTAATGCCCAACCTTGGTTTTACCATTTGTCACCTAGCCTTTTCTTTCCCGGGTTCTGCAGACTCAAGGGTCATCTTATTTTAACCCCCCCGGGCCAGTGCTCCTCTGAGTGTTGGTCCAAACTAGAGCCCCTTGCAGCGCCACCTCGGGGAAACTCGAGGGCTGGTTTTAGTTGTACGGATTGCTTATCTGAGTGTGCCCTGAGAAAGAGATATGTGCAGCTCCTATCGGGATTTGTCGGCACATTCGGGCGGTGTTGCTGGTCTTGTTTTAACCTGTCGAATTGTCTTGTTGTACCGGGTTACCGAGTCTGATCGGTGTGTCTCGGGTGGAGGTCTATTCCTTCGTTGACCGTGAGAGCTTGTCATGGGCTAAGTTGGGACTCTCCTGCAGGGATTGAACTTTCGAAAGCCGTGCCCGCGGTTATGGGCAGATTGGAATTTGTTAATGTCTTAATGTCCGGTTGTAGACAACTTAAACCTTAATTAATTAAAATGAGTCAACTGAGTGTGTTACCGTGATGGCCTCTTCTCGGCGGAGTCCGGGATGTGGACACGGTGTTGGAGTTATGTTTGCGCAGGTTGTTCTTCTAGATTCCCGCTCGCGCCTTGCCTCCTCTTCTCGCTCTCTTTTGCGTATAAAATAGCCACCACATATGCTAGTCGCTTGCTGCAGCTCCACATATATTTGCCTTATCCATTCCTATAAGCTTAAATAGTCTTGATCGCGAGGGTGCGAGATTGTTGAGTCCTGTGGCTCACAGATACTATAAACTCCAGATGCAGGTCCAGGTGATTTCGCTCCAGGTGACGAGTATGAGCTCAAGTGGGAGTTCGACGAGGACTCTCAGCGTTATTATGTTTCCTTTCCCGATGATTAGTAGTGGTGCCTAGTTGGGGTTTGATTCAGGGCCTTGTCGCATGTTGGGTTCTTTTCTATTTTGGCGCCGTAGTCGGGTCATGAGTGTCTGTCTGATGGATGTTATTTATGTACTTTGATGTGACGTGGCGAGTGTAAGCCAACTATGTTCTTCCCCCTTTTACTATATATTATATGGGTTGTTGTAATGATTGCCTGACTTGCGACATTGCTTTCAATGCGGTTATGTCTCTAAGTCGTGCCTCGATACGTGGGAGCTATAGCCGCATCGAGGGCGTTACAAGTTGGTATCAGAGCCTTCCCCGACCTTAGGAGCCCCATTGCTTGATCGTTGTTAGCAGCCGAGTTGTGTCTAGAAAAAATAAATGTTTTGAGTCATTTAGGAATTATATATTGGAGAGCTTAGGAATTCTTTTTACTTCCCAGTCTCCTCATCGCTCTGGTAAGGCATCCTGACGTAGAGTTTTGACTCTTCTCTTCTCAAATTTCACTAAAAAAAATTTTAGGATCACGCGAGTATCTTGGATTTGTTCCGATGGCTTATGATGAGAATACTGTCTTGGTGCCTCCTGTCAGGGGTTTAGTGGAAGTGTCCCGGGGAGTTGAGCTCTGAGGTGTTGTCATCATAATTTTATCGTTGCAATTCTGGAATACTTGAGATATGTTCGCCAACATCGAAAATCTCTTTTATGCAGTTCGTTGGTGAGATAACTTCGACGCCACCCAGTACTGGAGCAGGAGTTCGGGAGTATCGCCATAACTAGTATAACGGATGCTTTTCGAAGGTTGAGGTAGATGGTTTCCGAAGTTTTCTTGGTTATGTGTTGAAGGATGGATACAGCTGGATGTAGGATTTGCTAGTTTGGGTGAGATATTATGCTTCCCCTGTATCCCCAACACCTGATTGCATAACCGGAAAGGTTCGGGAGTTTCATAGGTGGGAATTCTAGTAGCTCTAGTTCTTCTTCCATGGATATTGGTTTGAGATTGGGATTTCTTACCGATTATTCGTTCTTGATCCGTACCTTGTTGATTTATTTCTCTACCCTAATTCTACGTGGCTTCTCAATTTATGGATATGTGACCATTTGAAGAGAATGCATTCGTTCATTTTGTTCGGATGTGAAGACTATATGTTGCAATTTTCATTCCGTTGGATTCATCTTCAATATTTATCTGTCAATGTGCTAATGGTGGTCAACCTCTTCAGGATGGCTCCTCCAACGCGCACGACTCCGAATCCTGATCCGCCACCGCCTCCACCTCCTCCAGAGGCATGGCAAGCTGTGATGGCCGCAACCAATGCAAACACTCAGCTGATCATGCAAATTCTCCAAGGGCGCAATCAAGGAAGTCAAGGGAATCAAGGCAGCAACCAGAGTCACTTTGCTACACTCAACCAGTTCCTTGCTAACGGGCCAAAGACTTTCAGCAATTGTGTTGAGGCAACCGATGCTGACGATTGGCTTGTGGATCTGTGTAAGCATTTCGAGTGCAGCAACGTCAGGCCTGAGGACTTTGTGAAGTTCGCTTCCTTCCAACTCAAAGATCAAGCTGCGGAATGGTTCCAGCAGTACATGGATTCCAGAGGTGGACGTGTTGTCACTTGGGATGATTTCCGTCGAGATTTCCGAGCTCATCACAATCCGCAGAGCGTGGTTGAAAGCAAGCGTGAGGAATTCCGCAATCTGAAGCAAGGCTCTTTGTCTATCTATGACTACAACAAATTATTCCAGAAGCTTGCCCGCTTTGCCAAGCAGGACGTGCCTGATGAGAAGAGCATGATATATCAGTTCAGGGGTGGTCTCAGAGAAGATATTCAGCTCGCTCTTGTTCTCTTTGAGCCTTTGAGATACGATGAGTTCTACAACATGGCACTGAAGCAAGAGGCTGCTCAGTTGAGGTGTGATGCTTCCAGGAAGCGAGTCAGAGATGTTACTCCTCCTTCCTCTACTCAAGTGGCCAAGCAGCAGAAGTATTGGCTTCCTCCTCCGTTTCGTCAGCCGTATCAGCAGAAGAGTAAAGGTGGCAGTGGTTCTTCCCACCCACCCAACCCTGGCTTTCAGAACAAGGCTTCGTCTCAAGCTCCAAGATCGAGTGCTCCGTATCACCGTCCGCTTTCAGAGGTCACGTGCAACAAGTGCCAACAGAAGGGTCACTATGCCAACAAGTGTTTCAACCAGAGGCGTCTTCCTCCTCCTCCTCCTGTGAGATCGGCAAGTACAGCTGTGGTCAAGCATAACCCCAAGCATGCCAAGGTGAATTTGATGAATGCAGCTCAGGCAGAGGACTCGTCAGATGTGATCATGGGTAACCTTCCTGTTAATGATATTCCTGCAAAAGTTCTTTTTGACACTGGTGCATCGCATTGTTTCATGTCGAGACCTTTTGCATCTAAGCATGATTTTGTTACTCAAGTGTTGCCGAAGCCGTTGGCTATTGTCTCTCCGGCCCGTCAAATGACATCTCGAGTATGCGTTCCGGATGTTGCTATCACTTTGGGTGACTATAAGTTCTTGTCCTCTCCAAATGTTCTTGGTGACTCGGATATTGATCTTATTCTCGGGATGGATTGGCTTTCTAAGCACAAGGCTCAGCTTGATTGTGCTGCCAGGCAGATTCAATTGACTCATTCGTCTAAGGATGTAATTGTCTTTGCCGCTCGGGATAATACTATCCGTCTGTTTTCTCTCAATGAGAAGGGTGAATTGGATGCCATCTCGCAAATTCCTGTCATTTGCGAATATCAAGACGTCTTTCCAGAAGAGCTCCCAGGAATGCCTCCGCACCGGCCAGTTGAATTCGTTATTGAACTTGAACCTGGCACGGAACCTGTGTGCAAACGTCCTTACAAGCTCGGACCTGAAGAGTTGAAGGAGCTGAAGAAGCAACTCGATGAGCAAGAAAGATTGGGTCTCATCCGGCCTAGTACTTCTCCGTGGGGTTGTGGTGTTCTTTTTGTGAAGAAGAAGGATGGAACGGACCGACTTTGTGTTGATTACCGTCCAGTGAACAAGAAGACCATCAAGAACAAATACCCACTTCCCAACATCAATGAGCTGTTCGAACAACTCAAAGGTGCCCAAGTATTCTCCAAGCTTGATCTCCGTATGGGTTATCACCAGATTCGCATTCGTGATGAAGATATTCCCAAGACAGCGTTCAGAACAAGCTTTGGTTCATATGAATACACTGTCATGTCTTTTGGCCTTGCCAACGCTCCTCCGACTTTCTCTCGCATGATGAACTTCATCTTCAACGCCTACACCAATGACTTCGTTTTGGTCTATCTCGATGACATTCTGGTTTTCTCCAAGAACAAGGAAGATCATGCCAAGCACTTGCGTTTGGTTCTCGATAAGCTCAGGGAACATCAGTTCTATGCCAAGTTCTCCAAGTGTGAATTTTGGCTTGATGAGGTTCTTTATCTTGGTCATATCATCTCTGCCAAGGGCATTTCCGTGAATCCCGAAAAGGTTTCCGCAATTGTGAATTGGGAACCTCCTCAGAATGTGAAGCAACTCCGCAGTTTTCTCGGTCTCGCAAGCTATTGTCGAAGATTCGTTGAAAACTTTTCCAAGATCGCGAAGCCTCTCTCAAATCTTCTTCAGAATCACGTCAAGTATGTTTGGTCTCCGGAGTGTGATATTTCTTTCAACACTTTGAAAGAGAAGTTGATCACTGCTCCAGTTTTGACTCCGCCTGATGAATCCAAGCCGTACGAGGTCTTTTGTGATGCCTCTCTCCAGGGTCTTGGCGCAGTCTTGATGCAAGAGAAGAAAGTTGTTGCTTATACATCTCGCCAGTTGAAGCCTAATGAGAAGAACTACCCCACTCATGATCTCGAGTTGGCGGCAGTTGTGCATGCTCTTTTGACTTGGAGACATCTTCTATTGGGAAGAAAAGTGGACATTTTCACTGATCACAAGAGTCTCAAGTACATCTTCACTCAGCCTAATCTCAACCTAAGGCAAACTCGATGGGTAGAAATGATTCAAGAGTATAATCCGAGTATTGAGTATACTCCAGGCAAGGCCAATGTGATTGCTGAGGCTTTGAGCAGAAAGGCCTACTGCAACAGTCTGATTCTCAAGCCTTATCAACCCGAGCTTTGTGAAGCTTTCCGCAAACTTAATCTGCAAGTTGTTCCTCAAGGTTTTCTCGCCAACCTTCAAGTCTCTCCTACCTTAGAAGACCAGATTCGCCAAGCCCAACTTCTTGATGCTATGGTGAAAAAGGTGAAGATCTGGATTGCCAAGAGTCAGTCCAAGTACAAGTGCTACCGCCTTGATGACAAGGACACTCTCTTCTTCGAGGATCGTATTGTTGTGCCCAAAGGTGAACTTCGTAAAGTGATCATGAACGAGGCTCACAATTCTCTCCTCTCCATCCACCCTGGGAGTACGAAGATGTATCAGGACCTCAAGCAAGCTTATTGGTGGACTCGAATGAAGCGCGAGATCGCTCAATTCGTGAATGAATGTGATGTCTGCAGAAGAGTGAAGGCAGAACACCAAAGGCCAGCTGGTCTCCTTCAACCTCTTGCCATTCCAGAATGGAAGTTTGACCACATTGAAATGGACTTCGTGACTGGGTTTCCAAAGTCCAAGCGTGGCAATGATGCTATATTTGTTGTCATCGACAAGCTCACCAAAGTGGCTCACTTTCTGCCTATCAAAGAGTCGATCACTACAGCTCAATTGGCGGAACTCTATACCTCTTGCATTGTCTCTCTGCATGGTATTCCTCAAGTGATCTCTTCAGACCGTGGCAGCATCTTTACCTCGAAGTTTTGGGATTCTTTCCAGAAGGCCATGGGCACCAACATCCGCTTCAGCACTGCTTTCCATCCTCAAACAAGCGGTCAAGTCGAGCGTGTCAACCAAATTCTTGAAGATATGCTCAGGGCTTGTGTGATCTCCTTCGGCATGAAGTGGGAGGATTGCCTTCCTTATGCTGAATTCTCATATAACAACAGTTTTCAAGCAAGCTCGGGCAAGGCCCCATTTGAAATTCTGTATGGCAGGAAGTGTCGTACCCCTCTCAACTGGTCTGAAACCGGTGAACGTCAGCTGCTGGGTAATGACTTAATCACAGAAGCAGAAGAAATGTGCCAAGTCATTCGTGATAACCTCAAAGCAGCCCAATCCCGCCAGAAGAGCTACTATGATAGTAAGCACCGTGATTTGGCTTTCGAGATCGGAGATCATGTTTACCTCCGTGTCTCTCCTATGAAAGGTACTCGTCGCTTCGGCATCAAAGGGAAGCTTGCCCCTAGATACGTGGGACCTTTCAAGATTGTCAGCAAGAGAGGCGACCTCGCCTATCAACTCGAGCTTCCTTCAAACTTTGCAAATGTTCATGATGTGTTCCACGTCTCTCAGCTTCGAAAGTGCTTCAAGACTCCTGACCGCACCGTCAACTTCGAGGACATTGAGCTCCAAGAAGATCTCTCCTATCGTGAGCACCCAGTTGCTATTCTTGAAGAGACTGAATGCAAGACTCGCAACAAGTCAATCAAATTTCTCAAAGTCAAGTGGTCTCACCATTCCGACCGTGAAGCTACCTGGGAACGCGAGGATCACCTCCGTTCTGAGTACCCGGAGTTCTTTCAGTCCTAGATCTCGGGACGAGATCTTTTCGTAGTGGTGGAGTGTTGTAACACCCCGGGTGTAACTTTCCCAATTTGTACTCCAACTCTTGCCGTTTCTGGCGTTAAGATATATTTATTTCTCGGGTTCGGGTCTTTGTCTTCGTGTGTTGTTTTCGTTTTCATGCATCTCATATCATGTCATCATGTGCATTGCATTTGCATACGTGTTCATCTCATGCATTCGAGCATTTTCCCCGTTGTCCGTTTTGCATTCCGGCGCTTCGTTCTCCTCCGGTGGCCATTTCTAGCTTTCTTTCGTGTGTGGGGATTAAACATCTCCAGATTGGACCGAGACTTGCCATGCGGCCTTGGTTTAATACCGGTAGACCGCCTGTCAAGTTTCGTGTCATTTGGACTTCGTTTGATACTCCAACGGTTAACCGAGGGACCGAAAAGGCCTCGTGTGTGTTGCAGCCCAACACCCCTCCAATTTGGCCCAAAACCCACCAAACTCTGCTCCATGTCCTAGAGCGTTCGATCACGATCGCGTAGCCGAAAACCGCACCTCATTTGGACTCTCCTAGCTCCACTTATGCCTATATATACACCCCCCCCCCGTTTTTCGGATCTTCCCCTACCTCCGAACCCTAAAAAAAATCATCCCCGCCAGATCCGCCGCCGACGGACGTGTCCGGCCGCACCGGACAACGTCCAACTTACCCCGCCGCCGCCACGTGTCCGCCCCCCGTTGGCCGCGCCGCCGCCCCACATCCCCGCCGGCCCGGGAGCCCAAGGCCGGCTCCCGAGGCCCGCGCCGCCGCCCGGTTGCGCCGCCGCCCGCGCCTCCATCTCCCTCCTCGCCGGCCTCCTCCCTCCGCCTCAGCCGCGTCGGTGGCCGCCCGCCGCCCCCGTCGCCACCTCGCCGGCCAACCCCGCCTCCGCCGCGGGCTCGCCGCCCCGCGTCCCCGGTGGCCGCCGCCGCCGTCCGCCGCCAGGTCCGACCCGGATCCGGCCGGGTCCGGCTCTCCCACTCCTCTCCGCCGGTTTTTGCGACCTCTCCGGAGCAAGTCAACCCTCGCCGGAGCTCCTCGGTTCGCGTGCCGATCCAGATCTGGGACGAACCCTAGGTCAAAATTCTTCTAAGTCCTCAGATTTTTCAGTCCAAGTTTCTATGTTCGAGGCTCCGTAACTTTACATCCATAGCTCCAATTTGGACATATAATATATCAGAATGTTCGCCTCGACGAGTACATCATTTCATTCCATTGCATCGTTTTCATTTGAGCTCATCTTGACGCCCAAAATGCTGTTAGAAAGAGGCTTCGTGAGTTAATTGTCAGATCTGCTAGTTCATCTTAGACTTTTGTCATTTTTGCCATGATTATTGTGTGCATGCTATGCCTGTGAGTCCTTCATATGTTTTGTTAAGCAATTTTGTCTTATTTCCAGAGGTGCAACCCATGCATTTTTAGGATGTGTGTGGTGACTTGTGCAAGCTTGCAAAGTGAGGCACCCGGTAAATCTGTTTTCAGGGACTTAGTAGTTTTCACTAAGTCTGGGATTATTTAGTTCATGATGCCATATGTTCAGCTTGTTTCCTAGTGATCCGTGCCTCTTTTGAGGATGATCAGTAAAGGAGTTTTGTTAATCATGTTATGCTCTATCCATCCATGTCTTTGTTTGCAATTATGGAGCACCCTAGCTTGAGTCAATCGAGCTCTACTTTTGCTTCATGGTGAATCTGGGCAGATCGTCAACTCGTTTGCGATTTTGCCGGCATTGTTGTAGTTGATCCGTGCATGCTATGCCATTGTTCTTGCCATGTCTAGCTTGTATTTTGTGCCTTCTTATGGATGTATGCTTTCCTTGCCATGACTTGCACCGTAGTGAGTGCATCGAGCTCGTTTACATGCCTTCGTGAGTATATTTCAGCATGTCTCAGTTTTCACTAAGTCTGAAAACTGATTGTGTTTTAGCTATGTTCGTGTGCCCGTTAATATATTTTGTGAACCCTTTTGGCCCCAGGTCACTTTGGGTCTTTTGTTAAGCTTGTTGAGTAGCTCCATGCCATGTTCTTACTTGTCATGTAATCAGGTCATGTATCATGTTGTTTTGCTGCTCCGAAGAGGGCTTCGTGATCTGAAATTTCAGACAAGTGTTAATTTCACTAAGTCTGGAATCTGTTTTGCATTTGCGTTTTTGCCATGCTTGTTTGAACCTCATAATGGATGAATTGGCCGTGGCTCAGTGCTAGTCTTTTGTTAAGCAATCTTGTGTGCATCCCTGCCATGTATTTTGTTGTCATGTTTGGTGGCTGTAGCATGTTCATTTCGTTGCATTTAGATGCCTACTTGCTGTAAATCGCAGACCGGTGTCATATCTTAAAACGCTTGCCATTTCCAAACCGTAACTCCGATTCCAATGATCTTTATATCGTTTTCAAGCGATTTCATCCCCTCTATCCAGTGGCACCCTTGGAATTCCAAGTTGAGGCCAGGTTCATGCATTTCCTGTCATATCTTGCATTTTGCATCCCGCATCGCATCCCGCATAGCATATCATCATTCCATCGTATCGTTTGATCCTTGCACGTGGTTGATTGTATCCTTGTTGCTTGTTTGTCTTGTTTGGGTAGAGCCGGGAGACGAGTTCGCTACCGAGGAGCCCGTTGAGTTTGCTTGTGAGGATCCAGTCAACTCTGACAACTGTGCAGGCAAGATGATCATACCCTCGAAATCACTACTATCTTTGCTATGCTAGTTTGCTCGCTCTTTTGCTATGCCATTGCTACGATGCCTACCACTTGCTTTCAAGCCTCCCAAATTGCCATGTCAAACCTCTAACCCACCATGTCCTAGCAAACCGTTGATTGGCTATGTTACCGCTTTGCTCAGCCCCTCTTATAGCGTTGCTAGTTGCAGGTGAAGATTGGAGGCCGTTCCTTGTTGGAACATTTATTTACTTGTTGGGATATCATTATATTACTTGTTATCTTAATGCATCTATATACTTGGTAAAGGGTGGAAGGCTCGGCCTCTCGCCTAGTGTTTTGTTCCACTCTTGCCGCCCTAGTTTCCGTCATATCGGTGTTATGTTCCCGGATTTTGCGTTCCTTACGCGGTTGGGTTATAATGGGAACCCCTTGATAGTCCGCCTTGAATAAAACTCCTCCAGCAATGCCCAACCTTGGTTTTACCATTTGCCACCTAGCCCTTTTTCCCTTGGGTTTCGCGGACTCAAGGGTCATCTATTTTTTCCCCCCCCCCCCCCCCCGGGCCAGTGCTCCTCTGAGTGTTGGTCCAACCTAGAGCACCGTGCGGGGCTGTCCCTTGGCAACTTGGGTTACGTTGGCTCCCGTACGCTTAGCTTATCCGGTGTGCCCTGAGAACGAGATATGTGCAGCTCCTATCGGGATTTGTTGGCACAGCGGGCGGTGTTGCTGGACTTGTTTTACCATTGTCGGAGTTGTCTTGAATTACCGAGATACCGAGTCTGATCGGAACGTCTTGGGAGGAGGTCTATTCCTTCGTTGACCGTGAGAGCTTGTCATGGGCTAAGTTGGGACTCCCCTGCAGGGATTGAACTTTCTAAAGCCGTGCCCGCGGTTATGGGCAGATGGGAATTTGTTAATGTCCGGTTGTAGATAACTTGAACCTTAATTAATTAAAATGAGTCAACTGAGTGTGTTACCGTAATGGCCTCTTCTCGGCGGAGTCCGGGAAGTGGACACGGTGTTGGAGTAATGTTTGCGCAGGTTGTTCTCTAGTTTCTCGCTCATGCTTTGCCTCCTCTTCTCGCTCTCTTTTGCGAATAAGTTAGCCATCATATTTGCTAGTCGCTTGCTGCAGCTCCACCTATATTCACCTTGCCTTACCTACAAGCTTAAATAGTCTTGATCGCGAGGGTGCGAGATTGCTGAGTCCCTGTGGCTCACAGATTACTATTACACCAGATGCAGGGCCTGATGATTCTGCTCCAGGAGACGCGTTTGAGCTCAAGTGGGAGTTCGACGAAGACTCTCAACGTTACTACGTTTCCTTTCCCGATGATCAGTAGTGGTGCCCAGTTGGGGGTGAACGGGACCGTTGTCGCATGTTGGGTTCTCTTTTATTTTGGCACCGTAGTCGGGCCATGAGTGTTTGGATGATGTAATGTTATTTATGTACTTGTTTGACATGGCGAGTGTAAGCCAACTATGTTATCTCCTCTTTGTTATTCATATTACATGGGATGTTGTGAAGATTGCCTAACTTGTGACATATGCCTTTAATGCGATTATGCCTCTAAGTCGTGCCTCGACACGTGGGAGATATAGTCGCATCGAGGGTGTTACAATGCCTTCCGTGAATAGTGCCGCACTTATAACTGACAGTAAATTTTGAGCATGCGTCCCGTCATATTCCAAATTGCAAACCTGTTCACACCGATCAAAACCTAAATGGTTTCCCACTTAGGAGCATATTACAACGCGGTTATAAATACTACTACTCCAAGATGACTGCACATTCCTCCTTAACTCCTCATCCACAAAAAGTCAAAAACAAACAAGTCATTCATCATTGTTCCCTTGTGTCCGCCATGGCCAGCGTGAGTTCCGGGTCAAGAGATTGCCACCAGGGAGAGGCGAGCCTGGAAGCGGGAGCATGAGAGATGTCCCGCCTCGCCGCGAAAGCAGCCAACATGTCCCGCCGCACGGCCGTAGCAGCAGAGAGGTTCGGCCGCACCGCCGAAGTAGCACGGAGGACCCGCCGCGCCATCGATGCAGCAGACTGGTCCGGCCGCGCCGCAGAAGCAGAAGTGATGCCCCACTGCACCACGAATGCAGCAGAGATGTCCTCTTGCACCGCGGTAGCCTGGGAAAATGCCTCGCGGGCAGGCAAGGACTCTTATAGGCGCATGCATGCCCTCGTCCTTGGGTAGATGGATCAGATCTCTAGGTGGGTGAGGTTGCAGGATGACCTGCAAGCCTCGTTTGAACAGTCTACCAACGTCATCCGGCAACTAAATGAGAGCAATGCGAAGCTCCGGGCTGAGCGCGACCTGTTGAGCGCGAAGATCGTCGGAAGTGTGGAGCACCAGGAGCAGACCACTGCCTTGTTGAAGAGGACCGACGTCATCATCGAGAAACTTATGGATGAGAATGCCATGCTGCGCATCGAGCGCAGAAGGCTGGTGGAGGAATCCGTGGATGCTCTCAACCAGCATCTTGAGGACAAGAAAGAGCTCGTCGCCGCCCGCCGCGGAGACTAGTTCCTGCTGTGGCTTCCTTCTTCTTTTTCCCTTGTGTATATTGGGCGTTGCCGCATGTGGCTTTTTTTTAATTATGTTTATAAATATGTAAGACAACTATTACCCAATGTCATCATCCTTATATTCATCATGCTTGCTATAAGTCGCAGTCGATGCTATATAGGTCCGTCGGATCTTACATCAAGATCCGTGTAAAACTTTCTTTTCAGATTTTCATTTTTCTCTCTTAAATCTCAATCCAGTGAGACATATAGCCACGCCATAGAACAGGTGCTCGGGCGCCATTAATGGAGACGTTGGGAGGGAGGTACGCGACGGGTAGCGGTCAAAAGGGCTCTCCTCCCGATGAGCACACGCAAGGGTCTGATCGCACGCCTCCCGTACTCAAAGAACTACCCCGCATGACACCTCCTAGCCGATAAAAAAAGGGACTGCTACCTCTTGAGCACTGTGTTGGTTTTTCCTTGAAGAGGAAAGGGTGATGCAGCAAAGTAGCGTAAGTATTTCCCTCGGTTTTTGAGAACCAAGGTATCAATCCAGTAGGAGACTACACGCAAGTCACTTCGCACCTACACAAACAAATAAGAACCTCGCAACCAACGTGATAAAGGGGTTGTCAATCCCTTCACGGTCACTTACGAGAATGAGATCTGATAGAGATAATAAGATAAATATTTTTGGTATTTTTTATGATATAGATTGGAAAATAAAGATTGCAAAGTAAAATAGATTGGAAACTTATATGATGGAAAATAGACACGGGGGCCATAGGTTTCACTAGTGGCTTCTCTCAAGATAGCATAAGCATTACGGTGGGTAAACAAATTACTGTCAAGCAATTCATAGAAAAATGCATAATTATGAGAATATCTAGGCATGATCATGTATATAGGCATCACGTCCGCGACAAGTAGACCGAAATGATTCTGCATCTACTACTATTACTCCACACATCAACCGCTATCCAACATGCATCTAGAGTATTAAGTTCATAAGAACAGAGTAACGCATTAGGCAAGATGACATGATGTAGAGGGATAAACTCAAGCAATATGATATAAACCCCATCTTTTTATCCTCGATGGCAACAATACAATATGTGCCTTGCTGCCCCTACTGTCACTGGGAAAGTACACCGCAAGATTGAACCCAAAGCTAAGCACTTCTCCCATTACAAGAAAGATCAATCTAGTAGGCCAAAACAAACTGATAACTCGAAGAGACTTGCAAAGATAATAAATCATACATAAAAGGTTTCAGAGAAGAATCAAATATTGTTCATAGATAATCTTGATCATAAACTCACAATTCATCGGATCTCGACAAACACACCACAAAAAGAATTACATCGAATAGATCTCCAAGAAGATCGAGGAGAACTTTGTATTGAGATCCAAAGAGAGAGAAGAAGCCATCTAGCTAATAACTATGGACCCGAAAGTCTATGGTAAACTATTCACACATCATCGGAGAGGCTATGGTGTTGATGTAGAAGCCCTCCGTGATCGATTCCCCCTCCGGCGGAGCTTCGGAAAAGGCCCCAAGATGGGATCTCTTGGGTACAGAAGGTTGCGGCAGTGGAAATAGGGTTTCGTGGTGCTCCTGGATGTTTTTGGGGTATATGGATATATATATATATAGGAGGAAGAAGTAGGTCGGTGGAGCTGCGAGGGGCCCACGAGGGTGGGGGCACGCCTCCCTACCTCATGGCCTCCTCCCTCCTTTCTTGACGTCTACTCCAAGTCCCCTGGATCACGTTTGTTCCAAAAATAACTCTCCCGAAGGTTTTACTCCGTTTGGATTCCGTTTGATATTCCTTTTCTATGAAACACTAAAATAGGCAAAAAAAACAGCAATTTGCACTGGGCCTTGGGTTTGTAGGTTAGTCCCAAAAATAATATAAAAGTGTATAATAAAGCCCATTAAACATCCAAAACAGATAATATAATAGCATGGAACAATCAAAAATTATAGATACGTTGGAGACGTATCAAGCATCCCCAAGCTTAATTCCTGCTCGTCCTCGAGTAGGTAAATGATAAAAAGAGAATTTTTGATGTGGAATGCTACCTAGCATAATTCTCAAAGTAATTTTCTTTATTGTGGCATGAATATTCAGATCCGAAAGATTCAAGACAAAAGTTTAATATTGACATAAAAATAATAATACTTCAAGTATACTAACTAAGCAATCATGTCTTCTCAAAATAACATGGCCAAAGAAAGCTCATCCCTACAAAATCATATAGTTTGGTCATGCTCCATTTTCGTCACACAAGAATGCTCTCATCATGCACAACCCCGATGACAAGCCAAGCAATTGTTTCATACTTTAGTAATCTCAAACTTTTTCAACTTTCATGCAATATATGAGCGTGAGCCATGGATATAGCACTATGGGTGGAATAGAATATAATGATGGGGGTTATGTGGAGAAGACAAAAAAGGAGAAAGTCTCACATCGACGTGGCTAATCAATGGTCTAGGGAGATGCCCATCAACTGATGTCAATGCAAAGAGTGGGGATTGCCATGCAACGGATGCACTAGAGCTATAAATGTATGAAAGGTCAACAAAAGAAACTAAGTGGGTGTGCATCCAACTTGCTTGCTCATGAAGACCTAGGGCATTTGAGGAAGCCCATTGTTGGAATATACAAGCCAAGTTCTATAATGAAAAATTCCCACTAGTATATGGAAGTGACAAAACAAGATACTCTCTATCATAAAGATCATGGTGCTACTTTGAAGCACAAGTGTGGAAAAAGGATAGTAGCATTGTCCCTTTTTATTTCTCTTCTCTTTTTTTTCTTTTTTGGGCCTTTTTTGCCTTTCCCCTTTTTTATTTGGTACAATGCTCTATCAATGATGATCATCACACTTCTATTTATTTACAACTCAATGATTACAACTCGATACTAGAACAAAGTATGACTCTATATGAATGCCTCCGGCGGTGTACCGGGAAGGGCAATGAATCAAGAGTGACATGTATGATAAATTATGCATGGTGGCTTTACCACAAATATGATGTCAACTACATGATCATGCAAGGCAATATGACAATGATGAAGCGTGTCATAAATGAAACGGTGGAAAGTTGCATCACAATATATCTCGGAATGGCTATGGAAATGCCATAATAGGTAGGTATCGTGGCTATTTTGAGGAAGATATAAGGAGGTTTATGTGTGATAGAGCGTATCATATCACGGGGTTTGGATGCACCGGTGAAGTTTGCACCAACTCTCAAGGTGAGAAAGGGCAATGCACGGTACCGAAGAGGCTAGCAATGATGGAAAGGTGAGAGTGCGTATAATCAATGGACTCAACATTAGTCATAAAGAACTCACATACTTATTGCAAAAATCTACAAGTCATCAAAAACCAAGCATTACGCGCATGCTCCTAGGGGGTAGATTGGTAGGAAAAGACCATCACTCGTCCCCGACCGCCACTCATAAGGAAGACCATCAAAGAACACCTCATGTTTCAAATTTGTTACACAACGTTTACCATACGTGCATACTACGGGACTTGCAATATTCAACACAAGTATTTCTCAAATTCACAACTACTCAGCTAGCACAACTCTAATATCACCATCTTTATATCTCAAAACAATTATCAAGTATCAAACTTCTCATAGTACTCAATGCACCCTTTTATGAAAGTTTTTATTATACCAATCTTGGATGCCTATCATATTAGGACCAACTTTATAACCAAAGCAAATTACCATGCTGGTCTAAAGGATTCTCAAAATAATATAAGTGAAGCATGATAGATCAATAATTTCTATAAAAGAAAACCACCACCGTGCTCTAAAAGATATAAGTGAAGCACTAGAGCAAACTTATCTAGCTCAAAAGATATAAGTGAAGCACATAGAGTATTCTAATAAATTCAGATTCATGTGTGTCTCTCCCAAAAGGTGTGTACAGCAAGGATGATTGTGGTAAACTAAAAAGCAAAGACTCAGGTCATACAAGACGCTCTAAGCAAAACACATATCATGTGGTGAATAAAAATATAGCTCAAGTAAAGTTACCGATGGACGAAGACGAAAGAGGGGATGCCTTCTGGGGCATCCCCAAGCTTAGGCTTTTGGTTGTCCTTGAATTTTACCTTGGCGTTCCTTGGTAATACCCAAGCTTAGGCTCTTGCCCCTCCTTATTCCATAATCTATCAAATCTTTACCCAAAACTTGAAAACTTCACAACACAAAACTCAACAGAAAATCTCATGAGCTTCGTTAGTATAAGAAAACAAACCACCACTTAAGGTACTGTAATGAACTAATTCTTTATTTATATTGGTGTTAAACCTATTGTATTCCAACTTCTCTGTGGTTTGTGCCCTCCGATACTAGCCATAGATTCATCAAAATAAGCAAACAACACACGAAAAACAGAATCTATCAAAAATAGAATAGTATGTAGTAATCTGTAGGTTTTGGATACTTCTGTAACCCCAAAAATTCTTAAATAAATTGGTGGACGTGAGGAATTTGTCTATTAATCATCTTCAAAAATAATCAACCTAATCGCACTCTCCAGTAAAAAAATGGCAGCAAATCTTGTGAGCACTAAAGTTTCTGGTTTTTTACAGCAAGATCGCAAAAACCCCCCCCCCCCCAAGTCTTCCCAAAGGTTCTACTTGGCACAAACACTAATTAAAAGCATAAAACCATATCTAAAAAGAAGCTAGATTAATTATTTATTACTAAACAGAACCAAAAAGCAAGAAACAAAAATAAAATCGGGTTGCCTCCCAACAAGCGATATCATTTAACGCCCCTAGCTAGGCATCTAAAATTTTAATAATGCTCACATGAAAGACAAGAATTGAAGCGCAAAGAAAGCGTCATGAAACACGTGAAAAACACCTCTAAGTCTAACATACTTCCTATGCTTAGGCATCTTATAGGCAAACAAATTATCATAGCAAGCAAAAACTAGCATATGCAAGAAAGTGGAAAGAAACAATAGCAATATCAACATAAGGAGAGGTAATTTTGTAACATGAAAATTACTACAACCATATTTTCCTCTCTCATAATAATTACATGTGGGATCATAAGCCAAGTAAACAAAATAACTATCACATAAAATATTTTCAACACGATCCACATGCATGCAAAGTTGACACTCTTCCAAAATAGTGGGATTAAAATTAACTAAAGTCATGACCTCTCCAAACCCACTTTTATCAAAAATTTCATAAGATTGAACATTCTCCAAATATGTGGGATCTAAAGTTGACACTATTCCAAACCCACTTTCAATAATATTGCAAACACTATTATCAATCTCATATTCATCATGGGGCTTAAATAAATTTTCAAGATCATAAGAAGAATCACCCCAATCATGATCATTGCAACAAGTAGAGGACATAGCAAAACTAGCATCCCCAAGCTTAGGGTTTTGCATATTATTAGCACAATTGACGTTAATAGAATTTATAACAACATCATTGCAATCATGCTTTTCATTGAAGGAACTATCAAGTATGGGTGCAATAGCAATGATCTCATGTTTAACATAAGGAACTATAGCAAATTCATCTTCATAAATATTGGCATCATGGCCACAAGAATAGCAAGCATCATGTTCATCAAGGGATATTTCAATCAAATCATCAGAATCATAAGTATCTATAGATTCATGCATATCATTATTTTCTTCCAAAGCAACGGCCATTCTTTCAATAAATTCTTTGACATAGACATTATGAGCATAGTTTTCATAGCAATATTTAAGTATGTCAAAAATTTCCAATTCGTAGAGAGTAATATCATACTTTCCAATCAAAGAAGCAACTTCATAAGCACCCTTAAAAGCAACAAATTCTTCAATTTGTTCGATATCTTAGTAACTATAAACACCCTTTGCATAAGAAGATAAGATTTCATTATCATTAAACTCACATAGGTAGGGGAGGTGTTTTTTAGGGTTCTTAGAGCAACAAGTAAAATCACAAATTCACAAAGATTCGAAGCATAACACAACAATCTATTTATTTGATCCCATAAGAGTCTCCCTTTTTCAGACAAACGGTGATGCACAAAATGAGCATGCTCATCTAAAGATTTACCATCAACTAGGATAGTTGGGGTTTCAGCACGAGCGCATAACGATCGAAGATGACCCAAATAGAACAATTTAAGTGGATCCATATCAACAGATTTTTATCAAGCAAAGATGAAAATAAATAGAAGGCGCATGGAAACACAAACAAAGATACATATGGGAAGAAGGCAAAGAAAAGGCAAAGGTGAAGTGGGGGAGAGGAAAACGAGAGGCAAATGGCAAATAATGTAATGCAAGGGATAAGAGTTTGTGATGGGTACTTGGTATGTCTTGACGTCTACTCCAAGTCCCCTGGATTACGTTCGTTCCAAAAATAACTCTCCCGAAGGTTTTATTCCGTTTGGATTCCGTTTGATATTCCTTTTCTGCATAACACTGAAATAGGCAAAAAAAACAGCAATTTGCGCTGGGCCTTGGGTTAGTAGGTTAGTCCCGAAATTAATATAAAAGTGTATAATAAAGACCATTAAACATCCAAAACAGATAATATAATAGCATGGAACAATCAAAAATCATAGACACATTGGAGACGTATCAGGTACGCGTGGCCGCATGTAATTGGTAAGTCGAACGCCCATGGTTTCAATAATACGTGTGTTTCCGATTTGTAACGTGGCATCAGTTGTTCCAAAATGACTTCGTTGATTGTTAATGTGTGCGCCTTCTCAAATCGGACAGAAAAATTACCACAGCATGTTGGTGCCATGTCATGAGACCATGCCAAGTTTCATGATTTTCAGGCGTGTTTTGGAATTATAGGAATTAAAAACCCAAGTTTCACAATCTTTCCGACTGAGCCACGATGCCCAGATGTTTGAATTTCACTCCCACCTCTTGCATGGGACCTAGAAATTCACCCAAGGACACACATGTGATGTTTCAAACAACTTTGGTGCACTGGAGCATGTGCTTGTAGTTCAAATTTGAATTATGCACATTAAATGCCCAGAAACTCAATTAATGTATAAAAAGGCCAAACGAACCCAGAATAATTCCAAAATTTAGCATGGTACTTCTATTTGGTCTAATCTAGCTGTGTAAAAAAACTAAGGCGGGAGAAGGCAGTGTACGTACGTCGTTTCGCACATGGAGGTGACATGTTCCCTCTCGGAACCACGAGCCTTCTTGAGGGAAGATCCAGTTTGCACGAAGCTTACACCAAAGCTTGTCCCAATTCGGCGAAAAAATTACCGCAGCATGTTGGTGCCATGTCATGACACCATGCCAAATTTCATGATTTTCAGGCGTGTTTTGGAATTACATGAATTAAAAAACCAAGTTTCTCAATCTTTCTGGCCGAGCCACGACGCCCATATGTTTGAAATTCACTCCCATCTCTTGCATGGGACCTAGAAATTCACCCAAGGACACACATGTGATTTTTCAAACAACTTTGGTGCACTGGAGCCTGTACTTGTAGTTCAAATTTTAATTATGCACATTAAATGCCTAGAAACTCAATTAATGTATAAAAAAGGTGAAACGAGCATAGAATAATTCCAAAATTTAGCACGGTACTTCTATTTGGTCTAATCTGGCTATGTAAAAAAAATTAAGGCGGGAGAAGGTAGTGTGCATATGGTGTTTCGCACACGGAGGTGACACGTTCCCTCTCGGAACCACGAGCCTTCTTGAGGGAAGCTCCGGTTTGCAAGAAGCTTACACCAAAACTTGTCCTAATTCGGCAAAAATATTTACAGCGGCATGTTGGTGCCATGTCATAAGACTGCCAAGTTTCATGATTTTCAGGCGTGTTTTGGAGTTACAGGAATTAAAACAGCAAGTTTGTCAATCTTTCTGGCCGAGCCACGATGCCCAGATGTTTGAATTTCACTCCCATCTCATGCATGGGACCTAGAAATCCACCCAAGGACACACATGTGAGTTTTCAAACAACTTTGGTGCACTGGAGCATGTGCTTGTAGTTCAAATTTGAATTATGCACATTAAATGCCCAGAAACTCAATTAATGTATAAAAAGGCCAAACGAGCCCGAAATAACTCAAAAATTTAGACGGTACTTCTATTTGGTCTAATCTGGTTGTGTAAAAAAATTAAGGTGGGAGAAGGCAGTGTATGTATGTCGTTTTGCACACGGAGGTGACACCTTCCCTCTCGGAACAACGAGCCTTCTTGAGGGAAGCTCCGGTTTCCAAGAAGCTTACACCAAAGCTTGTCCCAATTCGGCCAAAAAAATTACAGCAACATGTTGGTGTCATGTCATGACACCATGTCAAGTTTCATGATTTTCAGGCGTGTTTTGGAATTATAGGAATTAAAAAACCAAGTTTCTCAATCTTTCCAGCCGAGCCATGACGCCCAAATGTTTGAATTTCACTCTGATCTCTTGAATGGGACCTAGAAATTCACCCAAGGACACACATGTGATTTTTCAAACAACTTTGGTGCACTGGAGCATGTGCTTGTAGTTCAAATTTGAATTATGCACATTAAATGCCCAGAAACTCACTTAATGTATAAAAAGACCAAGCGAACACAGAATAATTCCAAAATTTAGCATGGTACTTCTATTTGGTCTAATCAAGCTGTGTAAAAAAATAAGGCGGGAGAAGGCAGTGTACGCATGTCGTTTCGCACATGGAGGTGACACCTTCCCTCTCAGAACCACGAGCCTTCTTGAGGGAAGCTCTGGTTTGCAAGAAGCTTACACAAAAGCTTGTCCCAGTTCGGCCAAAAAAAACTACTGCAGCATGTTGGTGCCATGTCATGACACCATGCCAAGTTTCATGATTTTCAGGCGTGTTTTGGAATTACAGGAATTAAACAACCAAGTTTCTCAATCTTTGCGGCCTAGCCACGATGCCCAGCTATTTGAATTTCACTCCCATCTCTTGCATGGGACCTAAAAATTCACCCAAGGACACACATGTGATTTTTCAAACAACTTTGGTGCACTGGAGCATGTGCTTGTAGTTCAAATTTGAATTATGGACATTAAATGCCCAGAAACTCAATTAATGTATAAAAAAGCCAAACAAGCACGAAATAATTCCAAAATTTAGCACGATACTTCTATTTGGTCTAATATGCCTGTGTAAAAAATTTAAGGCAGGAGAAGGCAGTGTACGTATGTCGTTTCGCACATGGAGGTGACACGTTCCCTCTCGGAACCAGGACCCTTCTTGAGGGAAGCTCCGGTTTGCAAGAAGCTTGCATCAAAGCTTGTCCCAATTCGGCCAAAAAATTTACTGCATCATGTTGGTCCCATGTCATGACACCATGCCAAGTTCCATGATTTTCAGTCGTGTTTTGGATTTATAGGAATTAAAAAACCAGGTTTCTCAATCATTCCGGCCGAGCCACGACACCCAGATGTTTGAATTTTATTCCCATTTCTTGCATGGGACCTATAAATTCACCCAAAGACACACATGTGATTTTTCAGCAAACTTTGGTGCATTGGAGCATGTGCTTGTGGTTCAAATTTGAATTATGCACATTAAATGCCCAGAAACTCAATTAATGCATAAAAATGCCAAAGAAACCCGGAATAATTCCAAATTTAAACATGACACTCATGTACAATTTGCATGTTCACTCTACGTAAATGTTCTAGCAATTCAAACACCATCCTTTCGCTCTGTAACACCATTTTTTCTTTCATAACATAATGAAAAAATCAGGTATACCACAAACAGTTTACTAGAAAGAATCGTGTGGGATGCAATATAAAATATCTTGGCGCACCATCTTGTCTGGCTTACGCAGGAAGCTTCGTCGTCTACAGTCCACCGCCCCCCGCTTGAACCACACTTGCGCGCCAGTTTCTCGCGGCACCGAGCAAAAATTTTTTGCCACGGCGGAAATATCTATCTCCCCGCCCCCTCCCTCCTACCAAAAGCCACATTTTCACTGTTCCTCCTTGCTTTCCAAGTTCAAGCCTTCACTGCTGCTTATTGGCAGCTCATCCTCCTTGTCGGCGACCCTTCTTCTTGCAGCGCCGCCTCCTCGCCGGCTACCCTTCTTCTTGCAGCGCCGCCTCCTCGCCGACGACCCTTCTTCTTGCAGCGCCGCCTCCTTGCCGCCGACCCTTCTTATTGTTGCGCGGCCTCCTCACCACTGACCCTTCTTCTTGTTGTGCGGCCTCATCGATATGGTCAGGTAATCCACACCCCACCCACGCCATCCTCCTCATTTCCCGTCCCACATGCCCCGACTGATGCAGTGGCACCTTCCACCGAAATCACTGCCCCCTCCTCCAATTAAGTGCCGCCCACAGCCATTTTACACGCAGTATAACGTGGAGCTGAGTAGCATGCGGTCGCACGTGCGAACGAGGTCGCTATGGCTGACATGCGTGTTGACCGCCAGATCTTGGAGGAGCACCTCGTCTTCGAGGCCACCGTCGACACCGCCGCGCGGTTGTCTACATTAAAATACAGTTCGTGATGTTTTCTCGAGGCCACCACCAGTGCCTTCTAGTGATTTGTCCTCTGTAATGTTAATATGCAATCTGATGTTCAGTTAACAGTTTGGTCCTCTGAAATGTAATGTTCAGTTAACACTTTGGTACAACAATTGCTACATTTCGTAGTACTGTTCTCAAGCATTCTTTGTTTTGTTAACTGTCTTATCTTCTAGTACATGTTTCTATTCTGCAATATCATGCTCAGTTCACTATTTTGGTTCATTTGGTCTGCTGTCCATTTAACTATTTGGTTCAGTCCTGCAATTTGATTTTCATTTGCTGTGGGTACAATTTTGTATTGTTATGCATGTGACACCAATAGAATTTGGTTGTACTCAATACATATTCTACTGATTGTATGGCAACTCTCAGTTAACCTGATCAAGATCTTCCTTATGTGTGTTGTAGGGAAACAATGGGAGACACTGCGGTTTACCATCGAGGTTTGTTCAAGCGGGGTCCTTTGGCTAATAGCACATTATTGTGCAGTTGCAGGAATCATTCTAATATTTAGGTTTCTTACAATTTGGTCTTGCACATGTAGGTCCTGCTATCAGAGGCTTAGACCCACTGTTCGACCCATTTTGCATATGGGGAAATGAGATGTCCATGAATATCAGTCAAGTCAACAAACTCGGAAAGATTGTTAGGATGAAGAAAAACTTGCGAAGAATAACAGCAAGATCTTTGTTTGCACAATGAAGAAGACATTAGTCAACTATAGGATGGTACCAACTCTTTTACCTTGTTTTTACCCCTTGCGCCATTTCAAAATTTACAACAGCGATTTATGCATAGCTTTGTTTTCAGTACTTTTCAAAGCAGTTCACCGATGATTACCTCTCAAACCACCTGCATGGTCACTAGGCGAGGAAGGTATTCATTCAACACCCACGGTACAATATTGAAGTCTTTATGAAGAGGAAGAAGGTTGGGCGGGCAATTATCCATAGCCACTGGCCTAAAGTTGCAAGGACATTCAACATCACTGAAGGCTCAATATTTGCCTTCCGCTTCTGCAGTTTCCCAGATGAGATTCATCTGTCTATTTACCATGTATGATGCAACTTTCCAAAGGTTTTTGATGCTGCATGTGAAACTTGGTGCTGTTGTGTAATGGCATAACTGAGTGCCGAAGCTATCTGATGTAATTCGATTATGAAATCCTGGTTACTTTTATACGGATATGAAATATCTGACGTGTTTTATAAGAAATATCAGTTTGATTAGTACATGGATTATCAATAATATGCTAATTACCCTGCTTATTGGGGTTTTCTATTGCAAACGGTTACTCAGACAACACCGTGGGCAATGAACTCAAACAACCCGCACGGTTTCTAGAAAGTAGGCGTGTTCGATCAACTAACAATCACACATGGCTTCCGGTAGCGAACTGTTTGCGTTAGGCCACTTTGCACAAATGTTTCCACACAAAGAACTGTGTGGGATGTACATACCTACGGAAATGATTTTCTGGGATTCACCGTGTGGGATGTACATACCTACAGAAATGATTTCTGGGATTCACCGTGTGGGATGTACATACCTACGGAAATGATTTTTGGGATTCACCGTGTGGGATGTACATACCTACGAAAATGATTTCTAGGATTCACCGTGTGGATGTACATACCTACGGAAATGATTGGGTTTCGATGCCTCGCCCGATCTCACACGGCCCCAGCCTGGGTCCCAGGAGGGCCTATCCCCGACGATTTCTGGGTCGTGTGGGAAGGACACCCTATCGCACACACTCACTTGGCGACGGTTCCAAATGTCGTCACGGAAAGGGGTTTTAAACCGTTTGTTTAGGATGTCGTTGTACCAGTGGCTTGTCCTTTGCTACAAAAAGGATTGGGCCACCTTGGTGCACCTTAGTTACTTTTATTACTTGCTACCCGTTACGATTTATCTTATCACAAAACTATTTGTCACCGATATTTTCAGTGCTTGCAGAGAATACCTTGCTGAAAACCACTTGTCATTTCCTTCTACTCCTCGTTGGGTTCGACACTCTTAATTATCGAAAGGACTATGATACATCCCCTATATTTCTAGGCCATCACCTAACTTCAGGACAGGTCCTCCAGCTCGGGGTTTTTACCATGGGTGCCCGCATCGGTCTCGAATACTCCGAAAAGATGGATCCCACGGACTCCTCGTCCTTAAATGAGCTGCTAGATTGCATCGCCGCCCTGGGGCTTTCAACGACCTATGATCGGATCGGGCTTAAACCTGGCCAGAGGGAAATCAATCTCTCACCGATCACTCAGCTGGTAGCGGTCATCGAGGAACGAGCCGAAAACACATCTTCTCCTGAATTGAAGACCAGCTATGTTCGGACGTCCGAATCCCTTGAGACAAATACCCTTCCTTTGGGGGGGACTCCGCACCCCCCGAACTCAAGGTCGGACATAGAGTCCGGGGAGCACTTGGATCTTCCCAGACCCGAACTGGTGACCTCGGAGATTTTACAAGCTCCTGACACAATTTTGGGTTGGGATTCGAGTCTTAGCCCACCCACCCACCACAATCAATACTCTCCAAGAAATTTAGGCCCTCCAGACATATATGACCTGATGTATGTGTAGCAGCAACCTCAGGAAACAGTCCATCACTTTTGGGCCAGGTTCCTACTTGTCAAAAACAAGATTAAAGATTGTTGCAACGACGATGCAGTCAAGGTTTTTCATCGTAATTGTACCGACAAGGGAATTCGGAATGCCTTCGACCATCGTCGCATACAGAGTTTCATGGAACTATCGCACGTAGTACAGAAGTACTGCACGATGGAAAGCACATGGAAGGCCCAGAAAACCCAATTGGAACCTGCTACCTTTAAGCAGTATACTGCCTGGGCAAAACGGATACATCCTCACGAGGCATCCGACCATAAGCCCATCGGCATGAAAAACAAACCTTTTCTGGATACAGGTCCATTCTTGACGAACTCCTCGACAAGCCATGTCCGATACATGCGACGCCAAGTACAGACTCAACTCACAGCCTTCGAGCATGTTGGATACTCCGGCAAGTAGCTAAAAGTGGGGAGGCGATCCTCACCACCTCCACTCCAGAGGAACACCCTCCGGAAGATGGTGATTTTAACGTCCTTATGGTCTTTGAGACTTTCTCTTCAAACAATCGGCATAAGAGTGCACTTCGCAATCTCGCCAAAGTCCACCAAGTAGCCGCAGCGAGCCCATGGAGCGACGTTGCAGTAACCTTTACCGTTGACGACGAACAAAGGGCCCGATCAGTGCGAGCACCTGCCGCTTTAGTACTAAACCCTATCGTGGACGGCTTTCGACTTACCAAACTGCTCATGGACGAAGGTAGTGGGCTAAACCTCATTTACGAGGACACACTCGACAAAATGCAGATTGATAGAACGCGCATCAAGCAAAGTAATACCACCTTTCGAGGAATCATCCCTAGTCAAGAAGCACGATGTTCGGGGAGAATTAAACTTGATGTAGTATTCGACACGCCTGATAATTACAGGTCAAAAGAGTTGCTCTTTCACGTTGTTCCCTTCAATAGCGGATAACACGCCCTTCTAGGGCGGGACTCTTTCTCACGCTTCCAAGCAATACCCCATTACGGGTACATGAAGCTTAAAATGCTAGGGCCTAATGGAATAATCACAGTTACGAGAGATCCAGATAAGGCACTCTGCGCCGAAAACAAAACCGCATCCTTGGCTCTTGAGTCACTACCTGAAGCCTCTGCGGCCGAAGAACTAACCACCCTACGATCCACGGTGGACAAGGATCATGTAAACCTCCGCGGCCTTAAGCATTGCGAAGAGCTCGGGAATTGTTTTGTTCATCCCTTGCATATTATAGTTCATCATGGAGCCTTTGTAGCTGGGTGGCAGTGATTGAAGAACTCTGTCAATAAACAATCAACTGGAAGATCAACTCCTAGCTGAGTCAAGTGATTATAATACCTAGACATTTTGAGTATGTGTTCACTGACAGAATTGTTCTCCTCCATCTTGAAGCTACAGAACTTGTTGGAGACTTCATATCTCTCAACCCGGGCATTTGCTTGAAATATTAACTTCAACTCTTGGAACATCTCATATGCTCCATGATGTTCAAAATGTCTTTGAAGTCCTGGTTCTAAGCCATAAAGCATGGCACACTGAACTATAGAGTAGTCATCAGATCGAGCTTGCCAGATGTTCATAACATCAGCTTCAGCTCCTGTAGCAGGCCTTTCACCTAGCGGTGCATCAAGGACATAGTTCTTCTGTGCAGCAATGAGGATAATCCTCAAGTTACGGACCCAGTCCGTGTAGTTGCTACCATCATCTTTCAACTTAGCTTTCTCTAGGAACACATTAAAATTTAGGGGAATGGTAGCTTGGGCCATTGATCTACAACATAGATATGCAAAACTATAAGACTAAGTTCATGATAAATTAAGTTCAATTGATCAAATTACTAATGAACTCCCACTGAAATAAACATCCCTCAAGTTATCTAACTGATACATGATCCAAATCAACTAACCCATGTCCGATCATCACGTGAGATGGGGTAATCATCAATGGTGAACATCTCTATGTCGATCATATTTACTATATGACTCACGTTCGACCTTTCAGTCTCCAGTGTTCCGAGACCATGTTTGTACATGCTAGGCTCATCAAATTTAACCCAACTATTCTGCATGTGCAAAAGTGTCTTACACCCGTTGTGTGTGAACATAGAGTCTATCACACCTGATCATCACGCGGTGTCTCGAAACGACTAACTGTAGCAATGGTGCATACTCAGGGAGAACACTTTTATCTTGAAATTAAGTGAAGGGATCATCTTATAATGCTACCGTCGTTCTAAGCAAAATAAGATGCATAAAAGATAAACATCACATGCAATCAAAATATGTGACATGATATGGCCATCATCATATTGTGCTTTTAATCTCCATCTCCAAAGCAACGTCATGATCTCCATCTTTACCGGCTTGGCACCTTGATCTCCATCGTAGCGTCGTTGCGTCGAGTTTGTCACGCCAACTTTTGCTTCTACAACTATCGCTAACGCATAGTGATAAAGTAAAGCAATTACATGGCGCTTGCACTTCATACAATAAAGAGACAACCCTAAGGCTCCTGCCGGTTGTCGATATTAAGAAACATGATCATCTCATACATCAATATATATCACATCATATCTTGACCATATCACAACACAACATGCCCTGCAAAAACAAGTTAGACGTCCTCTACTTTGTTGTTGCAAGTTTTACGTGGCTGCTACGGGCTTCTAGCAAGAACCGTTTCTTACCTACACAAAAACCACAATGGTGTTTCATCAAGTTTGTTGTTTTAACATTCTTCAAGGACTGGCCGTAGTCAAATTCGATTCAACTAAAGTAGGAGAAACAGACACCCACCAGCCACCTTTATGCAAAACTAGTTGCATGTCTCTCGGTGGAACCGGTCTCATGTGCGTGGACATGTAAGGTTTGTCTGGGCTGCTTCATCCCACAATACCGCTGAATCAAAATAAGACGTTGGTGGTAAGCAGTATGACTATCACTGCCCACAACTCTTTGTGTTCTACTCGTGCATATCATCTACACATAGACCTGGCTCGGATGCCACGTTGGGAAACGTTGCATGGAAAACAAAAAAAATTCTACGCTCACGCAATGATCTATCCACGGAGATGCATAGCAACGAAGGGGGAGAGTGTGTCTACATACCATCATAGACCGTAAGCGGAAGCATTTCACAACGCAGTTGATGTAGTCGAACTTTCTTCGCGCTCCAACCGATCTAGTATCGAACGCACGACACCTCCATGTTCTGCACACGTTCAGCTCGGTGATGTCCTCTGCCTTCTTGATCCAACAAGACGGAGAGGTATTAGATGAGTTACAACAGCACGACGGTGTGGTGACGGTGATGGTGAACTGATCTTCGTAGGGCTTCGCTTAAGCACTACGAAAATATGACCGAGGGAGTAAACAGTGGACGGGGGTGCCGCACACGGCTAAGACAATGTTGTGTATTTGTGTGGTGCCCCCTCCCATGTATATATAAGTGGGAGGGGAGAGGGAGGCTGCCAGGGCAGCTAGGGCGTGCCCCTAGGGGCTGGCCGCCGGCCCTAGGGTTCCTGCCCTCCTGCGCCCCCTTTCCTTGTATGAACAAGGGGGGAAGGAAAGAGGGGGGAGAGGGAAGGAAGTGGTAGTCCAACTCCACACTTTCCTTTCCTCCTCCCCTTTCCTTTCCCTCTCCATAGGGCCGGCCCTATAGAGGGTGCACCAGCCCCTTGTGGGCTGGTGTGTTCCCTCACTTGGCCCATAAGGCCCATATCTTTGTCGGGGATGCCCAAAACTCCTTCCGCTGACCGGTAAGTACCCGGTACCCTCTGAAACACTTCCGGTGTCCGAATACCATTGTCCTATATATCAATCTTTACCTCTCAACCATTTAGAGACTCCTCGTCATGGTCGTGATCTCATCTGGGACTCCGAACAACATTCAGTCAGCAAATCATATAACACTATATCGTCAATGAACATTAAGCTTGCGGACCCTACGGGTTCGAGAACTATGTAGACATGACCGAGACACCTCTCCGGTCAATAAAAAATAGCAGAACCTGGATGCCCATATTGGCTCCTACATATTCTACGAAGATCTTTATTGGTCAAACCTTATGATAACATACGTAATTCCCTTTGTCCATCGGTATGTTACTTGCCCGAGATTCGGTCGTCGGTATCTTCATGCCTAGTTCAACCTCATTGCCGGCAAGTCTCTTTGCTGGTTCCATAATACATCACACCTCGTGACTAAACTCCTTAGTCACTTGCTTGCAAGTTTATGATGTGCATTACCGAGAGGGCCTAGAGATACCTCTCTGATACTCGGAGTGAGAAATCCTAATCTCGATCGATGCCAACTCAACAAATACCTTAGGAGATACTTGTAGAGCATCTTTATGATCGCCCAGTTATGTTGTGACATTTGATAGCACACAAGGTATTCCTCCGGTATCCGGGATTTGCATAATCTCATAGTTGAAGGAATATGTATTTGACATGAAGAAAGCAACAACAATAAATTGAACGATCAATATGCTAAGCTAACGGATGGGTCTTATCCATCACATCATTCTCCTAATGATGTGATCCCGTTATCAAATGACAACACATGTCTATGATTAGGAAACCTTAACCATCTTTGATCAACGAGCTAGTCTAGTAGAGGCTTACTAGGGACATAGTATTTGTTTATGTATTCATACATGTATTTAAGTTTCCAATCAATACAATTCTAGCATGAATAATAAACATTTATCATGAATAAGGAAATAAAATTACAACTTTATTATTGCCTCTAGGGCATATTTCCTTCAGTCTGTGGGACCAGTCTAGATCCCATGTGGTAGCTAGATGTAGCGGCCTTATACCCGATAACTTGTCTAGGGGCGTTACACCACAAAGCTCTAGGCTGCATGAGAGTAGAACACAAGCATGAAGTTTGTTTGCATCTTTGTGCTCCCTAGATGCAACGTTGGATTGTTTAGTTACGCGTGTACTGATGACTACTCTCACCTCTTGTCCGCATGATGAACTTACCACACATCATCACACCTGAAACAATTTCGCCTATAATCATCGAAATGAAAATATCACAACATGAGTTGTGGGGAGCAACAATATGAAGCTAGTGGTCAAAGATTGTTTTAAAGATGGACCATGTGCGACGAGTTTGACAAAATTACTCAAAAATAAGTCCCAATTTGATCATGAAATGTAGATCTATTCATCTATGAGCGCCAAAATTGAAACTTAACATATAGTTGTGTGGAACATCAAGATGAAGCTAGTGGTCAAAGAAAATTTCAAATGTTCGACTATGAGCGGCGAATTTGACAAATTTCATCTAAAAAGCTCTAGAACTAATGTGATAAGTTTATCTCGAATCAAAACACTGTTATGCATATTAGAAAGGATTAGGTGAAAGAGATTAAATAAGGTGTTGAGAACAGACCAATGCAAAGGCTAAGTGGAAGTTGGATCCTTAAAGCCATAGCTGAGGAACCTGAAACCATTTTTGCGCTCGCTTGGGTCTGGCTCGTCAAAAACATCTGATTTGGGCATTCCTCCCAAGCCAGACTGACGGGTGCCGGTCATTTTCACCATGCAACCTAGGTAATCAAACAACCTAGATTTACCGCCCCGCCCCAGAGCTTGCATGTGTGTTTCATGGGCAACCAAACACCCCCTAAGTGCATCTCCCTGCCTCTAATTGGATCTGTATGGTGCATGTGTAATAAGAGTGCTTGCTTAACCTCCAATTTCCTCTCTCGTTTCGACATTAAATGTATTGCTAGACTCAAGACATTTTAACTAAAAAGTTGGATTAATACAAATTTGAAATTCTTGAGATAAATCCACCAAAAAAGGAGGGAGTATGTGTTTGTAGATTCATGCCTGCATTTCCATGAGGATTGAATCCATGAATACAAAAAACTGAGCGTAGCTTAGGTGGTTAGGTTCCTTATGTTAGAACAAGCCACCATGGTTCAAGTACTAGATTTGACAGTGGTGATCTCATTTTCCTGGATTTGTTTTAGACTTTCGACGATGTTCGCTCAGTGTGAGGAGATGTTTCCAGGAGGTACTGATAACCCACAAGTATAGGGGATCACAACAATTTTCGAGGGTAGATTATTCAACCCAAATTTATTGATTCGACACAAGGGGAGCCAAAGAATATTCTCAAGTATTAACAGTTGAGTTGTGAATTCAACCGCACATGAAAGACTTAATATATGTAGCAAAGTATTTAGTAGCAAAGTAATATGGAAGCAGCAGTAACGGTGGAAAAAGTAATAGTATTGGTTTTGTAGTGATTGTAACAGTAGCAACGGAAAAGTAACTAAGCAAAGATCAATATGTGAAAAGCTCGTAGGCATTGGATCAGCGATGGATAATTATGTCGGATGTGATTCCTCATGCAACAGTTATAACATAGGGTGACACAGAACTAGCTCTAGTTCATCAATGTAATGTAGGCATGTATTCTAAATATATTCGTACGTGCTTATGGAAAAGAACTTGCATGACATCTTTTGTCCTACCCTCCCGCGGCAGTGGGGTACTATCAGAAACTAAGGGATATTAAGGCCTCCTTTTAATAGAGTACCGGAACAAAGCATTAACACTTAGTGAATACATGAACTCCTCAAACTATAGTCATCACCGGGTGTGGTCCCGATTATTGTCACTTCGGGGTTACCGGATCATAACACATAGTAGGTGACTATTGATTTGCAATATAGGATCGAGAACTCACATATATTCATGGAAACATAATAGGTTCAGATCTGAAATCATGGCACTCGGGCCCTAGTGACAAGCATTAAGCATAGCAAAGTCATAGCAACATCAATCTCAGAACATAATGGATACTAGGGATCAAACCCTAACAAAACTAACTCGATTACATGATAAATCTCATCCAACCCATCACCGTCCAGCAAGCCTACGATGGAATTACTCACGAACGGTGGTGCACATCATGAAATTGGTGATGGAGGAAGGTTGATGATGACGATGGCGATGGATTCCCCTCTCCGGAGCCACGGACGGACTCCACATCAGCCCTCCCGAGAGAGATTAGGGCTTGGCGGCGGCTCCGTATCGTAAAACACAATGAATCCTTCTCCTTGATTTTTTTTTCTCCCCAAACGTGAATGTATAGAGTCGGAGTTGAGGTCGGTGAAGCCTCAGGGGGCCCACGAGATAGGGGGGCGCACCCCCCACCATCGTGGACAGGATGTGGGTCCCCTGGTGTTGATTCTTTCGCCAGTATTTTTATATATTCCAAAAATATTCTCCGTGAAGTTTCAGGTCATTCCGAGAACTTTTATTTCTGCACAAAAATAACACCATGGCAATTCTGCTGAAAACAACGTCAGTCCGGGTTAGTTCCCTTCAAATCATGCAAGTTAGAGTCCAAAACAAGGTCAAAAGTGTTTGGAAAAGTAGATACGATGGAGACGTATCAACTCCCCCAAGCTTAAACCTTTGCTTGTCCTCAAGCAATTCAGTTGACAAACTGAAAGTGATAAAGAAAAACTTTTACAAACTCTGTTTGATCTTGTTGTTGTAAATATGTAAAGCCAGCATTCAAGTTTTCAGCAAAGATTATGAACTAACCATATTCACAATAACATTTAGGTCTTATGTTTACTCATATCAATGGCATAATCAACTAGCGAGCAATAATGGTAAATCTCAGATGACAGCACTTTCTCAAAACAATCATAATATGATATAACAAGATGGTATTTCGCTAGCCCTTTCTGAGACCGCAAAACATAAATGCATAGCACCTCTGAAGATCAAGGATTGACTAAACATTGTAATTCAGGGTAAAAGAGATCTAGTCATACTCAATGTAAACTAATAGTAATACATGCAAATGACAGCGGTGCTCTCCAACTGGTGCTTTTTAATAAGAGGATGATGACTCAACATAAAAGTAAATAGATAGGCCCTTCTCAGAGGGAAGCGGGGATTTGTAGAGGTGCCAGAGCTCGATTTTGAAATAGAGATGAATAATATTTTGAGTGGTGTAATTTCATTACCAACATAACAACTGAGAGATCTCGATATCTTCCATGCTACACACATTATAGGCGGTTCCCAAGAAGAATGGTAAAGTTTATACTCCCCCTACCACCAACAAACATCAATCCATGGCTTGTCCGAAACAATGGGTGCCTCCAACTAACAACAATCCTGGGGGAGTTTTGTTTGCAATTATTTTAATTTAAGCATGGGACTAGGCATCCCGGTTACCAACCATTTTCTCGTGAATGAGGAGCGGAGTCCACTCCTTGTGAGAATAATCCACCTAGCATGGAAGATATAGACAGCCCTAGTTGATACATGAGCTATTCGAGCATACAAAACATAATTTCATTTGAAGGTTTAGAGTTTGGCACATACAAAATCACTTGGAACGGCAGGTAGATACCGCATATAGGAAGGTATGGTGGATTCATATGGAATAACTTTTGGGGTTTATGGAAGTGGATGCACAAGAAGTATTCCCGTTTAGTACAAGTGAAGGCTAGAAAGAGACTGGGAAGCGACCAGCTAGAGAGCGACAACAGTCATGAACATGCACTAAAATTAATCAACACTGAGTGCAAGCATGAGTAGGATATAATTCACCATGAACATAAAATATCGTGGAGGATATGTTGATTTTGTTTCAACTACATGTGTGAACATGTGCCAAGTCAAGCCACTCGAATCGTTTAAAGGAGGATACCACCCTATCATACCACATCACAACCATTTTAATAGCATGTTGGCACGCAAGGTAAACCATTATAAACTCCTAGCTAATTAAGCATGGCATGAGCTACTATAATCTCTAATTGTAATTGCAAACATGTTTCATTCATAATAGGCTGAATCAGGAACGATGAACTAATCATATTTACAAAACAAGATAGGTCGAGTTCATACCAGCTTTTCTCATCTCAATCAGTTCATCATATATCGTCATTATTTCCTTTCACTTGCACGACCGAATGGTGTGGATAAAAATAATAGTGCATGTGCATTGGACTAAGCTGGAATCTACAAGCATTCAATACAAGGGAGAAGACAAGGTAATATGGGCTCTTTGTTAGATCAACAATAATGCATATGAGAGCCACTCAACATTTTCAGCATGGTTTTCTCCTCTTGACCCCCAAAGAAAATAAAATAAACAAAACTATTTACATGGGAAAGCTCCCAACAAGCAAAAGAAGAACGAGAAATATTTTTGGGTTTTCTTTTAATTACTACTACTACAAGCATGGAAAGTAAACTAGCTAAAAGCTATAACTAATTTTTTTGGTTTTTATTAAGGTTTTTCAAACACACAAGAAGAAGGCTTAAAAAAGAAAGTAAACTAGCATGGATAGTACAATGAAAAAGTATGAGCACCGACAACTGGAATGAGTGTGTGAACATGAATGTAATGTCGGTGAGAAATACGTACTCCCCCAAGCTTAGGCTTTTGGCCTAAGTTGGTCTAGGGCCACGACTCAAAGTTGCCCTCTCCGGTGTACGGAGGAGTGTCCTCTGGGTGCCACTGGTTGCCGATCTCCTCTGGATCCCACTGATAAACAGACTGCCGATAAGGGTCTAGGGGTGGCTCCGGCTCAGGCTCTGGAGCTGATGTCAGGCTCAAGTATGCATGAACGGCCTCCGGCAACATGAGGTACGTGCCTGAAAATATGTTAAACAAGGAGGGAGCAGGCAAGGTAATAATCTCATAATAGTTTTTATCAAATATCAACCTATACTTAAGCATCTTCTTCGTATCCTTAACAATAAAATCATGTGCTACCATACTCTTATAATCTAGAAAAATAGGAGGCAACAACTTTTACTCTTTCTCATAATGCCTAATAGGTATCCTAAAGTGTGCAGCAAGGCGCAAAGCAAAGATGCCTACGAAGATGGGACCCTTTGTACGGTTCACATTTAATCGTTTAGCAACAATAGCGCCTAAACTGAAAGTGGTATCACGAAACAAAGCATGGCGTAAAATAACAATATCAGTGGCACTGAGATTTCCACTGTTCCCGCGACCAATTAAGCATCTACTAGCAAATGTTGCCAAGTAATGTAGAACAGAAAAAGGTATGCTAGTAATTCTTGCATCAGAAACTTTCCTCGTTTCCCCTACAGCAATCATATCAATAAACCCCTCCACATCATTACGATGTGGTTCCTCTATGCTGCCTGCAAAGGGTATCTTACAGACCCGACAAAATCATATAGTGACATCTCCTTAACCTCATCATATAAGTGAAATTCCACTGAAGGTGGCGATTTCTTAGCATGAAAGTAAAAAAAATTGCACGAAAATATTAGTGAGCAGGAGATACTGTTCGCGCTGGTCGCAAAGGAAGTCGATGAGGCCTGCATTCTCAGCCAAATAATAAAAGTCTTCATAAATCCCGGCTGCTCTCAAGAACTCATCACAAGGCCGTTCGCACGGCCGAACCTCCGTAGTGCGAGGGAGATTATATTTGGGCTTCTTATTCTCTTCACTTTGCTTATCCTTTGAGCTTCGGCTAGATGAGCCCCTCAACAATCTCTTCATCATTTCCTCTGAAAAATTTCGGAAATTTTTAGTGACTTGAAATAAAAGTGAATCAAACTCAACAAGATTGATAACAACTACTCCCACAGGTGCCTAGAGGCCATATCATGCATTAAAACTACTTTTGACCACATAAACTTGACATGCAAGCTCAAGAACAGGGTCACCTAAGAAGCAAAATTTTGCAATAAATAAAGCACTAGAACAAAAACTAATTGGACCATTGGAGGAGTCACATACCGAAGAACAATCCCCCAAAGCAGTTTTGTGAATGGAGCTTTGAGAAAGGAGGTCGAAAATGGCAGCAAGATGAGCTAGAACTTGGGTTTGGGATGGTGGATGATTTTTTCTGGAGGAAGACGAAGGTGTGGGTGCAAGCATAAGTGGAGGGGCCCACGTGGGGTCCACGAGGCAAGGGGCGCACCCCAGGGGGGTGGGCGCGTCCTGGACCGTCATGGCCAGGTGGAGTGGCCCCCAGATGTGTTCTCAGAGCCAATAATTCTTAAATATTCTAGAAAAATCATATAAAATTTTCAGGGCATTTGGAGAACTTTTCTTTTTGGGGTATTTTTATTGCAAGGGTAATTTATAAAACAGACAGAAAATACTATTTTTGCTTTATTTGATCTAAATAACAGAAAGTAAAAGGAGGATACAGAGAGTTGTGCTTTCTAACTTCATCCATCTCGTGCTCATCAAAAGGAATCCACTAACAAGGTTGATCAAGTCTTGTTAACAAACTCTTTCCGAATAACATGAAACCGGAGATTTTTCAAATAACACTAAGTTACCTCAACAAGGATATGCACATCCCCAACAATAAGAATATCATATTTCTTCATAACGGTAGGAAGAGGGAATTCAAAACCTCCAATCGTTGGAATTTTTCCAATAGAATTGATACTGTGGACTTGAGGTTGTTTCCTCGGAAAGTGTAACGTATGCTCATTACCATTAACATGAAAAGTGGCATTGCCTTTGTTGCAATCAATAACATCCCCTGCAGTATTCAAAAAGGGTCTACCAAGAATAATAGACATACTATCATCCTCGGGAATATCAAGAATAACAAAGTCCGTGAAAATAGTAACGTTTGCAACCACAACAGGCACATCCTCACAAATACCGACATGTATAGCAGTTGATTTATCAGCCATTTGCAAAGATATTTCAGTAGGTGTCAACTTATTCAAATCAAGTCTACGATATAAAGAGAGAGGCATACCACTAACACCGGCTCCGAGATCACATAAGGTAGTTTTAACATAGTTTCTTTTAATGGAGCATGGTATAGTTGGTACTCCTGGATCTCCAAGTTTCTTTGCTATTCCACCCTTAAAAGTGTAATTAGCAAGCATGATGGAAATTTCAGCTTCCGGTATCTTTCTTTTATTTGTAACAATATCTGTCATGTACTTAGCATAAGGATTCATTTTAAGCATATCAGTCAAACGCATACGCAAAAAGATAGGTCTAATCATTTTAGCAAAACGCTCAAAATCCTCATCATCCTTTTTCTTGGATGATTTAGGAGGAAAAGGCATGGGTTTCTGAACCCATGGTTCTCTTTATTTACCGTGCTTCCTAGCAACAAAGTCTCTCTTATCATAACATTGATTCTTTGATTGTGGGTTATCAAGATCAACTCCAGGTTCAATCTCTACGTCATTGTTATTGCTAGGTTGAAGATCAACATGAACATCATCATTATTATCACTAGGTTCATGTTCATTACCAGATTGTGTTTCAGCATCAGAAATAGAAATATCATTGGGCTTCTCAGGTGTGACAACAACAGGTTCACTAGAAGCATGCAAAGTCCTATCATTTTTCTTTATCTTCTTCTTAGAAGAACTAGGTGCATCAACATTAGTTCTCTGAGAATCTTGCTCAATTATCTTAGGGTGGCCCTCAGGATACAAAGGTTCCTGAGTCATTTTACCCCCTCTAGTCACAACTCTAACAACATTTTCATTTTTCTTATTATCTAATTCATTGACCAAATCATTCTGAGCTTTAAGCACTTGTTCTACTTGAGTGGTAACCATAGAAGCATGTTTACTAATAAGTTTAAGTTCACTTTAACTCTAGACATATAATCACTCAAGTGTTCAATCATATAAGCATAACTCTAGACACAAGGGGATCCAAAGAATATTCTCAAGTATTAACAGTTGAGTTGTCAATTCAACCGCACCTGAAAGACTTAATATCTGCAGCAAAGTAATATGGAAGCAGCGGTAACTGTGGCAAAAGTAATAGTATTGTTTTTGTAGTGATTGTAACAGTAGCAACGGAAAAGTAACTAAGCAAATATCAATATGTGAAAAGCTCGTAGGCATTGGATCAGTGATGGATAATTATGTCGGATGTGATTCCTCATGCAACAGTTATAACATAGGGTGACACAGAACTAGCTCCAGTTCATTAATGTAATGTAGGCATGTATTCCGAATATATTCATACGTGCTTATGGAAAAAAACGTGCATGACATGTTTTGTCCTACCCTCCCGTGGCAGCGGGGTCCTATCAAAAACTAAGGGATATTAAGGCCTCCTTTTAATAGAGTACCGGAACAAAGCATTAACACTTAGTGAATACATGAACTCCTCAAACTATAGTCATCACCGGGAGTGGTCCCGATTATTGTCACTTCGGGGTTACCGGATCATAACACATAGTAGGTGACTATTGACTTGCAAGATAGGATCAAGAACTCACATATATTCCTGGAAACATAATAGGTTCAAATCTGAAATCATGGCATTTGGGCCCTAGTGACAAGCATTAAGCATCGCAAAGTCATAGAAACATCAATCTCAGAACATAATGGATACTAGGGATCAAACCCTAACAAAACTAACTCGATTACATGATAAATCTCATCCAACCCATCACCGTCCAGCAAGCCTACGATGGAATTACTCACGCACGGCGGTGAGCATCATGAAATTGGTGATGGAGGAAGGTTGATGATGAGGATGGCGACGGATTCCCCTCTCCGGAGCCCCGAACGGACTCCAGATCAGCCCACCCGAGAGAGATTAGCGATTGCCAGCGGCTCCATATCGTAAAACGCGATGAATCCTTCTCCTTAATTTTGTTCTCCCGAAACATGAATATATAGAGTCGGAGTTGAGGTCGGTGGAGCCTCAGGGGGCCCACGAGACAGGGGGCGCTGTTGGGAAACGTAGTAATTTCAAAAAAAATCCTACGCACACGCAAGATCATGGTGATGCATAGCAACGAGAGGGGAGAGTGTTGTCCACGTACCCTCGTAGACTGAAAGCAGGAGCATTAGCACAACGCGGTTGATGTAGTCGTACGTCTTCACGATCCGACCGATCAAGTACCGAACGTACGCCACCTCTGAGTTCAGCACACGTTCAGCTCGATGAGGTCCCTCGAACTCCGATCCAGCCAAGTGTTGAGGGAGAGTTTCGTCAGCATGACGGCGTGGTGACGATGTTGATGTTCTACCGACGCAGGGCTTCGCCTAAGCACCGCTACAGTATTATCGAGGTGTAATATGGTGGAGGGGGCACCGCACACGGCTAAGAGATCAATGATCAATTGTTGTGTCTCTGGGGTGCCCCCTGCCCCCGTATATAAAGGAGCAAGCGGGGGTGCGGCCGGCCATAGGAGGAGGCACGCCGGAGGAGTCATAGTCCCACCGGGAGTAGGACTCCCCTCCTTTTTCCTAGTTGGATTAGGACTTGGGGGGGAGGAGGAGAGAGGGGAAAGGAAAGGGGGGCGCCGCCCCCTTCCTTGTCCAATTTGGACTTGGGGTGAGGGGCGCGCGGCTGCCCCTTGGCCGCCTCTCCTCTTCCTCCACTTGGGCCCATAAGGCCCAATGGCCTCCGGGGGGTTCTGGTAACCCCTCCGGTACTCCGGTAAAATCACTATTTCACCCCGGAACACTTCCGACATACAAACATAGGCTTCCAATATATCAATCTTCATGTCTCGACCATTTCGAGACTCCTCGTCATGTCCTTGATCACATCCGGGACTCCGAACAACCTTCGGTACATCAAAACATATAAACTCATAATATAACCGTCATCGTAACATTAAGCGTGCGGACCCTACGGGTTCGAGAACTATGTAGACATGACCAAGACACGTCTCCGGTCAATAACCAATAACGGAACCTGGATGCTCATATTGGCTCCCACATATTCTACGAAGATTTTTATCGGTCAAACCGCATAACAACATACGTTGTTCCCTTTGTCATTGGTATGTTACTTGCCTGAGATTCAATCGTCGGTACCTAGTTCAATCGCGTTACCGGCAAGTCTCTTTACTCATTCCGTAATACATCATCCCGCAACTAACTCATTAGTTGCAATGCTTGCAAGGCTTAAGTGATGTGCATTACCGAGAGGGCCCAGAGATACCTCTCCGACAATCGGAGTGACAAATCCTAATCTTGAAATACGCCAACCCAACAAGTACCTTTGGAGACACCTGTAGAGAACCTTTATAATCACCCAGTTATGTTGTGACGTTTGGTAGCACACAAAGTGTTCCTCCGATAAACAGGAGTTGCACAATCTCATAGTCATAGGAACATGTATAAGTCATGAAGAAAGCAATAGCAGAATACTAAACGATCGTGTGCTAAGCTAACGGAATGGGTCATGTCAATCACAACATTCTCCTAATGATGTGATCCCGTTAATCAAATGACAACTCATGTATATGGTTAGGAAACATAACCATCTTCGATTAACGAGCTAGTCAAGTAGAGGCATACTAGTGACACTCTGTTTGTCTATATATTCACACATGTATTATGTTTCCGGTTAATACAATTCTAGCATGAATAATAAACATTTATCATGATATAATGAAATAAATAATAACTTTATTATTGCCTCTAGGGCATATTTCCTTCAGTCTCCCACTTGCACTAGAGTTAATAATCTAGTTCACATCGCTATGTGATTTAACATCAATTGTTCACATCACCATGTGATTAACACCCATAGTTCACATCGTCATGTGACCAACACCCAAAGGGTTTACTAGAGTCAATAATCTAGTTCACATTGCTATGTGATTAATACCCAAAGAGTACTGTCATAAAACCACGCTCGGATGCCACTGTTGGGAAACATAGTAATTTCAAAAAAAATCCTACGCACACGCAAGATCATGGTGATGCATAGCAACGAGAGGGGAGAGTGTTGTCCACGTACCCTCATAGACTGAAATCGGAAGCGTTAGCACAGCGCGGTTGATGTAGTCGTACGTCTTCATGATCCGACCGATCAAGTACCGAACATACGGCACCTCCGAGTTCAGCACACGTTCAGCTCGATGACGTCCCTCGAACTCCGATCCAGCCAAGTGTTGAGGGAGAGTTTCGTCAGCATGACGGCGTGGTGACGATGTTGATGTTCTACCGACGCAGGGCTTCGCCTAAGCACCGCTACAGTATTATCGAGGTGTACTATGGTGGAGGGGGGCACCGCACACGGCTAAGAGATCAATGATCAATTGTTGTGTCTCTGGGGTGCCCCCTGTCCCCGTATATAAAGGAGAAAGGGGGGTGCGGCCAGCCATAGGAGGAGGCTCGGCGGAGGAGTCCTAATCCCACTGGGAGTAGGACTTCCCTCCTTTTTCCTAGTTGGATTAGTACTTGGGGGGAAGGAGGAGAGAGGGGAAAGGAAAGGGGGGCGTCGCCCCCTTCCTTGTCCAATTCGGACTTGGGGGAGGGGCATGTGGCTGCCCCTTGGCCGCCTCTCCTCTTCCTCCACTTGGGCCCATAAGGCCCAATAGCCTCCGGGGGGTTCCGGTAACCCCTCCGGTACTCCGGTAAAATCACTATTTCACCCGGAACACTTTCGACATCCAAACATAGGCTTCCAATATATCAATCTTCATGTCTCGACCATTTCGAGACTCCTCGTCATGTCCTTGATCACATCCGGGACTCCGAACAACCTTCGGTACATCAAAACATATAAACTCATAATATAACCGTCATCGTAACGTTAAGCGTGCGGACCCTACGGGTTCGAGAACTATGTAGACATGACCGAGACACATCTTCGGTCAATAGCCAATTGCGGAACCTGGATGCTCATATTGGCTCCCACATATTCTATGAAGATTTTTATCGGTCAAACCGCATAACAACATACGTTGTTCCCTTTGTCATCGGTATGTTACTTGCCCGAGATTCGATCATCGGTACCTAGTTCAATCTCGTTACCGGCAAGTCTCTTTACTCGTTCCGTCATACATCATCCCGCAACTAACTCATTAGTTGCAATGCTTGCAAGGCTTAAGTGATGTGCATTACCGAGAGGGACCAGAGATACCTCTGCGACAATCGGAGTGATAAATCCTAATCTCGAAATACGCCAACCCAACAAGTACCTTTGGAGACACCTGTAGAGCACCTTTATAATCACCCAGTTACGTTTGTGACGTTTGGTAGCACACAAAGTGTTCCTCCGGTAAACGGGAGTTGCATAATCTCATAGTCACAGGAACATGTATAAGTCATGAAGAAAGCAATAGCAGAATACTAAACGATCGTGTGCTAAGCTAACGGAATGGGTCATGTCAATCACATCATTATCCTAATGATGTGATCCCGTTAATCAAATGACAACTCATGTATATGGTTAGGAAACATAACCATCTTCGATTAATGAGCTAGTCAAGTAAAGGCATACTAGTGACACTCTGTTTGTCTATATATTCACACATGTATTATGTTTCCAGATAATACAATTCTAGCATGAATAATAAACATTTATCATGATATAAGGAAATAAATAATAACTTTATTATTGCCTCTAGGGCATATTTCCTTCAGGCACACCCCAGGGGGTGGGCGCCCACACCCTCGTGGACAGGGTGTGGGCCCCCTGGTGTTGATTCTTTCGCCAGTATTTTTTATATATTCCAAAAATATTCTTTGTGAAGTTTCAGGTCAATCCGAGAACTTTTATTTCTGCACAAAAATAACACCATGGAAATTCTGCTGAAAACAGCGTCAGTCCGGGTTAGTTCCATTCAAATCATGTAAATTAGAGCCCAAAACAAGGTCAAAAGTGTTTGGAAAAGTAGATACAATGGAGACGTATCAGGTACCAATCATGGGCGGAGCTACAGTGAGAAGTTTGGGCGGGCCATGCCAAAGGAGAGCGGAAAAACAAATTCGGCCAGCTAGCTAGGCATGCTTTTCATGCAATACTTCCTCGTGGGTTGGGGGAGCCGGATCCTCTAACATTATGGAGAAATGTCATGGCTTGACATCCCTTCAGAAAAACAGACATAGCCACCTCTCCCTTCCCATGCACGTGACCTACTCTTTCTCTTGCTTCTCCTTTGGAGGGAAAAGCCCCCCAGCTTTGCGCTAAACAACACTCGTGAGATGCTTCCCTCCACTTCTTCTCCAGCTTCCCCTCCACTGCTTGTATTGCACCTCACTTTTTCTATTTTTATCTTCTCTTTTGGAGCATCTGCCACTCCCAGCACAACAATAATGCTTTTTTCCCTCTTCCGTTTTGGAGCACCAACACATAAAAAATGCTCTTTTCCTCCTCTCTTTTGGAGCATCTGCACAACCAGTACCTGGCTTGATCAAATACAACATTAAATATTAGAATTTAGAGGTTGATCAATGGAGATCAAGATCCAAACAAGTAAGTTTTGCTTTTTATGGATCTTTTCAGTAGGAGTTGCACATGTTAAACCACTTCTTGTTGGTTTCACCATGTAGTAATGATATCATGAAACAAATCTACACCTCTCCTCTTTCTTTTGTATGGATTATTTAGAATAATATTTAATTTTTTATTTTGTAGGGCGAATGTCACACCTAGCTGGAAACCTCAACTTGGCATGAAATTTGATAATTTGGATGAGGCATGACGCATTTGGAGGTACCATGGAGGAAGGATGGGATTCGGTGTTATAAAGAGGTTTACAAATCGGAGTGTAGTGACTTCATGCAGATATGTATGTTTCAAAGAGGGGAAGAAGTCTGCAGATAAAATAGATAACCTAACTAAGATAGGCGAGCTAAAATTAGAATTGATTGTCAAGTCACATGTCTCTTACAATAGACCGCGAAGTTGAAAATTACGAAATATATGATATTTATCTTGAACATAATCACATGCTTTAGCTCCTAGAAGCATGCCACTTGTTGCCATCACAAAGAAGGATCTCTAAAGTGCAAGCTTTTGAAATTGTTGATGACTCAGGTATTGCACCAGAAAATGCTAATGAATTTGCTAGTGGACATTTTGGTGTAACAGGTGGTCTAACTTACACACGCGTAGATCACAAGAACCACTTGCGAACAAAGCGCCAAAGAGAATTGAAGTATGGTGAGGGTGGAAGTATGTTGAAGTATTTTGAAGACAAAGCCGTTGAGAATCCTTCCTTTCAATTTTTTATACATTCGGACAGCGAGGAACAAATGACTAGGCTGATGCTAAAATGATCATAGATTATGCTCATTTTGGTTATGTTATGACCTTTGACACTACTTTTGGGACAAATAAAGAGTACATGCCATTTGGTGTGTCTATTGGATTCAACCATTTCAGAGAAACATTGGTATTTGGTGCTTCACTTCTCCGTGATGAGACATTTGAATCTTTCAAATGGCTTTTTTGTGCCTTCTTATCGGTACATAACCAGAAGCAGCCACACACCATGTTTACTGACCAAGATAGTGCTATGGGGAAGGCAATTGGGCATGTTTTTTTAGAATCAATACATGGACTGTGCACTTTCCACATTATGCAAAATGCTATCAAGTACCTATCCAGCAAAGAGAACAGTGAAGACAACAAAGACAATGTGAATGTGGGAGAGAATGAGGAAAATGAATCATCTCTCCTCAAAGATTCCAGTGCTTGTATATATGAATATGAAGACCTACAAACATTTGAAGATGCTTTTAATGTTATGAGAAGCAAGGTGAAAAAGCAAATGGATGGATAGTATTTATAAGGTAAAGAAGTGGGCAGAATGTTTTATGAGAGATGCTTTCACTTTGAGAATGCGAAGCACACAACTAAGTGAAAGTTTGAATAATGACCTAAAGAACCATCCCAAGTCAGATTTGGATATCAACCGCTTTTTCCATCATTTTTGAAAGAGCCATGAAAGTGAAAAGAGACACTGAGATAAATTTGGAGTACGAGTCTAGGAAGAGTCTACCTAGAATCAAGATCCCCACACTAATGTCGCAACGAGTTAATAATCTTTATACTCCTACTGTATTTCAAGCTTTTCAAACAGAATATGGGAGGGCAATGGCAGCATGTACTCATATGCTACCTGGAGACAACGAATACATGGTCAAGATTAGAAGGCTTGTTGATGGGCAACATGCAACATTTGAACAACAATACAAAGTTGTTGGAGACAATCACCAACAAACGACTTCATGTAGTTGTGGGAAGTTTGAGAGAGTAGGAATTTTGTGTGCTCATGCTTTGGAAGTTCTTGAATTAATGAATATCAAGTTGTTCCTGTCACACCACATTTTGAAGTGATGGACAAGAGAAGCACAATCAGGTTCCATCAAAGATTGTTGTGGATGAACTGTAGTTGAAAAAACCAAAGTTGGATCCCATCACCGATACAATTTTCTTATACACATGTGTTGTGAGTTGGCAACTCTAGCAGCCAACTCTGAGGAATGTTGTATTGTCATCGAGAATGCACTTGTCAGTGCTACTAAGCAAGTGAAAGAACTATTGGGTGCATGCAAAACTAGTGTTGAAGAAAGATGCCATGTCCAGGTGACTCAAACATTGAGTCAAACATCAAATGAAATGTCGAGTGTTGCACAGGTGACTCAAACATCAAATGAATTGTTGAGTGATGCATGTCTCAATAAAAATAGGTTGAGAAGAAAGACTCTAAAAGTAAAAAAAAAAGTTTCCTTGAGAGGCAACACAAGAGAACAAGGAAAAGCCATCTGCCACCGCAGCGAGAAAAGAAAGAGAAGATTTTCCCATTAGCCAGCAGGAAGAAAAGGAGACCATAATATCACAGACTAGTTCGGTAAAGAAGGTTGTCTCAAAAAAATCAGCATAATGGGCCATACCACTACTGAATGAAGCAAGCTCTGGAAAATATGAGTTCATGGAGTGTTTCATTGATCTGTTGACAACTCCCATTGTTGAAGACATAGATGCTGACCCATTTTGGTTGCAGTCGAAATTATTTTGGATGCTATAGTTTGTACTCTGAAAATGTTCAGAATGGTAGAGTATAGGTAGCTAGTAAGGTAGGAGTTCCTTTTGTTCGGCATTGCAAGGATTTTTATTTTCTTATGTTGCCACTTGGTGGGACTTTATTGTTGGGGAACGTAGTAATTTTAAAAATAAATCCTACGCACACGCAAGATCATGGTGATGCATAGCAACGAGAGGGGAGAGTGTTGTCTACATACCCTCGTAGACCGGCAACGGAAGCGTTGACACAACGTAGAGGAAGTAGTCGTGCGTCTTCCCGATCCGACCGATCCAAGTACCGAACGTACGGCACCTCCGAGTTCTGCACACATTCAACTCGGTGACGTCCCTCGAGCTCCAATCCACCAATGTTGAGGGGGAGTTTCGTCAGCACGACGGCGTGATGACGGTGATGATGTTCTACCGATGCCGGGCTTCGCCTAAGCACCGCTACGATATGACCGAGGTGGAATATGGTGGAAGGGGGCACCGCACACGGCTAAGGAACGGTCACGAAGATCAACTTGTGTGTCATGGGGTGCCCCCTTGCCCCCGTATATAAAGGAGGGAGAGGGGGAGGTGCGGCCGGCCCTAGGGGTGCGCCTGGAGGACTCCTACTCCCACCAGGAGTAGGACTCCCCCCTCTTGCCTTGTTGGAAAAGGAAGGGGGAAGGGAGAAAGAGGAAAGGGGGGCGCCCCCCCCCCCTTCCTTGTCCTATTCGGACTAGGGGGGGGGGGGCGCGCGGCCTGCCCTGGCCGGCCCTCCTCTTCTCCCTTATGGCCCATGTAGGCCCAATAACCCCCGGGGGGGTTCCGGCAACCCCCTGGTACTCCGGTAAAATCCCGATTTCACCCGGAATGTTTCCGATATCCAAATATAGGCTTCCAATATATCAATCTTTATGTCTCAACCATTTTGAGACTCATCGTCATGTCCGTGATCACATACGGGACTCCGAACAACCTTCGGTACATCAAAACACAAAAACCCTAATTACGATCGTCACCGAACTTTAAGCATGCGGACCCTACGGGTTCAAGAACTATGTAGACATGACCGAGACACGTCTCCGGTCAATAACCAATAGCAGAACCTGGATGCTCATATTGGCTCCTACATATTCTACGAAGATCTTTATCGGTCAGACCGCATAACAACATACGTTGTTCCCTTTGTCATCGGTATGTTACTTGCCCGAGATTCGATCGTCGGTATCTTAATACCTAGTTCAATCTCGTTACCGGCAAGTCTCTTTACTCGGTTCGTAATACATCATCCGCAACTAACTTATTAGTTGCAATGCTTGCAAGGCTTGAGTGATGTGCATTACCGAGAGGGCCCAGAGATACCTCTCCGACAATCGGAGTGACAAATCCTAATCTCGAAATATGCCAACCCAACAAGTACCTTCGGAGACACCTGTAGAGCACCTTTATAATCACCCAGTTACTTTGTGACGTTTGGTAGCACACAAAGTGTTCCTCCGGTAAACGGGAGTTGCATAATCTCATAGTCATAGGAACATGTATAAGTCATGAAGAAAGCAATAGCAACCAAACTAAACGATCAAGTGCTAAGCTAATGGAATGGGTCAAGTCAATCACATCATTCTCCTAATGATGTGATCCCGTTAATAAAATGACAACTCATGTCTATGGTTAGGAAACATAACCATCTTCGATCAACGAGCTAGTCAAGTAGAGGCATACTAGTGACACTCTGTTTGTCTATGTATTCACACATGTATTATGTTTCCGGTTAATACAATTCTAGCGTGAATAATAAACATTTATCATGATATAAGGAAATAAATAATAACTTTATTATTGCCTCTAGGGCATATTTCCTTCAGTCTCCCACTTGCACTAGAGTCAATAATCTAGATTACACAGTAATGATTCTAACACCCATGGAGCCTTGGTGTTGATCATGTTTTGCTCGTGGAAGAGGCTTAGTCAGCGGGTCTGCAACATTCAGATCCGTATGTATCTTGCAAATTTCTATGTATCCCACTTGGACTAAATCCCGAATGGAATTGAAGCGTCTCTTGATGTGCTTGGTTCTCTTGTGAAATCTGGATTCCTTCGCCAAGGCAATTGCACCAGTATTGTCATAAAAGATTTTCATTGGACCCGATGCACTAGGTATGACACCTAGATCGGATATGAACTCCTTCATCCAGACTCCTTCATTTGCTACTTCCGAAGCAGCTATGTACTCCGCTTCACATGTAGATCCCGCCATGATGCTTTGTTTAGAACTGCACCAACTGATAGCTCCACCGTTCAGTATAAACACGTATCCGGTTTGCGATTTAGAATCGTCCGGATCAGTGTCAAAGCTTGCATCAACGTAACCATTTACGATGAGCTCTTTGTCACCTCCATATACGAGAAACATATCCTTAGTCCTTTTCAGGTATTTCAGGATGTTCTTGACCGTTGTCCAGTGATCCACTCCTGGATTACTTTGTTACCTCCCTGCTAGACTTATAGCAAGGCACACATCAGGTATGGTACACAGCATTGCATACATGATAGAGCCTATGGCTGAAGCATAGGGAACATCTTTCAGTTTCTCTCTATCTTTTGCGGTGGTCGGACATTGAGTCTTACTCAACTTCACACCTTGCAACACAGGCAAGAACCCTTTCTTTGCTTGATCCATTTTGAACTTCTTCAAAACTTTGTCAAGGTATGTGCTTTGTGAAAGTCCAATTAAGCGTCTTGATCTATCTCTATAGATCTTAATGCTCAATATGTAAGCAGCTTCACCGAGGTCTTTCATTGAAAAACTCTTATTCAAGTATCCCTTTATGCTATCCAGAAATTCTATATCATTTCCAATCAATAATATGTCATCCACATATAATATCAGAAATGCTACAGACCTCCCACTCACTTTCTTGTAAATACAGGCTTCTCCAAAAGTCTGTACAAAACCAAATACTTTGATCACACTATCAAAGCGTTTATTCCAACTCCGAGAGGCTTGCACCAGTCCATAAATGGATCACTGGAGCTTGCACACTTTGTTAGCTCCCTTTGGATCGACAAAACCTTCTGGTTGCATCATATACAACTCTTCTTCCAGAAATCCATTCGGGAATGCAGTTTTGACATCCATTTGCCAAATTTCATAATCATAAAATGCGGCAATTGCTAACATGATTCGGAAAGACTTAAGAATCGCTACGGGTGAGAAGGTCTCATCGTAGTCAATCCCTTGAACTTGTCGAAAACCTTTCGCAACAAGTCGAGCTTTGTAGACAGTAACATTACTGTCAGCGTCAGTCTTCTTCTTGAAGATCCATTTATTCTCAATTGCTTGCCAATCAACGGGCAAGTCAACCAAAGTCCACACTTTGTTCTCATACATGGATCCTATCTCAGATTTCATGGCTTCTAGCCACTTTGCGGAATCTGGGCTCACCATCGCTTCTTCATAGTTCGTAGGTTCATCATGATCTAGTAGCATGACTTCCAGAACAGGATTACCGTACCACTCTGGTGCGGATCTTACTCTGGTTGATCTACGAGGTTCGGTAGTAACTTGATCTGAAGTTTCATGATCATTATCATTAGCTTCCTCACTAATTGGTGTAGGTGTCACAGAAACCGGTTTCTGTGATGTAGTACTTTCCAATAAGGGAGCAGGTACAGTTACCTCATCAAGTTCTACTTTTCTCCCACTCACTTCTTTTGAGAGAAACTCCTTCTCTATAAAGGATCCATTCTTAGCAACGAAAGTCTTGCCTTCGGATCTGTGATAGACGGTGTACCCAACAGTTTCCTTTGGGTATCCTATGAATACACATTTCTCCGATTTGGGTTCGAGCTTATCAGGTTGAAGCTTTTTCACATAAGCATCGCAGCCCCAAACTTTTAGAAACGACAACTTTGGTTTCTTGCCAAACCACAGTTCATAAGGTGTCGTCTCAACGGATTTCGATGGTGCCCTATTTAACGTGAATGCAACCGTCTCTAAAGCATAACCCCAAAACGATAGCGGTAAATCTGTAAGAGACATCATAGATCACACCATATCTAGTAAAGTACGATTTTGACGTTCGGACACACCATTACGCTGTGGTGTTCTAGGTGGCGTGAGTTGCGAAACTATTCCGCATTGTTTCAAATGTAGACCAAACTCGTAACTCAAATATTCTCCTCCACGATCAGATCATAGAAACTTTATTTTCTTGTTACGATGATTTTCAACTTCACTCTGAAATTCTTTGAACTTTTCAAATGTTTCAGACTTATGTTTCATTAAGTAGATATACCCATATCTGCTTAAATCATATGTGAAGGTGAGAAAATAATGATATCCGCCACGAGCCTCAATATTCATCGACCACATACATCTGTATGTATGATTTCCAACAAATCCGATGCTCTCTCCATAGTACCGGAGAACGGCGTTTTAGTCATCTTGCCCATGAGGCACGGTTCGCAAGTACCAAGTGATTCATAATCAAATGATTCCAAAAGTCCATCAGTATGGAGTTTCTTCATGTGCTTTATACCGATATGACCTAAACGGCAGTGCCACAAATAAGTTGCACTATCATTATCAACTCTGCATCTTTTGGTTAAACATTATGAATATGTGTATCATTATTATCGAGATTCATCAAAAATAGACCACTCTTCAAGGGTGCATGACCATAAAAGATATTACTCGTATAAATAGAACAACCATTATTCTCTGATTTAAATGAATAACCGTCTGTCATCAAACAAGATCCAGATATAATGTTCATGCTCAACGTTGGCACCAAATAACAATTATTTAGGTCTAAAACTAATCCCAAAGGTAGATGTAGAGGTAGCGTGCCGACTGCGATCACATCGACTTTGGAACCATTTCTCACGCGCATCGTCACCTCGTCCTTTGCCAGTGTTCGCTTAATCCGTAGTCCCTGTTTCGAGTTGCAAATGTTAGCAACAGAACCAGTATCAAATACCCAAGTGCTACTGCGAGCTCTAGTAAGGTACACATCAATAACATGTATATCACATATACCTTTGTTCACTTTGCCATCCTTCTTATCCGCCAAATACTTGGGGCAGTTCCGCTTCCAGTGTCCAGTCTGCTTGCAGTAGAAGCACTCAGTTTCAGGCTTAGGTCCAGATTTCGGTTTCTTCTCCTGAGCAGCAACTTGCTTACTGTTCTTCTTGAAGTTCCCCTTCTTCTTCCCTTTGCCATTTTTCTTGAAACTAGCGGTCTTGTTGACCATCAACACTTGATGCTCCTTCTTGATTTCTACCTCCGCAGCCTTTAGCATTGCGAAGAGCTAGGGAATTGTCTTATCCATCCCTTACATGTTATAGTTCATCATGAAGCTCTTGTAGCTTGGTGGCACTGATTAAATAACTCTGTCAATGACACTATCAATAGGAAGATTAACCCCCAGTTGAGTCAAGTGATTATGATACCCAGACATTTTGAGTATATGTTCACTGACAGAACTATTCTCCTCCATCTTGCAGCTATAGAATTTATTAGAGACTTCATATCTCTCAATCCGGGCATTTGCTTGAAATATTAACTTCAACTCCTGGAACATCTCATATGCTCCATGACGTTCAAAACGTCGTTGAAGTCCCGATTCTAAGCCGTAAAGCATGGCACACTGAACTATCGAGTAGTCATCAGCTTTTCTCTACCAGACGTTCATAACATCTGGTGTTGCTCCAGCAGCAGGCCTGGCACCTAGCGGTGCTTTCAGGACGTAATTCTTTTGTGCAGCAATGAGGATAATCCTCAAGTTACAGACCCAGTCCGTGTAATTGCTACCATCATCTTTCAAGTTTGCTTTCTCAAGGAACGCATTAAAATTCAACGGAACAACAGCACGGGCCATCTATCTACAAATAAACATAGACAAGCAAGATACTATCAGGTACTAAGTTCATGATAAATTTAAGTTCAATTAATCATATTACTTAAGAACTCCCACTTAGAAAGACATCCCTCTAATCTTCTAAGTGATCACGTGATCCAAATCAACTAAACCATAACCGATCATCACGTGAAATGGAGTAGCTTTCAATGGTGAACATCAATATGTTGATCATATCTGCTATATGATTCACGCTCGACCTTTCGGTCTCAATGTTCCGAGGCCATATCTGCATATGCTAGGCTCGTCAAGTTTAACCTGAGTATTCTGCGTGTGCAAAACTGGCTTGCACCCGTTGTAGATGGACGTAGAGCTTATCACACCCGATCATCACGTAGTGTCTGGGCACGACGAACTTTGGCAATGGTGCATACTCAGGGAGAACACTTTTATCTTAAAATTTAGTGAGAGATCATCTTATAATGCTACCGTCAATCAAAGCAAGATAAGATGCATAAAAGATAAACATCACATGCAATCAATATAAGTGATATGATATGGCCATCATCATCTTGTGCTTGTGATCTCCATCTCCGAAGCACCGTCATGATCACCATCGTCACCGGCGTGACACCTTGATCACCATCATAGCATTGTTGTCGTCTCGCCAATCTTATGCTTCCACGACTATCGCTACCGCTTAGTGATAAAGTAAAGCATTACAACGCAATTGCATTGCATACAATAAAGCGACAACCATATGGCTCCTGCCAGTTGCCGATAACTTGGTTACAAAACATGATCATCTCATACAATAAAATTTAGCATCATGTCTTGACCATATCACATCACAACATGCCCTGCAAAAACAAGTTAGACGTCCTATACTTTGTTGTTGCAAGTTTTACGTGGCTGCTACGGGCTTAGCAAGAACCGTTCTTACCTATGCATCAAAACCACAACGATAGTTTGTCAAGTTGGTGTTGTTTTAACCTTCGCAAGGACCGGGCGTAGCCACACTCGGTTCAACTAAAGTTGGAGAAACTGACACCCGCCAGCCACCTGTGTGCAAAGCACGTCGGTAGAACCAGTCTCGCGTAAGCGTACGCGTAATGTCGGTCCGGGCCGCTTCATCCAACAATACCGCCGAACCAAAGTATGACATGCTGGTAAGCAGTATGACTTATATCGCCTACAACTCACTTGTGTTCTACTCGTGCAAATAACATCAACGCATAAAACCTAGGCTCGGATGCCACTGTTGGGGAATGTAGTAATTTCAAAAAAATTCCTACGCACACGCAAAATCATGGTGATGCATAGCAACGAGAGGGGAGAGTGTTGTCTACATACCCTCGTAGACCGGCAACGGAAGCGTTGACACAACGTAGAGGAAGTAGTCGTAAGTCTTCCCGATCCGACCGATCCAAGTACCGAACGTACGGCACCTCCGAGTTCTGCACACGTTCAACTCGGTGACGTCCCTCGAGCTCCGATCCAGCAAAACGTTGAGGGAGAGTTTCGTCAGCACGACGGCGTGATGACGGTGATGATGTTCTACCGACGCAGGGCTTCGCCTAAGCACCACTACGATATGACAGAGGTGGAATATGGTGGAAGGGGGCACCACACACGGCTAAGGAACGATCACGAAGATCAACTTGTGTGTCATGGGGTGCCCCCTTGCCCCCGTATATAAAGGAGGGAGAGGGGGAGGTGCGGCCGGCCCTAGGGGTGCGCCTGGAAGAGTCCTACTCCCACCGGGAGTAGGACTCCCCCCTCTTGCCTTGTTGGAAAACGAAGGGGGAAGGGAGAAAGAGGAAAGGGGGGCGCCCCCCCCCCCTTCCTTGTCCTATTTGGACTAGGGGGGAGGGGGTGCGCGGCCTGCCCTGGCCGGCCCTCCTCTTCTCCCTTATGGCCCATGTAGGCCCAATAACCCCCGGGGGGTTCCGGTAACCCCCCGGTACTCCGGTAAAATCCCGATTTCACCCGGAACCTTTCAGATATCCAAATATAGGCTTCCAATATATCAATCTTTATGTCTCGACCATTTCGAGACTCCTCGTGATGTCCGTGATCACATCCGGGACTCCGAACAACCTTCGGTACATCAAAACACAAAAATCCTAATTACGATCGTCACCGAAGTTTAAGCATGCGGACCCTACGGGTTCGAGAACTATGTAGACATGACCGAGACACGTCTCCGGTCAATAACCAATAGCGGAACCTGGATGCTCATATTGGCTCCTACATATTCTACGAAGATCTTTATCGGTCAGACCGCATAACAACATACGTTGTTCCCTTTGTCATCGGTATGTTACTTGCCCGAGATTCGATCGTCGGTATCTTAATACCTAGTTCAATCTCGTTACCGGCAAGTCTCTTTACTCGTTCCGTAATACATCATCCTGCAACTAACTTATTAGTTGCAATGCTTGCAAGGCTTGAGTGATGTGCATTACCGAGAGGGCCCAAAGATACCTCTCCGACAATCGGAGTGACAAATCCTAATCTCGAAATACGCCAACCCAACAAGTACCTTCCGAGACACCTGTAGAGCACCTTTATAATCACCCAGTTACGTTGTGACGTTTGGTAGCACACAAAGTGTTCCTCCGGTAAACGGGAGTTGCATAATCTCATAGTCATAGGAACATGTATAAGTTATGAAGAAAGCAATAGCAACAAACTAAACGATCAAGTGCTAAGCTAACGAAATGGGTCAAGTCAATCACATCATTCTTCTAATGATGTGATCCCGTTAATCAAATGACAACTCATGTCTATGGTTAGGAAACATAACCATCTTCGATCAACGAGCTAGTCAAGTAGAGGCATACTAGTGACACTCTATTTGTCTATGTATTCACACATGTATTATGTTTCCGGTTAATACAATTCTAGCATGAATAATAAACATTTATCATGATATAAGGAAATAAATAATAACTTTATTATTGCCTCTAGGGCATATTTCTTTCATTTATGATTAGCAATGTGTCGCAATGTCTATTCTTTCATACTCACCAATCACACGATAAATCAGTGCCAATTGGTTCAATTCAAGATTTAATTTTGTTGTTGTCAGATGCATTCCTCTTTCAGAGGCAACAAAAAAACTAAACACTAAAATTGCAATCGTAACTATTCATACATATGCAGCAAGAGAAACAGTTTTTACACTTATTTCAAAAACTCAGAAGCTTGTTATTACCTTTCGGGAGGTGATGGAGCAAGGAAGTTTCTTCAGCGGGGGGGATGGAGACGCAGACTGGGATGATGATGGAGACGAGCCACCGGAGGCGCGGACGGAGGTGCGGGTGAGGTCCATGAATCGTCGGCGGCGCGAGCAGACACACAACAGGTCAACGAATCGGCAGCGACAAAGAGGCGCAAGGTCCGTGGCGGCGAACCGACAACGACTAAGCGCGAGGTCGTAGGCCGTCCAATCGCGGCGGTGATTTGGCGCGAGGTCGGCGGATCACGGCAACGCGAGCGAGGCGGCGGTGGAGTTCGACGGGAACAACGAGCCTCTTTCATTTTTTCTTTTTCGATTTGGACGAGCAAGTTTTTTTCAGTACAACACGTCCATTTTTCTGAAGGGATGTCAAGCTGTGACATCTCTCCACAATGTCAGAGGATCCGGCACCGGGCTGACGGGCCATGGCTTGGTTGGCCCCAATGCCGTGCTTGTAGAGATAAGATGTGTGTATGTGGGTATCTGCGATTATATAGCGTGTTAAAAAGTCCAGGAATACAGATTTGTACTAACGTAGAAAATGGAACAGAACCCAGAAAATCTTTAAGCAACAGGCACCAGCAAGCAGCAGCCAAGCGGCGACTTGTTTCCGGGTTGCGTCACGCCTCATCCCCCCACCCCCTCCCTTGCCGGCGAGCCACCCTCCTCCTCTATGCCCCAGCCAGCGCGCACGCCACAGCCGACGCCGTGCTAAGCTTCGGCGCGGAGGCCTCGTGGCCGTGGATCGTGATGGAGGCGGCGACAGGAGAGGCGATCCCGCCGCGACACCCGGCTTCGGCGGCGGCGGAGCAGGAGCGCCCCGCCCCGCCGTACCTCCCCAGGCTCGTTGCCGGCGTTCTCTCCGGTGTGCTCACCGGCCTCTTCGCGGTCGGTACGCGCCCTGGCTCCTGTGTTTGGTTGTGACGCGTTTGTCGGTGATTTCGAGCTCTCTATTGGTTGGTGGAGAAGGGATTGGGTCTCTTGGCCATTTCTTGGTCCAACAAACCCTTCAAGGCCAAAAAAATCGTAGCGATAGCAAAGTTTATTGACTTAGCAGCCGATCTTTTGGTTCGTGTGATCGTATTTTGATGTCGATTTGTGATTGTCCGAAGCTGGAGGCCTGACGGGGGCAGTCACCGGCGCGTTGGCTGGGAGAGCTTCGGACAGCGGCGTTCTCCGGGGAGCCGGACTGGGGGCATTTGCTGGCGCTGTCCTGTCCATTGAGGTCCTGGAGGCTTCCCGCGCCTATTGGTGCGCCGACAGGTCAACACCGCAGAGTACATCATCCATGGTCCGTACCGTAAGATTCTTCAGCAAATCAGTCTACAAAATTTGGCAGAATATAACGTTTTTATTTTTGCCAAATAAATGCGATTGGATAGTAACATTCCTGCCGCAGCTCGTCATTTTGATTGGTCTTTAAATTCGAACAGCTGCTTGCATTTTTTTGCCTCGATTATAGAGAGTGTTCTTCATTGTTTATAAAGTAAAGTACGTTCGTTAAATATATTATATACTTCAGTCAGTGGATGACACGTTATTGATCCATCCACTGAGGATTTGCTTACAGAAAATGTGTGTTCGATTTCCAGGGGGATTTCGTGGATCAGCTCCTTCATGCTCGGTTCGTGGGAGAGCAGTATGAGCCATCAGTGTATATGTCATATCGTTGGCAGGTCAGTTGTTCTATACCCCTAACAGTGCTAATGCGGTATCCTCTGCAAGGAAGTGTGCCCAAATGAAAGTTATTCTCTTCATGCTTCCTATTAATTGGAGGGTTCTTGCAGTTGCTCATTTTTGTGACCATGTTTTTTACCTGTATACTAATCCATTTCATAGTGTGTTTTATGTAAATTGTATGGTGAGGTCAGCTAAAACAAAATATAATTGTTATAGTGAAGTTTCTACCCTTTGCTGCACACATAATTTTTCGTACTGAAGTTAAGACATTCAACAGGTTGGTATTGCAGAGTTTGGCAATGATGATCCGTATGATATCACTGGAGAAGTTTCATCCGATGGGCTCTCACAGGATAACTTGAAGAAGTTGCCATACCATGTGGTGATTGATCAGAAACAAGAGCCAGCTGGTGAAAACTTGTCTTGCCCTATTTGCCTACAGGTACAAGTGTAACAGTTACATATATGTTTTATTGGATTTTACCTAGCAGGGAAATAACTTCACCATCCAATCTGTAATTTATGCTGCCTTAATTGATAGTCTGGTAGATGTATATGTTGTCTGGCTGAACGGTTCGAAATCATCTTACTTTTGATTGGTATAATGGAGGTGAGAATTATGGAAATTATTTCCAAACCATCTTATTTTTAATTTCCTTAATCTAAGTAACTCCATACGGATTTCACTGTTCAGAAGCTGGAATTATTTATTGTCTAAAATATGTGGTGGTAACATCTTATCTGTTTGGAGTTGGACTATTTGAAATAATCTTATGTGATAATGTGCTTTTTGAAGGTGGGTAATCATTGGAATTCTCAAAATTTAAAACTTAGTAGATAACCACACAATACTTGGTCGAATTTGTACCTGGAGTGTCTATTCCTTGCTTAATTTTTGTTTTACCCAGACCTATGTGCTATTTCTGAATATTTAGCAAATTTGTTGACCAGCTCTCAGGAGCAAATTAGTTAGTAGCATGAGTTGTCACCCTCACGTTATATGTTATTTTCCAAATTGATATGTCTTTTCAGTGTAAGTAAGCAAATTTTGGCTCTGCTTTCTTTGAAATTGTGAGTTAGTTTATGAATGCATGGGAGTTTAATATGTACTGTCATTTATATATGATGACACAACCTCGATATTTGAACTGTCTGGATATGTAGGGTGTATTTTAATTGGTTAAAACAAGGTTTTAATCAACAATTACTCCTTTAATATGTAGTTTATGTGGTACGAAATGTCGGAATCACAATTGTAAGTACTTTATATATGAATCCAGTGAAATTTGTTTTAACCAATCAAAATACACCCTTAATATCACCCATGTATCTGGACAGACAGTCCGTATTTGAACTTTGTTTCTTATGCCCTGACACTCTGTTCTTGTCCTAGGATATCGTGACGGGAGAGATGGCGAGGAGGCTGCCGAAGTGTTGTCACACCTTCCATCAGCCCTGTGTGGACAAATGGCTCATTGGCCATGGTTCGTGCCCTGTTTGTAGGCAAGATGTGTAATATATGATGTCTTGTTTGTGCTATCTTCTTAGAATGTAGGTAACACAGCTGTGTAAAATGCTTGTTCTCATGGTACATAGAAAGGTAAATAGCAGTGTAAATCAAGCCATGCATGTGTTTCTACACTGAAAATAAAACGGCTATGTACATAAGATATTCCGAGGATCATTCTTTTTCCACTCAATTGAGATGTGTAAGTAACCTAAATTTGACCTGCTTCTGATGCATAAATAACCAGTACTATCTCTGCCGCTCCAGGCCATGGTTCTGTCTGTTTTGCATTGGGAATCTGGGATATTTCCCCCATTGCTACCAACAGCTACGAGATGGTCTTGGTTGCCCTTATGAATGATTCTACACAAAAAAGTATCAATGATTTAGGCCTCTTTTATCTTCTTCTTGCTGTCATGAGAACTGGTTGTTGGATAATTTCGAAATAGTTGGCATTTTTGACAGAGTTTAGTTGGATTCACATACAAAGATTGAACCCAAACAACTTAATCAAAGTGGGTTGATTATGGAGGTTGACGTATTGATAAAAATGCTTCTATCAATCAGATCTCTTGCCGTGCAGAAAAAATGACCATTGTCTTCCTGATGTTGCCTTAACTAGCACAGTGGCCCTCGCAAATGTGAGGGAATCATCTTTGCCATCAGACCAGTAGATGAGCATTCGACCCCTCAAAAAAAAAAAAGATGAGTGTTCGATCAAAAAGTTCTTGAGCGTTGGATGCATTCTTGAAACAGCGTCCACATCCCCTGGGCAGTTGAAACGAGTTTCTTTTATTCACAGCTGTTTCCATCTCTCGTAATTTTCCAAACAAACTTCCTCCATTCACGTTGGTTCCATATATGAAGTTCCTACAATCACAAATATTTCTGTGTACACGCGATGCTTCCTTTCCAAATTCCAACACTAAGATATGCTTCACAATTAATCACATTTTTCTCCGTGCGCTATCACGATTCATTTTGTGACATAGACATCGTTCATAATTAATGCAAATCATATTAACAAATTAAAGTGTGCTTCTACTAAAATCAACATCTCCCATAATTGATTACTATTGATTCAAGATCCACGACTCAATTATTACACCATTGAGTGACATCACCGATAGAGTAGCAACGAGACTGGTAGGTCAACATACCAATCGTATCTTCATATGACTCTTGTTCATCTTTCGATGTGTGTGTTCGGAGATCAAAACGTTCTTACTCTCTCGTCAAGATAACCAGGTGTGCTTGCAACATGAACCGTCCATGCCCGTCTTATACACTACACATCTATAATACCATGGGACATGGTGTATTTAAAGGAACATGTATTTTTAGAAGGTACTCCCTCCATCCCATAATGTAAGACGTCTTTTGACACTAAACTAGTGTCAAAAAACGTCTTACATTATAGGACAGAGAGAGTACTATAGTTGGATGAACACTATCAACTTGATATTTTTAAGCGAGAGATCACCCTAAAAAACATGTCTACTGCACATCAAATAAGTTGCATAACAATGGATTAACATCATAGGCACCTAATAACTTAGTGACATGGTATAACCTTACCCGCAAAAAGAAGACATGGTACAACCCTACCCGCAAAAAGAAGACATACAGGAGTAGTCTACGTCGTCTTCGTGTAGTTTTTGCAAAAAGCTTGCCCTGAGGTTGACACGTATAAACAAATAAAAGGTTAGACACCTCTAATCACTTTTCCTAATTACCATGGCTGCTATGGTTAAGTTGGCAAAAATTTAATTTCCTACTAAACCATTAAGCATGACAGTTCACATTGTTGTTTCAACATGAGGGGTGTCTTAGGATATATCCAAGACCAAACTTTGTCTTTACGCGTGACCCCCGTATTTATCAAATCTACTAACCTTCTTCATCCCAAAATTTATCTCTCTCAACTATGGTTGAACCCAAATAATCTTAAGCATAACTTTGGTTAGCGATCAACATACTGAGGAGCATCATAAAAACACCTCAGAAATCCAGACTTTTGTAACAAAGTTCTTCCATACTTTTGAGGTCAAAATTTCGCAATTAGAAGGGTTACAACATGAATGTCCTGTAATTAGAGATGTTTAATCACTTCGCACATAAGAGCAATGCTAAATAACACCATATACACTAATCGTACATGCATGTACTCATATATTTGCTCATGATGCCATTGAAGGGGAACGTGCTACGCAACAAAATAATTATGCTACACGATCGCACCCATGAACACTGTTAGGATCGGGAGTATATCGACCAGAGGGGAGGGGGGGGTTGAATGGGAGATTTAAAATTTCCTTCGAAACTTCAAATCTCTCGAGGTGAAAAGGCGGAAGTAAAACTAGACATGAAAACTAAAACTAAATTGTCACGGCTACCTGAAGGAAAAACAATTTAGATGAGAAGGACTAAGCATAACTTTCAATGAAAGTGGTGATAATCCTCCTAGTATATTAACAGAGAAACTTCACGATAACAAATGGTAGCATACAATGAGGACAATGCAAACAACATGGATGAAAGATCACAAATGAAGACTAAAAAAGAACTACATACATGTTATTGAGATATGTTCATTAGAGCACAACTCATTTGGATGACAAAGTAAAACCAAAGGATTATCAGATGAGCATACAAGCAAACAACTTTGAGCACGACAAACTGAAATACACTAAACAATATAGCCAAGCAACAGATAATAAATGGTACAGATAAATGGCACAAAGCACCGAAGATAAACTACTAAAAGTATTGTAGTTGAGTAGAATGAACCGGTGGTGCTCAATGGCGACAGATGATTTGGTAGACCAACTCACTCTTCCGTCCTATTCTCCTTCAACGCGGAGCTGATCAGACTTCCGTCGAATTCGCTCGGGTAGATGCTTATCGGTGATCTCCAAACCTTCAACACACTTCTTCACGAACCATAATTACTCTTGATTGCCGAAGACTTTACTTGGTGAAGATAATTACTCTTCGACACTCAAGCCGACACCTATCTATCTAGAGAGTGTGCAACTCTCAAGAGTAATAGGTACAAGAACTCTCAACTCAGATCTACTATGATGTTAATCACTAAGTTTTGTCTCCTGATTTTCTCTCAGCATATCTTAAACTCGAATCTCTCGAGAGGGGCGCTCAATCAATCTTCTCAAAATCTCAAGCAGAGTAGCCAATGAAAAAAGTTGGAGTGGGGTGGCTATTTATAGCCGCAACCTTCCCTGATAGGAAATGATCATTTAGGACACACAGTCCAACCAATGGCCAAATGACATGTTTTCCAATGGTTAGAATTTTGAGCACATCACAATTTTACTTGAGGAACAACTAAAGATGAATCCTCGGTCAGGAAGATATCTCTCGTAGTCCATAAGAACAACGTCTCTGACTGATAAGTAGAATTTTTTCGGAGCTCGGAGAGATTTCACTCGGTCTTGCATAGGTTTCGGCTAAGCATCACAACAGACTTAAGTCTCGAATAGCTATACCCCTCTTAATAGTACGGTGTCCCTATGACTCAAATAATAGAAAGAAGAACAACGAAACAAATACCACATCTTCACTTTGCCTCCAAACTTCTCGACTGCGGTAATTCTTTTTCGGATGCACCCATTGAAAATTGCTTTGCATCATCAATATTTTAAGGGCTCGATTCCTCCACACAATCTTCTCAGTATAGATTCTACTTTAAATATATATCTCTATTCTCTACAATGCAGATGTTTCTCGGTGACGTTCTTCAAACTTCTTGTTAGAATGTAATGTTCTTCTCGATACGTCAAGGACTATATCACTCTATGTTCACTAGCAAACAAATCAGTACCTTACTATTGCTGACAACAATCTCCAAAACCCAAGGGGGCAATTCATTGCACCAACAAACAATATGAACATGGCGGGTAACAATCAAACTCACCAAATAGCAGAGTAGTAGAAGGAGTGAAGAAGCTAGTGTAGTGCGACGATTCCCACAACTAGGTTATACCTCCCAGTCGGAATAGGAATCACCCTAAGGCCGAGAGCGCCAGGTCATTTTGGGTATTGTCCATCTTAGCAGCACCCCGAGCCAAGCTAGCCACCATGACATGGACAGTCTGGCCACAAATGTCGTAGACAATCCGGTTGACTGTCTTTTCCCCCATTGATCATGTTGACCTAGGTTTTTCTCGTGGAATTTTTGTTGTGGAATAAACAAAGAATAGGCATTGAAATATGTGAAGATGAACTCAACAAAATCTTCACAACCCTTTGATCCCCTTGTAATAGTGTGCGATCCCTATCACTCAAGAAAAAAAGCTACTCTTTATCTTTGGTTGTCGCACACGGCTTGACCCTAGTCATTTTGGTGGGTTGATGGTCCACAATATAACAACACAAAGGGAACTAAATAATGTAGAATCACTTGGCAAACATATTCGTGCTTTATAAATGTGTCGCATCAATATCAAAAGAATATTAAGGGCACAATTTCACTTTCAACTAGTGAACCTATGAACCCCTATCTTTTACTCCTAAAAACAACCACCACTTTACTTTTAAATGCACTTCTATTTTATACAATTAATTATTTCAGAAACACAAAAACATTTTTAGACATACAATACACCGATAACTTGTTGCAACTAATAAAGCTAGTGAGACTGACAACCTAGTAAGAATTGTTGGGCACAAGTTTCTAATTGTGTTGGAGGGCTGATCCTTGAACTTGGGCAAGTTGATTCAACGGATTGATACCCTCATTTCTCACTGCGGGGAAACTCGCCACTTACTTCAAATCTTTCACCTGCCCCCCCCCCCCAAAAATTAGGGGCTCGAACCTAGGTATATCATGTGCTTCCATGTGTGATAATTGGAGCAACAAGCAGGCGCCAATAAATTTTTGACCTAGACCTTTGTGGTTCATTTGGCACAGATTTTGTGTCTTATGATGTTGTCCCTATCGGGGAATTTTTGCCAGGTCCTAGCATCCTTACTAGAATGACTACGTGAATTTGTAATCACGTGAACATCACGTTAGGGTACTAGTGGATCTAGAACCCGAGAAAATGGGGGCACATGATATACCCAGGTTCAGGCCCCTAACATGGGTAAAATACCTACTTCCTACCATGTTCTTTTTCATATATGTGAAGAATATATTGGATTCCAATATCAAGGGGTATCTGGTTAGTTGTGGTAGACTTTTATGGGAAGCATCGTAATCTCTACATGGTGCAAATTCCTAACTATGCGAAAGGTGGAGGCCCCTTCTACATTGTCTGTGTTGCCCTTATATATCACCGTTACATAGAACTCCATGGTTGTATGTTAGGAGTATAGCGGTAGGATTTGAGACTTGTTTTTGTACCCGGCATGTTCAGTTCTTCCTACCTGAGCTTCGGGGTTCCCTTGTTTGTTGCGTGAAATATGGAAAGTGTCCTTCATGGTCGGTGGCGCTTCTCCTCGGGTGCTATGGCATGTACCCGTGCCAAGTAGGGTCCATTGATACGATGTTTGCCTTAGATAATTTCACTCATCGTCTACAACATCCGAACCTCCACTAACATGGAGCGCGATTGCGCCAACTATCTAAAACTTCGGATGAATCCTTCTCTATTCACTGTTGTCGGTGTCAAAACCGGCGGATCTCGGGTAGGGGGTCCCGAACTGTGCGTCTAGGCCGGATGGTAACAGGAGGCAAGGGACACGAAGTTTTACCCAGGTTCGGGCCCTCTTGATGGAGGTAAAAACCCTACGTCCTGCTTGATTAATATTGATGATATGGGTAGTACAAGAGTAGATCTACCACGAGATCGGAGAGGCTAAACCCTAGAAGCTAGCCTATGGTATGATTGTTGTTCTGTATGTTGTCCTACGGACTAAAACCCTCCGGTTTATATAGACACCGGAGAGGGTTAGGGTTACACAAAGTCGGTTACAATGGTAGGAGATCTACATATCCGTATCGCCAAGCTTGCCTTCCACGCCAAGGAAAGTCCCTTCCGGACACGGGACGAAGCTTCAATCTTGTATCTTCATAGTCCAGGAGTCCGGCTGAAGGTATAGTTCGGCCATCCGGACACCCCCTAATCCAGGACTCCCTCACGTAGCCCCTGAACCAGGCTTCAATGACAACGAGTCCGGCGCGCAGATTGTCTTCGGCATTGCAAGGCGGGTTCCTCCTCCAAGTACTTCATAGAAGATTTTGAACACAAAGATAGTGTCCGGCTCTGCAAAATAAGTTTCCACATATTGCCATAGAGAGAATAATATTTACACAAATCTAATCTGTTGACGTATTCCGTAGTGTGACACACCACGGCCAAGCCTTTATCCGAATCATTTTATTATCCCACCTCAGCATGTCATGCGAGGCGGTTTCCTTGGCACGTCTTGTTAAAGCAGAGATCGTGTCCCCTTATTCTGGGATTCTCATCAATACGGGCGTGGGTAACCCAACCGCGCCATTGATTACGACGCTTGGAGATAAGCGAGTTTTACCAGGCTGGTGGGGACACGTAGTTGCGTCCACCCATATAAGGGGATAAGGATCCACCTTTTCACCTACGCCTTCTTCCTCCTTTGCCTATCCATTTTCGCACACTCGAGCTCCAGCACCCAAGTCCGCACTCCCCACCTCAACCTTCTCCAGCCATGTCCGGAGCGGGAGGCAAGTGGATGGTCTCCTCCGTCACGGAGGGACACATCAAAAAATTGAGGAAGGCCGGATACTTGTCTAACGACATCGCGTACCGGCTTCCCGAAGAGGGGCAGCTCCTCCCCACCCCAAGGCCCCATGAGAGGGTAGTGTTCCTTCCCCACTTCCTCCGCGGACTAGGCTTTCCTATCCACCCATTCGTCCGAGGACTCATGTTCTACTACGGCCTGGATTTCCATGATCTGGCCCCGAACTTCATCCTCAACATCTCGGCGTTTATCGTCGTGTGCGAGGCTTTCCTCTGCATCCGCCCCCATTCCGGCCTATGGCTCAAGACTTTCAATGTCAAGCCGAAGGTGATGCGTGGCAACCAGGCGGAGTGCGGAGGCGCCATGGTAGGCAAGATGACCAATGTCTTATGGCTCGAGGGCTCCTATGTGGAGACCCTGAAGGGGTGGCAATCGGGGTGGTTTTACATCACCGAGCCGCGCGACCCTGAGTGGGTCGCAGCCCCCGAGTTCTGGTCCGGACCCCCAACGCGGCTCACGTCCTGGAAAGAGACGGGCCTGTCGTGGGGCAGCAAAGGAGAGGTGACTGGACTGCAAACATGCATCCAAACCCTGGTGGACAAGCAGCTCAAGCTTGTCAATGTAGTCCAAGTTATGCTCATCCGTCGGATCCTCCCGTGTCAACAACGAGCCTTCAATCTGTGGGAGTTCAACCCGGCGCAACACCGAACTCTGAGCAGGCTCTTCGACACGACGTACGAGGATGCCTGGAAGGTGCTTTTCAAGGGCGCCGAGGCTCCCGCATCCGCTACCGAGGATCGTGGATTCAGCGCGTAGCGTCACGCTAGCGCGGTAAGTTGTTTGTACCTTTTACAGGGTATTAGTTTTTCATAGTTTAACTCTATGCGGGATCTAAGCTCCCTTACCTTTGACAGGTTTGGCAGGCGAAGTCTGGACAGATCGACTGTCCGGCTCCTTTGCCCGAAGACCCAGCCGATGCCCGCTTGGCGAAGCTGCTGGTTCTGGCACCCCATGTGGTGCCGGAGAAGAAGGCCATGAAGAAGGCCACGGGGACTCGAAAGAGTGCCCGGCGCCAGGAGGTGTCGGGTTCATCATCCGACGACTCCAAGGCGCACTCCTCCCGTGAAGACGAGGAGGAGGAAGAAGAGACCTCTCCCCCCAAGCGGGAGGAGAGAAGAAAAGGAAGGCCGCCCTCACTGGGGAGGCCGAAGGGTCCAAGAAGGGGAGAACCCTTCCCCCGGACTACCCCACCAATGCCGACGACGGCGGAGAGGAGTGGCCGCTCAGGGCCAAGCCCCTGGCGAAATCGTAAGTATCCGGATACCAGAGTAATTCATAGTATTCCTTTATTGCACAACTTTCCCTTATGTCGAATATGATTATGCATCCCACCCAAAGACCGGCTCGACGCGACATCGAGCGGTTCACTGGACTCGTCGGGTGTGAATTCGCTTCCGATGGCCTCCTCCCCCCGCCCTACAGACGACGCCGAAGTGTTGTCCCAACAGGTTCCAAGCCAGGAGGAGGTGGTCCTGGAGGCGCCGCAAGGCGACCTCCCGGACTCCAGGAGTAAAGGGGATAAAAACCCCCAAGGCTCCAAGTCCGGCTCTAGGCCGGACACCGCTCCGGAACCTTCAAAGGTTCCAGAGTCCGGCAGGGGACCTCCTTCCAAGAGGAGCAAGCCCACCGTGCCAGTGACCCCCGTCCAACCGGAGGTGCCGGATAATCTGTTGGAGGTGCTCAAAGGCGCCTCTATCGACGAGGAGCACCGCACCATTATGAGTGCGGTGGTCCAGAAGGTTCAGTCCGCCAAGAGCGGACTGACTGAAGCTTGTACTAGCCTTTTAACAGGCTTTGAGGTAAGTAAAGAATGTGTAAATAATATTACCGCATAGATAGTAGCCCCTGATGCTCTGTTTGGCGTTCGGGAAGAAAAGCCGAATAGAGGATCAAGTAAAATTCGCAGGAGTCTAACAAAAAGGAGTCAATATGCATATGCAGGCTTCTCTGCTGGCGTCCGCCGCACTGATTGCGAAGTGGACACGCTAAAGCAGAACCTCGAGCAGTCCGAGCAAGAGCTCGGGCGTGCCAAGAAGTAGCTCGAGGACAATGAAGGTAAGAAATACCTTGTTTAAGTATATATAAAAAGTGCAATTGCAGAAAATGACAGGATTATCGTGGCTATTGTAGGGGCCACGTCTGAGGTGACGACCCTTAAGCAAGCGCTGGTCGAGGCCGAGAAGAGGGCGGCCACGGAGCGCACCGAGCGGGAGAAGTATGAGGCCCAGGTTGGCAAGGTGCGGCAAGAGCTCCAGGCTCTCATGAAGGAACATGAGAGTTTGGAGCTTGACTCAAAGACGCGAACGTCCGAGCTTGCGATGGCTATTGAAAATGCCAAGTCTGCCAAGGCCGAATCCCAGAAGACCCTCCAGGAGTTGGATGCGGTGAAAAAGATAGCGGCGGGTAAGGCATTCTTTATGCAAAGCAAACACGTAAACGTGAGTTACTTGTTACTTACCCGAATCCGGAGCTCTCCAGGGGCATTCGCAGATCTTCCCCGTAGCGTGTCCGATGCCACCGCATTCTATCGAGCCGAGGAGGGTAGCTCGACAGAGAAGGTGTTCTAGTCCCAGTATGCTGAGGCCGGACACCCCGTGCCCCTGAGCGACCAGCTGAAGCAACTGGTCGAGCTCCACAAGGCGGCCGAACAGGCCATGAAAGGCCTCATTGTTCGGCTGTGGCCTAGAGAGGCTCTGCCTGGGAGCTATTTCAGGCTAGTGCGGCGGCTGGTGGGGGCTTGTCCAAGGCTCGAAGTCATCAAGCGCTCCGTCTGCATTGAAGGTGCACGTAGGGCCCTTGCCCGTGCTAAGGTGCACTGGGGCAAGCTGGATGCTGAGAAGCTTGTGAAGGACGGGCCACCGCCGGGGAAAGAGCATCGCAAGCCCAAGAATTATTATAAGGATGTTCTGAAGGGTGCCTGCCTTGTGGCGGATGAATGTTCCAGGGAAGTAATTTTTTAGTAAAACTCGCTCGTTTTGTCCTGTGCGCTGAAAACTTGTTCATATGCGCTAAGCAATGCTGTTGGAATTTAAAATATTACCTTCTGTGTGGCTGTTTATCAATTCTGAGAGATGGCGAGTCGTCGGCTTCTGCCCCCATGACGCTAGTGCTGGGGTGTTCGGGGATAAACCTGAGCGCTCTTTTTCCCATGTTTGGGTCCTTCGAGGGAGGCGCTCAGCACAACGAACAAGGCAATTGGACTATAATGCATGAACACTCTCACTTAGCCATAGAATTCTATAATTTTAAATTTCGGTGAAGCCCCTGGTATTCGGAAGACCGAGTTCGGGGCGCTATCCATGCCTTGGCCGGACAGAGCCGACTCCTCGCTCTAAGCGGCATAAGTCTTTAGGGACTCGAAAAACCTCTCGAACAGCAACCAGCTCTCGCTTCATCATGACAGTCAGTTTTAGCTTTCTCTACTGAGGTGCTCGACCCATCTCAATTGGGGCACAGTCGCAGTAGTTCTCCTAGTGCTACCTTAGCCGATATAGCGAAACGTAAGGTACCAAAACATAGGAGCCGCGCAAACCCACCTATTGACCCAAGACACGATTCGGAGCCGATGCATATAATTCTATAAGTTCGGGGTGCCGCACTTGTTAAAGTGTTCAGACTTCTCACACCATATTGAGGGGTACTAAAGCCCCTGGCGTATTTTGGCCGTACCAAAGTGTACGGGTGCAACATGTCGTTAAGGAACATATATTTGTAAAAAAAGTAATGCAAAAATAGACAGAAGCTATGCATTGTTTATTAAAAAGGGCTGCGATCAAAGCAAAACGACACAAATAATGTGAGAAGCAAAAGGTTGGACTATTTAACATGTCTGTTCCAGGTGCAGGCTGCGGAATGGTATGCAAAACAGGTATACTGCTAGTGATAGAGACCACCTGGGAGTTCTGTAATGTGGCATGGCTTGTCTGCTTCCCTGGTTCTTGCATCGTTTGTGCGGCAATTGAACTGCCGAACAGGCCTTCCGAAGAATGGAGTCCTGAAAGTAAGAGAAAATTAAAAAATCGGCAGCCCCTGGTGCGGTTTAAGCCGTGTTTCGGGCGTGCCGTGATGGTGCCCCTCCCCCTGTACCCATGGTATTTCTAGAGTATAGTTATGTACGCGAAGTACTAGCGTCGCATTTTTGCGAGGGCTGGGGTTGGGGCCGCGTTGCTACGCCTGCTCGGAACATGCCAGGCGGTCTTGTTGTAGGTTACTCCGGGCGCGCTTGACGGTGTCCGGACATTTGATGGCCGGACTGGAGAACTTCCTGGAGAGGTTGCTTTGTACTTCCGCTGCAAGGGCCGCCGTGTGCTCCTCCGTTCGGAGGGAGCGTTCGGTGTTTCCATTGACCGTAATTACTCCTCGAGGGCCTGGCATCTTGAGCTTAAGGTATGCGTAGTGTGGTACCGCATTGAACTTGGCGAATGCGGTTCGCCCGAGCAGTGCGTGATAGCCACTGCGGAATGGGACTATGTCGAAGATTAACTCCTCGCTTCGGAAATTATCCAGAGATCCGAAGACCACTTCAAGTGTGACTGAACCTGTACAGTTGGCCTCTACACCTGGTATTACGCCTTTAAAGGTCGTTTTGGTGGGCTTAATCCTCGAGGGATCTATGCCCATTTTTCACACTGTATCCTGGTAAAGCAGGTTCAGGCTGCTGCCGCCGTCCATAAGGACTCTAGTGAGATGAAATCCGTCAATAATTGGGTCTGGAACCAATGTGGCGAATCCGCCATGATGGGTGCTAGTGGGATGGTCCCTTCAATCAAAGGTGATCTGGCAGGAGGACCATGGGTTGAACTTTGGGGCGACTGGCTCTACCGCGTATACGTCCCTTAACGCGCGCTTCCGCTCCCTCTTGGGGATGTGGGTTGCGTATATCATGTTCACCGTCCGCACTTGTGGGGGAAAAACCTTCTGTCCACTGTTTTTCGGTGGCCGGGGCTCTTCGTCGTCATCGCTATGTAGCCCCTTGTCGGTATTTTTGGCATTTAACTTGCCTACCTGCTTGAACACCCAACAATCCCTGTTGGTGTGATTGGCCGGCTTTTCGGGGGTGCCATGTATCTGGCACAAGCGGTCGAGTATTCGGTCCAAACTAGACGGGCCCCTAGGATTTCTTTTGAATGGCTTTTTCCGCTGACCGGATTTATAGCCTCTGAATCCGGCATTAACTGTCGTATCCTCAGCATTGTCGCTGTTAATGCGGCGCTTCTGCTTGTTGCGACGCGACCTGCCACTACTGTCCCTGGTATCCGAATTACCAGGGTTCTTGGTCATATTGTTGCTACGAGCAAGCCAGCTGTCTTCTCCCGCGCAAAAGCGGGTCATGAGTGTCGTGAGTGCTGCCATAGATTTCGGCTTTTCCTGTCCAAGGTGCCGGGCAAGCCACTCGTCACGGATATTGTGCTTGAAGGCTGCTAGGGCCTCTGCGTCCGGACAGTCGACTATTTGATTTTTCTTTGTTAGGAACCGTGTCCAGAATTGCCTGGCCGATTCCTCTGGCTGCTGAATTACGTGACTTAGGTCATCGGCGTCTGGTGGTCGCACATAAGTGCCCTGAAAATTGTCGAGGAATGTGGCTTCCAGGTCCTCCCAACAACTGATTGATCCTGTTGGCAAGCTGTTAAGCCAATGCCGAGCTGGTCCTTTAAGCTTGAGTGGGAGGTATTTGATGGCGTGGAGATCATCACCGCGGGCCATGTGGATATGAAGGAGATAATCCTCGATCCATACCGCAGGATCTGTTGTGCCATCATATGATTCGATGTTTACGGGTTTGAAACCCTCGGGGATTTGATGATCCATTACTTCGTCTGTGAAGCATAGTGGGTGTGCGGCGCCTCTATACTGGGCTATATCACGACGTAGCTCCGATGAGCTTTGTCTACTGTGTTCGGCCCTGCCAGATTTGTGTCCGGCGTGACGGTTACCGTCTCGAGTCGTGGGGCGCCCACGTGATCCGTAGATCGATCTTGTTTGCCTTGCCTTGTGCTCCAACATATCTCGCAGGTCAGGCGCATTTTCCCGTGCCTTGGTACAGGGTGCGGCTTGAGTGGAGGGCCGAGAGGCCTCTCTGTCGCGGCCATGAGGTGGTCGGTCGGCCGTATCAAGTGCTGGTGATGTAGGTTTAAGTGCTTCCTCCTCTAATCGGGGTAGCAACCTGTGCTTTGGTTAGCTCTTGGAGGGGCGTTTGAGTTTATGCTCTTCGGCCGCAAGGACTTCAGTCCATCTGTCAACTAGCAAATCTTGATCAGCTCTAAGGTGTTGCTGTTTTTTCTTGAGGCTTCTTGCCGTGGCCATAAGCCTGCGTTGAAAACGCTCTTACTCGACGGGATCCTCTGGCACGACGAATTCGTCGTCGTCGAGGCTTGCCTTGTCTTCGGAGGGAGGCATATAGTTATCGTCCTCGACCTCTCTGTCTGCCGCTCTCTCATGAGGGCTGATTTCTCCATCCTCCTGTGCTGAATCTTGCTGGAGGGGGTTTTCTTCGGCACTCTCCGGAGTACTATTATCTCCCGTGCTGGAATCACCGTATTTCCTTTGGCGGGATTTTGAGCGGCGCCGCTGACGCCGGCGCTTAGGCTGTTTCTTGGAGGGGTCATCCTCCGTTGTTCCATCGCCATCTCCTTCTTTTGGGGTGTCCACCATGTATATGTCATATGACGAGGTGGCTTTCCAGGGCCCAATAGGCGCTGGTTCTTCATCGTCTCCTTCATCGGCGTCCATACCGTCGATGTCTTCGGAGTCGAAGTCGAGCATGTCGGTTAAATCGTCGACAGTGGCTACAAAGTGGGTGGTGGGTGGGCTTTGAATTTCTTCATCGTCCGCATCCCAACCTTGCTGACCGTAATCCGGCCAGGGCTCTCCTGATAAAGAGAGAGACTTTAGTGTCTTCAAAATATCGCCGAAAGGCGAGTGCTGAAAGATGTCCGCGGCAGTAAACTCCATGATCGGCACCCAATCGGATTCGATCGGCAGGGGCATGGAAGGTTCGGAGTCCGGAGAGGAGTCCAGCTCCTTGGAGTCACGAGTCTCGCGGAGTGCGGGGCTGGTGTTCGGCTCGATCGCTGTTGGGATCGCAGCCCCCGAGGCGGCGTCCAACCGCCCATCCTCGATCGGCGCAGTTGGCTCCGAATTAAGGGTCGAAGCCGATGCGGGTGCGGCCTCCAGGGCACTGTTCGGCGGCAGACCTAGATCATGCTCGTCGTGACAGTGCGGCACGCTCGGCAGTGGCTCGAATCCGTCGAAGATCAAGTCCCCGCGGATGTCAGCCGTGTAGTTTAAACTTCCAAATCTGACCTGACGGCCAGGGGCATAGCTTTTGATCTGCTCCAGATGGCCAAGTGAATTGGCCCGCAGTGCGAAGCCGCCGAAGACGAAGATCTGTCTGGGGAGGAAGGTCTCACCCTGGACTGCATCACTATTGATGATCGTAGGAGCCATCAAGCCTGACGGCGACGACACAGAGGAACTCCCAATGAAACCACCAATGTCGGTGTCAAAATCGGCGGATCTCGGGTAGGGGGTCCCGAACTGTGCATCTAGGCCGGATGGTAACAGGAGGCAAGGGACACGAAGTTTTACCCAGGTTCGGGCCCTCTTGATGGAGGTAAAACCCTACGTCCTGCTTGATTAATATTGATGATATGGGTAGTACAAGAGTAGATCTACCACGAGATCGGAGAGGCTAAACCCTAGAAGCTAGCCTATGGTATGATTGTTGTTCTGTATGTTGTCCTACGGACTAAAACCCTCCGGTTTATATAGACACCGGAGAGGGTTAGGGTTACACAAAGTCGGTTACAATGGTAGGAGATCTACATATCCGTATCGCCAAGCTTGCCTTCCACGCCAAGGAAAGTCCCTTCCGGACACGGGACGAAGTCTTCAATCTTGTATCTTCATAGTCCAGGAGTCCAGCTGAAGGTATAGTCCGGCCATCCGGACACCCCCTAATCCAGGACTCCCTCAACTATCATGCAAGTTTTCTTCTGACCTAATAATTTCTAGAGTTGCATGTGAATTTTAGGAGTTAAAATTGGCCATCAACTCAAGAATCTGTCTAGTTTCTCTTGTTATAATGTATTCTTCCTGCTAGACTCCAAATGATCATACGCACATGAGCATGCTTCCCTTTTCGCACATGCATGTTGCATGCTCTTCTCTTCAGGCGACCACACAACATCAGTTGCCCCATCACGTTGTTGCTCCTTGCTTCCCCTCTCCCCAACCCTTCTCCATTGTCGTGGTTGGAGAACCCACGCGAGCTCATTGCACTGCCATGACATGTAGGGTGGGGCTCAAATCCGAAGTCATCGTGCTAACCCCTTGGCAGATGATCCACAAAGGGGGATGGGTCTGGGGTCGTCGGAATGGCATTTGTGTTTTGCAGCGAAAGCATGGGTGACATGTTGCGATGACTCTGAATGCATGCCTGAAAAGTTGCATTCATGCTGCAACCATTCTTCTAATGCTGCTAACTTTGCTCTCTATACTGCAGTGCGCAATGTGGTTCATCAACGATTTCTGCCATAGCTATTGGGATTTTTTTGGTGGGGAAATATTCTTGTGTTACTCAAAAATTAGGTATTACAACCACTCCAGGTGATACTGAAGACGTCCTCTGGACTGGAACCAAGCCAAACAGTAGTTCGACCATGCAATCTAGCAAAGTTAGCCATATAATGACTAGCCCTATTTTGGTATGTCTGATGTGTGCAATACAAGAACTATGTTCCTTCATGCTTCTCTTTAATTTATTTATAAGAAAAACATATCTCGATCTGTTGTTATCATTGTTTACCACCACAGAAACACCTCCAAACAATCAGACTCAACATCTATCAGGCGGTTACTCCATTGTAAGGCCGGCGCGAAACCTTTGAGAAGTTACTCAACCATTGGGGATTTTTGTACATACAATAAAAAAATTACATTGGGTGTTCCAAATGATATAAGACTTTTTTCTTCACGATTCCACAGACCAAAAAAAATGCCACGCCGATGTTGTCAACGTACAGAAGTTATTGTGTAGGTGAGAATTATGTTGCAATGGCCAGACAATCTAGATTTCAAGAGGGAGGTGGCCGATGCGGACGCCTGTCACTCTCTAGCACTAGACTATTTTTGTTAGACAATGCTGCTAAGCTTTACTGATCCAAAATGTTCATCGTTTGCAGTCATTTGATCAACAAGGTCACCGTCAGGCAGTGCCCATACGCACCGGCTCATGTTGTAGTTCATCACTGGCCTAAATGGAAAAGGTTTGCAGGAGAGAAGATAAAACAGGGCGCGTGAAAGTGGTTCGGCCACTGAGCTACCCCTCGCAGGTTGGGCCGAAAGGCTTTGAAACAAGTTGCCACGATGGCCTTTGAGGCAGGTTGTTGATTGGGCCTATGGGCCTTTGAGAAACGACAAAGTTCTCTTGACAGAAAACTGCTCTCTGTTTTGAGAGAGAGAGAGAGAAAGGAATTCAAAATAGAGGAGTGTGTTTAAAGAGAGAGAAATAATTATGCTGGAGACCCCGAGTCTCTATGCGGGAGGGTGCTGCGGGCTAAATATTTTCCTGACGGGAAGCTTCTGGACGTTGTTCCCGCCCCTGGCATATCGTACTCTTGGCGCAGCATCCTAAAAGGGGTGGACTTATTAAAGGAAGGGATTATCTGGAGAGTGGGGGATGGGACTAACATCAAGGTGTGGGAGGATCCTTGGATCCCCGAGGGCGATACAAGGAGGCCTAGATCTCTCCCTGGGCGCTCCCCAATCACTGTTGTAGCAGATTTGCTCAATCCAATCACCGGGGGCTGGGACGAGGCGTTGGTCCGTGATCTCTTTCAGGAAGAAGACGCAAAGGCCATTCTCTCCATTAGCATCTGCGAAGGGATGGAGGATAATTTTGCTTAGCACTTTGATCAACGTGGCATCTTCTTTGTCAAATCTGCTTATAAGATTGGGGTTATGCTGCGCGATAGAAGGCTGGGAAGAGATGCTGCAAGCTCTAAGGAAAATTTTGCTAACAGCACTGTCAAATTTGATTGGAAGCATGTCTGGTCCCTGAAGGCCACCAGCAAAGTAAAGATGTTTGTGTGGGGCCTTGCCCACAATAGTCTGGCTAACCGCATGAAAATTCAAAAGCTGGGCGTGGACTTGAACACTAGATGCCCTGTTTGCCATAGGTTAAATGAAGATGGAGGGCACACCTTCCTGAAGTGCAAGAAAGCTAAAGGATGCTGGAACATTTTGGCTTTGGGAGAGACCAGAGAAAAACTCATGCTCTGCAATTCAGCCCACTCCATGCTTCAGGAGCTGTGAAGGTGTGATGAAGACACGCAGCTGAAGGTCGTGACCTTTATGTAGGAATGGTGGAATGTTCGCAACAAGGCCAATGCTGGTGAGGTGACTCCAAAGCCTCAAGCGGTTTGTCACCGGGTGGAGAAGATGCTGATTGAGTCCCTGGGCTTGCGAAAGCTAAACAAGCCTCTTAAGCCACCGGGCATTCACAAATGGAGCAAGCCTCCAATGCATTATGTGAAGGTTAATTTCGACGGTGCCTTTGATGAAAATACATGTGCAGGAGGCTGGGGCTATGTGGTCCGTGATCAGGCTAGCGAATTCATCGCTGCTGGTGCGGGCAAGCCTGTGAACCTGAAATGTGCTTTGCAATCTGAATCTGTAGCCTGCCTTGCTGCCATTGATAGGGCGATTAGGATTGGGGCAAATCGAATCATCTTCGAGTCTGATTCCTCAACTCTTATACAAGCTTTGAAGAGCAACGAATATGACAAGGCAACCATTGGTGTGTTGGTGAAGGAAGCTAGAAGCGTATGCATTCTAAACTTTGATTCATATGCTTTTTCTTTTAGTCGACGCACTTGTAACTCTGTAGCTCATAAGCTTGTCAAGCTGAGCGTTCATTCTGGGTCTGATGACTCCTTTTGGGAGGCCTCTGCCTCCAATTGCATTGTAAAACTGCAAGCCAGTGATATTGCTGTGCTTGAAGTTTAATGGAATTTCCATTTTCCCGTCAAAAAAAGAGAGAGAAAGAATGAAGGAGTTCGAGAGAGAGAGAGAGAGAGAGAGAGGGGCTCGCCAGCCATAAAGTAAAGCAGCTTTAGCAAACAAAGACCAAGACGCAAAACCCAGAACCCAAGCTCCCCACCTGCTCCGCTCCTCCCCTCTCCTCTCGCCGACTCACCTTCCTCGATCCACCGCGCCGGCCCATCCCAGCGCCGCGCCAGCGCCAGCGCCACCATGATGAGGTGGTGGTGGGCGGGGGCGTTCGGCGCCTTCAAGAAGCGCCGGGCCAGCAGCCGCGCCCGCGCCGCCGCGGAGGCGCCCCAGAACAACGTGGCCCTCGTCGTCGGCTCCACCGGCATCGTCGGCGCCGCGCTCCTCGACATCCTCCCGCTCCGCGACACGCCGGGGGGCCCGTGGAAGGTCTACGCGCTCTCCCGCCGCCCGCTCCCGCCGTGGTCCGCGCCCCTCCCGCCCGACGTCTTCCACCACCACCTCGACCTCGCCGACGCCGCCGCCGTCGCCGACACCCTCGCGCCCCTCACCGACGTCACCCACCTCTTCTACGTCGCCTGGGACCCCCGCCCGACGCACGGGGAGGGCCGCGAGGCCAACGGCGCCATGCTCCGCAACGTCCTCTCCGCGCTCGTCCCCAACTGCCCCGGCCTGCTCCACGTCTGCCTCCAGACCGGCCGCAAGCACTACGTCGACCCGTTCGAGCCCCTCACCCACGTGCCCCTCGCGCTCCGCCCCTACTCCGAGGACCTCCCGCGCCTCGACTACCCCGACCTGGAGGACGTCCTCCTCGACGGGCTCGCCAGCAACAACCGCGTCACCTGGTCCGTGCACCGCCCCACCACCATCTTCGGCTTCTCCCCGCGGAGCGCAAGAAACGTCCTCGCCAGCCTCTGCGTCTACGCTGCCATCTGCGGCAAGGAGGGCCTCGTGCTGCGCTGGCCAGGATCCCGCGTCGCCTGGGAGGGCTTCAGCGACGCCTCCGACGCGGAGCTCGTCGCCGAGCACGCACTCTGGGCGGCCATGGAGCCCAATGGCAAGAACGAACCCTTCAACTGCAGCAACGGGGACCTCTTCAAGTGGCAGCAGCTATGGCCGATCCTCGCCAACCAGTTCGGTGTGGCGTGGACGGGATACGAGGGGGAGGACCAGCGCTTCATGCTGGAGGAGGCCATGGCCGGGAAGGAGGGCGTGTGGGCGGAGATCGTCAACGACAACGGGCTCGTGGAGACCGAGCTCAACGACATCACCAACTGGTTCTGCGTCGACGCCATGGTCAACGTGGAGCGGGAGAACATCGACACCATGAACAAGAGCAAGGAGTATGGATTCTTCGGGTTCCGGAACACGTTGAGGTCCTTCAATACCTGGATCAACAAGATGAAGGTTGACAAGATTGTCCCCTGATGCATGCCTCTGTTTTACCTGCCAGTCGCGGCTTAGAACTTCACATCATGCTATTATCTCATCATCTTGCGACATTGTCCAGTTTACGTGCATCGAATTTTACCTGATACTAGTAGCATATTAGCATGGACAGAGTGTTATGTCGTTTCGACAAGGTACTGAATGAACATCTAGTTACTCTGCGTTTTAAGCTTTGAATCATCAGTACGTTGATCATTTGGCTTGTACCTGTGAGAAATGTTTTGTTGATCACTTTCGCTCAATGGATATGATCTGGTAGTAACCATCTTTCATGCATTATGCATATTATTGTCAGGTTGGAGCTGTGTTGAATGTTTTTGTTGTTTTGGCATCAACACTTGGCTTTAATTTAAGTAGTTGCATTGCATGCAGATCAAGTATTCGGAATTAGTGATCTATTGTAGTGATTAGCTCCATTTGTGATGCCAAAATTAGGATCCAGTCTTGCTATTATCTGATCATCTTGCGACATTGTCCAGTTTACGTGCATTGAATTCTACTTGATACTAGCATATTAGCATGGATTGTTATGTTCGTTTCGACAAGGTACTGAACTGAATGGACATCTAGTTACTCGGCATTGGGCAAGTGTTCCCTGAAAGTGTTTTAAACTTTGAATCATCAAATGAGCAATGTTTTGTTGGTCGCTTTTGTTCAATGGATATGATCTGGTAGTTAACCATCTATGTTTACCCTTTCATGCATATTCCTGTTAGGTTGGAGCTGTTTTTTTTTTTGGCATCAACACTTGGCTTTAATTTAAGTACTTGCATTGCATGCAGGTAAAGTATTCTGAATTAGTAATCTATTGTGATGATTAACTTCATTTGTGATGCCTAAATTAGGATCCAATCTTGCACTAAATTCATGTAAAATTCTGGTCAGATTTATTTCAGCTCTCTTTCAGACTGAGAGTGTTTACCTCCAGTCAAGTGTAGATTATGATCTAGTACAAGTCGAGTTCATTCCAGTACTAGTCTATTACAAATTGAAAACATTAAGTTCCGGAGAGTTCAATTGATTAAGTTTGCATCCTGGTGATTGTTAGTACTAGTATTCTGCAGTCTGCATATATGGCCTATTCTGTTGGACTTTCATGTCTGGTTCTGGATTATGATTTGTCGGCAAAGTGGTAGTAGATATTTTGCTTGTTTGCAGTTAGCACCGGTGTTTTCGCATCAACACTTGGCTTTAACTTAAGTAGTTGCATGCAGGTAGAGAATTCTTAATTAGTGATCTATCGTGATGACTAACTTCATTTGTAATATACCAAAGTTAGGATCCAATCTTGCATCAAATTCATGTAAACCTCTGGTTAGATTTATTTCAGCTCTCTTTCACAGTGAGAGCATTTACCATCAGTCAATTGTAGATTATAATCCAGTACAAGTCGATTTCATTCCAATACTAGTCCATTAGAAACTGAAAACATTAAGTTCCGAAGAGTTCAGTTGATTAAGTTTGCATCCTGACGATTGTTACATGCATTGAATTTTACTTGATAGCATATTAGCATGGAGTATTATGTTCGCTTCGACAAGGTACTGAATGAACATCTAGTTACTCGGCATTTGGCAAGTGTTCACTGAAAGTGTTTTAAGCGTTGAATCATCAAGTGAGCAATGTTTTGTTGATCGCTTTTGCTCAATGGATATGATCTGGTAGTTAACCATGCATCTATATATGTTACCCTTTCATGCATATTCTTGTCAAGTTGGAGTTGTGTTGAATGTTTCTGTTGTTTTGGCATCAACACTTGGCTTTACTTTAAGTAGTTGCATCCAGGTAGAGAATTCTGAATTAGTAATCTATCAGAATGATTAACTTGATTTGTGATGCCAAAATTAGTATCCAATCTTGCATCAAATTCATGTAAAACTCTGGTCAGATTTATTTCAGCTTTCTTTCAGAGTGAGAGCGTTTACCACCAGTCAAATGCAGATTATGATCTACTATCGTACAAGTTGATTTCATTCCAGTACTAGTCTATTTGAAATTGAACACATTCAGTTCAGGCGAGTTCAATTGATTAAGTTTGCATCCCGATGATTGTTACATGCATTGAATTTTACTTGATAGCATATTAGCATGGAGTACTATGTTCGTTTTGACAAGGTACTGAATGAACATCTAGTTACTCGGCATTTGGGAAGTGTTCACTAAAAGTGTTTTAAGCTTTGAATCATCAAGTGAGCAATGTTTTGTTGATCGCTTTCGCTCAATGGATATGATCTGGTAGTTAACCATGCATCTATGTTTACCCTTTCATGCATATTCTTGTCAAGTTGGAGCTGTGTTGGATGTTTCTGTTGTTTTGACACCAACACTTGGCTTTAATTTAAGTAGTTGCATGCAAGTAGAGATTCTGAATTAGTAATCTGTCGTGATGATTAACTTAATTTGTGATGCCAAAATTAATCCAATCGTGCATCAAATTCGTGTAAAATTCAAACAGCCTTACCACCAGTCAACTCTGTAGATTATGATTACAAAGTCATTTCATTTCAGTACTAGCTAGTCTATTAGAATTGAAAACATTACGTTCTGGAGAGTTCAGTTGGTTAAGTTTGCATCCTGATGATTGTTAGTACTAGCACTATGCGGTTTACATGTATGGCCTATTCTGTTGTACTTTCATGTCTGATTCTGGATTATGTTTTGCCCGCAAAGTGGTAGGAACTGGGGGAGGGTAGATATTTTGCATGTTTGCAGTGAGCGTTCAACTGTTCATCCAGCATGGCCTTGCCAGTTACTCCTTGATTATGTTTTGCCAGTTCAACTGTTCATCTAGGAGTAGAACTTAGAACCTCTGCTGCATTGGACAGCACTTTCACCCTGCAAACAATCAAATTCTGAATTTCTGATGCATTGGAGTTCTGTGGTATTACTGTATTAGATGTCCCTGTTTTGTTCAAACTCTCTGTGCTCCTGTTGCTTATTCATAGGCTCTAATTCTGACGCTGGTCACTCATTGCTAATGCTATCGGTCTGTGCTGATATTTACATCTTCCATTGGAAGATCAGATGCTCCACTTTGTTTTCCATTTCGTTTAGCATCATGTATAACACGGCGCATCATGGATATGTATGTGCAATAGCTGGGTAGTGACGTTACATGTAGGAGCGCTCACATTTTGTGCTGCACATTCAAGATTTGATTTCGTTAAAAAAATGTACAGGTAGATACAGTAAAATAATTTCAAGGAATAACACCCTGCATTTCATTTGATCGTGATGGTCACATAGGCTGCATCCTGCATGTAATAGAAACAGACACATAGGCTGACACCTACATGCATCTTTTTCTCTCCTTCGCTCGTAGGCGCTAGGGCGAAGTTTATATGTGTATATGTGTCAATGTGTGCAGTGCAATGGTTCGTTAAAAGTTTCTTGCAGTAATGCTCTGATTGAATGGTGTGTAAGCTAGGATTGAGTTAGCCTTTTGGTACTGAATCTGATATTATTTGATTTTTAGCATGTGAACTCAATGTTTAGCGGCGGGTATGAACATGCCTGGCCTTGCAGTTAGTATGATCGATAATGGAGATCAGGGTCACACCAACAGAGTGCACCATGGAACTAGACACACACACTAGATTGGTAGTAGTAACTGTAGTTCTGATAGTTCTTTGATGGGGGTCCATACCCCCTCTCCCTCCCTCCCTACAGGGAAGGGGATTTTTGTTCTCTCCGTGTTACACGCTGTAGTGTTGCGTTGCCGTGATGAAGCAGGGCGGATATCATTGACGAGGGCAGATATTCCACATGCTTGGTACAGTACGTAGGGTAGGGATGCCGAACGTGTGGTACCATACCGACCAACAGAGCGCACGACATACGCATGTGTTTCATGGCACTGCGCTCCACATCGGGTCTCAGTCAGCAATGTACAGCTAGCTCGTGCTCGACTCCTTGGTTCTCAGCCTCCACAAGTTGTGGACCACAACACACTCCCAGTTTCCTCCCACGCAACACAAAGCGGCCGGCGAACCAACATGCAGCTCACGAGTCCGTGCCGCCACACCATGCCGCTCCTCGTCGCCGTCCTTGTCCTCGCGGCGGCGGCAGCGGCCGACGGCGCCCTCTGCGACAAGGCGGTCCTCCTGGCCGTCAAGTCCGCCCTGGGCAACCACCCGGACCTCTCCGGCTGGAACTCCACCGCGCCCTGCTGCGCCTGGCCGGGCATCTCCTGCGACGCCGCCACCGGCCGGGTCACCGAGCTCACGGTCTTCGCGCTCAACATCTCGGCGCCGGTCCCGGCCGCCATCGCCAACCTCACCGCCCTGCAGACCGTCAACCTGGCCTACAACCGCCTCTACGGCCGCATCCCGGCGTTCCTGGGCCCGCGCGCCCTCCCGGACCTCACCTTCCTCCGCCTCGACGGCAATCTGCTCGACGGCCCCATCCCGCCGACGGCCACCGTGCACGACCTCTCCGTCGTCGGCAACCGCCTGGCAGGCCCGCTCCCGGCCGCCTTCGCGGGCGCGGAGTTCGGCAGCGTGGACCTCGCCGACAACCAGCTCACCGGCGACGCGTCGGCGCTGTTCGGCGCCGGGAAGCGGGTGAACTCGGTGCGGCTGTCGCGCAACCGGTTCGCGTTCGACCTCGGCCGCGTCGAGCTGCCGGCGGCGCTGGACATACTGGCCGTCGACCACAACATGATGTACGGCGGCATCCCGGCGGCCGCGGCGGCGAGGAAGTGGCTGGCGTTCGACGTGAGCTACAACAGTCTGTGCGGGCCGATCCCGCAGGGCCGGTACACGCACAGGTTCGGCCCCAAGCACTTCGCGCCCAACAAGTGCCTCTGCGGCCGCCCGCTCGCGCCCTGCAGCTAAGGTGCCTTAGGTGGCCGCTCACTGTGACGGTGACCGCCTCGCTGATGATGTATTGCTATTGCTAGTACTTTGGCAGTGCTCTGCTGAATATCTCCACGCCTTTGAGTTAGCAATAAAGCCCTTCTTAATGTAGTTCGTGATAGTAAGTACTAAGTGCCACTCTTGGCCAATTAATCACGAGCTGGCCAGGTCGATCAGCTAATATAATATCGGATTTTACAATGAGCTCGTGCAAATTCGATTGTGTTTGGCCGTCGTGCATTGCTAATTGGTTTCGCTAACACTAACACAATAAAAGTGGGGGATGAAGCACTTCTTGCACACTTTTCCTAGTCCAATGGTGTGGACAGATGATTTGCAATACGATGTATTGATTGGGGTGCTGGTGCACGCATATATAATACAAGAGAATGCCTCTACCTCAACTATACAAGACTAGGAGGTGGGCCACAACTCCAATACACGTGCAATACAAAATATATACTCAACACCCCCCTCCCCCTGGTAGTCGAAGCGTCGTCGGAAACACATAGACTGGACCGAAACTCCTCGAAGACGGGAGTAGGCAATCCCTTAATCATCACATCAGCAAACTGTTGCGTCGTCGGCACATGGAGAGCCCGAACATGGCCAAGGGCAACCTGCTCGTGCACGAAGTGAATATCGAGTTCAATATGCTTCGTCCGTCGATGGTGTACCGGGTTGGCGGAGAGGTAGACCGCATTGACGTTATCACAGTAGACAAGAGTGGCCTTGTGATTTTGTGAACATCACAAAGCAACTCCTGGAGCAGCTGACGTATCCAAGAGCACTCGACCATGACATTAGCCACGCGCGATACTCTGCCTCGGCACTGGAGCGGGAGACCATGGGCTGCCGCTTCGATGACCAAGAGATCAACGAGGGCCCAAGGTAGACGCAGTAGCCTGATGTAGAGCATCGCGTGTCGGGGCAACCAGCCATGTCAGCGTTCGAGTAGGCCACGAGGTCGAGGGAGGCGGAGGCCGTCAGGATTAGTCCCAAGGACATGGTGTCGCGTATGTAATGGAGAATACGCTTCACCAGAGTCCAGTGAGAGTCACGTGGGGCATGCATATGGAGGCACGCCTGCTGAACAGCGTACTGCAGGTCGGGGCGAGTCATCGTCAAGTACTGTAAAGCACCGATGCTAGAGCGATAAAACGCTCCATCAGACGCGAGAGACCCCTCCAGAGCAAAGACCTTCGCCTTCGTGTCGACGGGGGTGGGCGCCGGCTTCCAGTTAAGCATACCGGCACACTCAAGGAGCTCGTGGGCGTACTTCTGCCGATGCAGAAAGAAACCATCAGCTCGGCGGATCACCTCGATGCCGAGAGAGTAGTGCAGGGTGAGGGAGTCATGGACTAAGGGGCCCTCGCGCGTCCGTCCTGTTGGACATGGGCCGGACTGATGGGCTATAAAGATACAAGACCGAAGACTCTCACCCGTGTCCGGATGGGACTCTCCTTGGCGTGGATGGCAAGTTTGACGTTCGGATATGAAGATTCTTTTCTCTGTAACCGACTTTGTATAAACCCTAGTCCCCTCCGGTGTCTATATAAACCGGAGGATTTAGTTCGTAGAGATAGAGACAATCATAATCATATAGGCTAGACTTCTAGGGTTTTAGCCATTACGATCTCATGGTAGATCAACTCTTGTAATACTCATATTCATCAAGATCAATCAAGCAGGAAGTAGGGTATTACCTCCATAGAGAGGGCCCGAACCTGGGTAAACATCGTGTCCCCTGTCTCCTGTTACCATCGACCCTAGACGCACAGTTCGGGACCCCCTACCCGAGATCCGCCGGTTTTGACACCGACATTGGTGCTTTCATTGAGAGTTCCGTTGTGTCGTCATCAGAAGGTTCGATGGCTCCATCTATCATCTACAACAATGCTGCCCGGGGGGATGTCTTTCTTCCTGGCTAGATCTTCGTATTCGATGACTTCGCACTGCGGGCCAACTTGCTTGGCCATCTAGAGCAAATTGACAGCTATGCCCCTGGCCGTCAGGTCAGGTTTGGAAGCTTGAACTACGTCGCTGATATCCACGGAGACTTGATCTTTGACGGATTTGAGCCCATGGCAGCCGCTCCCTACCACCACGATGAACATGACCTAAATCTGTCATTGGACCATACCTAGGAGATCGCGCCTGTAAACGCTCTGGCCCTAGATCTGGAGCAGCTTGCGCCATCCGAAGGGGAAGCTTAACCCCGCCACGGAAGCCGCAGACTCAGCGGTGTTGGAGCCGCACACTGATCCAACCTCGAGCGGGGTCAGCGTCACCGGACCCCCAGATTCATCTCCGACCACTGGTTCCGAACTACGTGCATCGCGTCCGCCAAGCCCTACCAGGCGCCGATCGTCGAATTCAGTTTCGCAGACATCCTCCGGCACTCACCTTTAGGCGATGTGCTAAACTCATTAAAAACCCTCTCTTTAGCAGGGGACTCACAGCCGAATTATATCCGGTTTGAACTGGGGGCTGATGACGGGGAATTTCGCTTCCCACCCACCTCCTAGTTAATAGCCATCGTCGAAGATCTAACTGACATGCTCGACTACGACTCCGTAGACATCGACGGTATGGACGACGATGCCGAAGAGGAGCAGGCCCAAAACCCACCATTTACCGGGCGCTGGACGGCCACCTCCTCCTACGACGTATACATGGTGGACACACCCAAAGAAGTTAACAACGATGACAAAGAAGACCCAGTGGAAGATAAACCTCCTGAGATACAGCCAAAGCGCCGACGACAGCGGCGCCGCTCTAAGTCACGCCGTGAAAAAGACAGCAAAACCGGCACAGGAGAAAACAATACTCTAGACGATGCCGGAGACAATGAAGATCCCGTTGAGTCAACTTCTGAACAGGATGAATGGAAAGATGGGCGAGTCAGCCCTGATGAACAGGCCCTGCACGAAGACTCGGAGGACAGTAATTATCTTCCACTCTCCGAGGATGAGGTGAGCCTCTGCAATGAGGATTTTATCGTGCCTGAGGAACCTCTCGAGCAGGAGTGCTTTAAGCGCTGGCTAATAGACACTGCAAGGAGCCTGGAAAAGAAGCAGCAACAGCTTCAAGCTGTTCAAGATCTACTCAATGATAGATGGACTAACGTCTTGGCAGCCGAGGAATACGGCCTCGAGTGACCACTCAAAAGTTACCCGAAGCGCAAATTACTACCTCAATTCGATGACGAGGCGTTGGAGCCCGTACCATCAATGCACAATGCGGCTGACCGACCACCACGTGGTCGGGACAAAGCAGCAACCCAAGCCGAACACCAACCCGTACTACCTCGCTGTAAAGGAAGGGATAAAACAGCTCGGGCATATACATACGACCTTCGGCAAGACTTGGACAGTAGAGTAGGACATACCAGATTGATCAACGGATCGCGGGGACGTGCCCCGGCACACGATGACGGCTATCTATTCGGATGTGACAAGCCTAATCACGCCCGGTCCGAATGTCGCAGACGGACTCCATCCAAGCTACGTCACAATATGGTCCGGATGCTGATGACTTAAGTCACATAGTTCAACAGCCCGGAGAGTCGGCCAGGAAATTCTGGACCATGTTCCTAACTAAAAAGAACCAAATCGTCGACTGTCCAGATGCCGAAGGCCTAGCAGCCTTTAAGCAAAGCATCCGCGATGAATGGCTCGCCCGTCACCTCGGCTAAGAAAAGCCGAAGTCCATGGCAGCCCTCACGACACTCATGACCCGTTTTTGCGCGGGCGAGGATAGTTGGCTATCCCATAGCAAAAATACTGCAAGCGAGGCTGGCACCTCTGAGACCAAAAACAACGGGAAGCCCCGACGCAACAGGCACAAGCGTCGAAGCAATGGTGACAATACCGATGACGCGGCGGTCAACGCCGGATTCAGTGGCTCCAAGTCCAGTCAGCGGGACAAGCCATATAAAAGAAACAATCCGGGCCCATCCAGCTTGGACCGCATACTCGATCGTCCATGCCAGATCCATGGCACCCTAGACAAACCAGCCAATCATACCAATAGGGACTGTTGGGTTTTTAAACAGGTCGGCAAATTAAATGCCAAGAACAAGGAGAAGGGGTCACAAAGCGAGGACGATGACGAGGAGTCCCGTCCGCCGAACACAGGGGGATAGAAGAAGCCCCCCCCCCCAAGTTAAAATAGTGAACATGATATACGCTACCCATATCCCCAAGAGGGAGCGCAAACGCGCGCTCAGGGACGTTTATGCGATGGAGCCAGTCGCCCCAAAGTTCAACCCATGGTCTTCCTGCCCGATCACTTTCGGTCGCAGGGACCATCCGACCAGTATCCGTCATGGCGGGTCAGCCGCAGTGGTCCTTGACCTAATCATTGATGGATTCCATCTCACGCGAGTCCTCATGGATGGTGGCAGCAGCCTGAACCTGCTCTATCAGGATACAATGCGCAAAATGGGCATTAATCCCTCAAGGATCAAGCCCACAAAGACTACCTTTAAAGGAGTCATACCGGGTGCATAGCCCCGCTGTACGGGCTCAATCGCACTAGAGGTTATCTTTGGATCCCCGGACAACTTCCGAAGCGAAGAGTTGATCTTCGATATCGTCCCTTTCCACAATGGCTATCACGCACTGCTGGGACGAACCGCATTTGCTCGATTCAACGCGGTGCCACACTATCCTTATCTCAAGCTCAAGATGCCCGGACCATGCGGCATCATAACAGTCAATAGAAACACGGAACGCTCCCTCCGTACCGAGGAGCACACCACTGCTTTAGCAGCAGAAGTACAAAGCGGCCTCTTCAAGAAGAACCTCAATTCGGTGACCGAGCTCCCGGACACTGTCAAACGAGTCCGGACTATTCCGCAGCAAGACAACCCAGCTCGTCAAGAGCTCGACTAGCAATTAGGCCTCCGCCCCAGACCCTACCAAGTGGTGGCGTTCATGCTACGCATACATAACTACGCACTCAAAATACCATGGGCATAGACGAAGGCATAACTAGATTGTGATCCATAATACAGCTCGACCTCCCCTAGACACACATACTTTCGCTTTTTCTTTCCTTTTCCTTTTCCCCCTTTTCAGGTTTCTTTTCTACAGGCCCTTCCCAACGGCCTAATCACATGTCCTTTCGAAAGGATAGATACACCAAGACGGCAAAAAGCACTGACATATAAGGGAATTTCTAGGTGGTCTCTTTAACGATCGCTCCACCTATTTTCAGGACCCGCACGCAGCTCTCCCTTGGTTGTGGCATATTAAATAGCCCTGTTGCTTATTGCACTACTTGTACAAATACGCTTAGACGTATCAATCAAACTATAATGGAAACAATTTGCAGCCCAACTTCTGCGGCACTAGCTTGATCTTTTGATAATCTTATCAAATCGCACCCGTACACTTTGGTACGCTTTAATCCGCCAGGGGCTTCATTGCGCCCCATAATACGGCAACAAAGTCCGAAAACTTTTTACAGTATAGTTCGGCACCCCAAATTTAGCATTATATGCATTGGCTCCGAATCATGTCTTTGGTCAATAGTTGGGTTGCCCGGCTCCTGTGCTTACTACCTTACGTTCCGCTATATCGGCTAGAGTAGTAAAGGGAGAACTACTGTGATTGTGCCCTGGTTTATCCGGATGAGCACCTCAGTAGAGAAAGCCGAAAACTGACTGTCATGATGCGGCGTGAGCTGGTCAGCTCTTCGGAGGTTTCAAATCTTTAGCGATTTTTTCCGCATTATGCGATGAATCGGTTCCTATCCGATCAGGTGTTTACAACACACTAGTTCGGATACTAGGGGCTGCGCCTAAATTTTTATTGTCAAACTCCTATGGCTAAGTGAGGGTGATAAAGCCACATAGTCTGATTGCCTGGTTCGTCACGCTAAACACCTCCTTCAAGGACCAAATTCTTGGATAAAGAGTGTTTAGATTCATCCCGAACATCCCCGTACTACCTACGTGGGGGTTGAAGCCGATGACTGGCCAACTCTCAGACTTGATAAAACGGCCGCACAGGAGGTAAAATTTTAAATAATAAACAGCAAAGCATTATATTACATATCAACCTTGTTTTCATCATACAGGATGGGATAACATGAATGTATTCATTCAAAAATAATGTCCTTAGCACATTGCTCCACCACAATGCAGGATCCCTTCAGAACATCTTCAAAATACGGCTCGGGCATGCAGTGCTCCTTGCTTGCGGGCGGTCCTTCGGTCGCGAGCTTGACAACGTCCATCTTCACCCATTGTATCTTGACACGGGCGAAGGCCATCCGCGCACCTTCTATGCAGACCGACCGCTTGATGGCGTCAAGCCGAGGGCAGGCATCGACCAGCCGCTTCACGAGTCCGAAGTAGCTACCGGGTATAGCTTCTACAGGCCATAGCCGGATTATTAAATCTTTCATGGCTAGTTCGGCCACCCTATGCAGGTCGACCAGTTGTTTTAGCTGGTCACTAAAGGGCACCGGATGTTCTGGCACAAGGTATTGCGACCAGAACAGCTTCTCCGTTGAGCTTCCCTCTTCGGCTTGGAAGAATCCCGCTGTTGGGGAACGTAGCATAAATTCAAAATTTTCCTACGTGTCACCCAGATCTATCTATGGAGTCATCTAGCAACGAGGGAGGAGTGGATCTACATACCCTTGTAGATCGCGCGCGGAAGCGTTCAAGAGAACGGGGTTGATGGAGTCGTACTCGTCGTGATCCAAATCACCGATATCCTAGCGCCGAACGGACGGCACCTCCGCGTTCAACACACGTACGGAGCAGCGACGTCTCCTCCTTCGTGATCCAGCAAGGGGGAGGAGAGGTTGATGGAGATCCAGCAGCACGACGGCGTGGTGGTGGAAGTAGCGGGATTCCAACAGGGCTTCGCCAAGCGCTGCGGGAGGAGGGAGATGTGTCATGGGAGGGAGAGGGAGGCGCCAGGGCTTAGGTGCGGCTGCCCTCCCTTCCCCCCACTATATATAGGGCCAAGGGAGAGGGGGGGGGGCGCAGCCTTGGCCCTTCCTCCAAGGAAGGGTGCGGCCAGGGAGGAGTCCATCCTCCCCAAGGCACCTCGGAGGTGCCTTCCCCCTTTAGGATTCTTTCTTTCCTTTATCTCTTGGCGCATGGGCCTCTTGGGGCTGGTGCCCTTGGCCCATATAGGCCAAGGCGCACCCCCTACAGCCCATGTGGCCCCCCGAGGCAGGTGGACCCCCGGACCCCTTTCGGCACTCCCGGTACAATACCGATAATGCGCGAAACTTTTCCGGCAACCAAAACAAGACTTCCCATATATAAATCTTTACCTCCGGACCATTCCGGAACTCCTTGTGACGTCCGGGATCTCATCTGGGACTCCGAACAACTTTCGGGTTACCGCATACTAATATCTCTATAACCCTAGCGTCACCGAACCTTAAGTGTGTAGACCCTACGGGTTCGGGAGACATGCAGACATGACCGAGATGACTCTCCGGTCAATAACCAACAGCGGGATATGGATACCCATGTTGGCTCCCACATGTTCCACGATGATCTCATCGGATGAACCACGATGTCAAGGACTTAATCAATCCCGTATACAATTCCCTTTGTCTAGCGGTACGATACTTGCCCGAGATTCGATCGTCGGTATCCCGATACCTTGTTCAATCTCGTTATCGGCAAGTCTCTTTTACTCGTTCTGTAACACATCATCCCGTGATCAACTCCTTGATCACATTGTGCACATTATGATGATGTCCTGCCGAGTGGGCCCAGAGATACCTCTCCGTTTACACGGAGTGACAAATCCCAGTCTCGATTCGTGCCAACCCAACAGACACTTTCGGAGATACCTGTAGTGTACCTTTATAGCCACCCAGTTACGTTGTGACGTTTGGCACACCCAAAGCACTCCTACGGTATCCAGGAGTTGCACAATCTCATGGTCTAAGGAAATGATACTTGACATTAGAAAAGCTTTAGCATACGAACTACATGATCTTGTGCTAGGCTTAGGATTGGGTCTTGTCCATCACATCATTCTCCTAATGATGTGATCCCGTTATCAATGACATCCAATGTCCATGGTCAGGAAACCGTAACCATCTATTGATCAACGAGCTAGTCAACTAGAGGCTTACTAGGGACATGGTGTTGGTCTATGTATCCACACATGTATCTGAGTTTCCTATCAATACAATTCTAGCATGGATAATAAACGATTATCATGAACAAGGAAATATAATAATAACTAATTTATTATTGCCTCTAGGGCATATTTCCAACAGTCTCCCACTTGCACTAGAGTCAATAATCCAGTTCACATCGATATGTGATTAACACTCAAGGTCACATCCCCATGTGACTAACACCCAAAGAGTTTACTAGAGTCAATAATCTAGTTCACATTACCATGTGATTAACACTCGATGAGTTCTGGGTTTCAACATGTTATGCTTGTGAGAGATGTTATAGTCAACGGGTCTGAATCTTTCAGATCCGTATGTACTTCGCAAATCTCTATGTCATCTTGCAGATGCAGCTACTACGCTATATTTGGAGCCATTTCAAATAACTGTTCTACTTGGAGCTATTCTAAATTGTTGCTCCATTATACGTATCCGGTATCTCTACTCAGAGCTATCCGGATAGGTGTTAAGCTTGCATCGACGTAACTCTTTACGTTGAATTCTTTATCACCTCCATAACCGAGAAACATATCCTTTTCCTCTAAGGATAATTTAGACCGCTATCTGGTGATTTACTCCTAGATTACCTTTGTACCCTCTTGCCAGATATGTGGCAAGGCACACATCAGGTGCGGTACTCAGCATGGCATACCGTATAGAGCCTATGACAAAAGCATAGGGGACGACATTCGTCCTTTCTCTTTCTTCTGTTGTGGTCGAGCTTTAAGTCTTAACTTCATACCTTACAACTCAGGCAAGAACTCCTTCTTTGACTGATCCATCTTGAACACCTTCAAGACCATGTCAAGGTATGTGCTCATTTGAAAGTACCATTAAGCGTTTTGATCTATCCTTATAGATCTTGATGCTCAATGTTCAAGTAGCTTAATCCAGGCTTTCCATTGAGAAACACTTTCCAAATAACCCTCTATGCTTTCCAGAAATTCTACGTCATTTCTGATCAACAATATGTCAACATATATTTATCAGAAATTCTATAGTGCTCCCACTCACTTCTTTGGAAATACAAGTTTCTCATAAACTTTGTATACACCCAAAACTTTGATCATCTTATCAAAGCATACATTCCAACTCCGAGATGCTTACTCCAGTCCTTAGAAGGATTGCTGGAGCTTTGCATACTTATTAGCATCTTTCAGGATTAACAAAACCTTCCGGTTGTATCACATACAACCTTTCCCCAAAAAATCGTCGAGGAAACAATGGTTTTTGGCATCCTATCTGCAAGATTTCACAAATAATGCAGTAATTGCTAGTATAATTCCAACAGACTCTTAGCAGCTACGAGTGAGAAAGTCTCATCGTAGTCAACTCCTTGAACTTGTCGGGAAACATCTTAACGACAAGTCGAGCTTTCTTAATGGTGATACTTGCCATCATTGTCCGTCTTCCTTTTAAAAAATCCATCTGTACTCAACAGCCTTACGACCATCGAGCCGTTCTGCCAAAGTCTACACTTTGTTTTCATACATGGATCCTCTCTCGGATTTTATGGCCTCGAGCCATTTATCGGAATCCGGGCCCACCATCGCTTCTCCATAGCTCGTAGGTTCATTGTTGTCTAGCAACATGACTTCCAAGACAGGATTACGTACCACTCTGAAGTAGTACACATCCTTGTCATCCCACGAGGTTTGGTAGTGACTTGATCTGAAGTTTCATGATCACTATCATAAGCTTCCACTTCAATTGGTGTAGGTGCCACAGGAACAACTCCTGTGCCCTGCCACACACTAGTTGAAGAGACGGTTCAATAACCTCATCAAGTCTCCACCATCCTCCCACTCAATTCTTTCGAGAGAAACTTTTCCTCAAGAAAGGACCCAATTCTAGAAACAATCCCTTATTGCTTTCGGATCTGAGACAGGAGGTATACCCAACTGGTTTTTGGGTGTCCTATGAAGATGCATTTATCCGCTTTGGGTTCGAGCTTATCGGCCTGAAACTTTTTCACATAAGCGTTGCAACCCCAACCTTTTAAGAAATGACAGCTTAGGTTTCTCTAAACCATAGTTCATATGGTGTCATCTCATTGGAATTACGTGGTGCCCTATTTAAAGTGAATATGGTTGTCTCTAATGCCTAACCCATAAACTATCGTGGTAATTCGATAAGAGACATCATGGTATGCATCATATCCAATAGGGTGCAGTTATGATGTTCGGACACACCATCACACTATGGTGTTCCAGGCTGTATTAGTTGTGAAAGAATTTCCACAATGTCTTAATTCTGTGCCAAACTTGTAATTCAGATATTCATCTCTATGATCATATCATAGATATTTTATCCTCTTGTCACGACGATCTTTCAACTTCACCCTGAAATTACTTGAACCTTTCAATAATTCAGACTCATGATTCATCAAGTAATTATACTCAACATCTACTCAAATCATCTGTGAAGTAAGAACATAACGATATCCACTACAGGCCTCAGCACTCATTGGATTGCACACATCAAAATGTATTACTTCCAACAAGTTTCTTTCTAGTTCCATTTTACTGAAAACGAGGCTTTCAGTCATCTTGCCCATGTGGTATGATTTGCATGTCTCAAGTGATTCAAAATCAAGCGAGTCCAAACGGTCCATTTGCATGGAGCTTCTTCATGCATATACACCAATAGACATGGTTCGCATGTCTCAAACTTTTCAAAAATGAGTGAGTCCAAAGATCCATCAACATGGAGCCTCTTCATGCGTTTTATACCGATATGACTTAAGTGGCAGTGCCACAAGTAGGTGATACTATCATTACTATCTTATATCTTTTGGCATGAACATGTGTATCACTATGATCGAGATTCAATGAACCATTCATTTTAGGTGCAAGACCATTGAAGGTATTATTCAAATAAACAGAGTAACCATTATTCTCCTTAAATGAATAACCATATTGCGATAGACATAATCCAATCATGTCTATGCTCAATGCAAACACCAATCTCGATGGTAGAGGGAGCGTGCGATGCTTGATCATATCAACATTGGAAACACTTCCAACACATATCGTCAGCTCACCTTTAGCTAGTCTCCGTTTATTCCGTAGCTTTTATTTCGAGTTACTAACACTTAGCAACCGAACCGGTATCTAATACCCTGGTGCTACTAGGAGTACTAGTAAAGTACACATCAACACAATGTATATCCAATATACTTTTATCGACCTTGCCAGCCTTCTTATCTACCAAGTATCTAGGGTAATTCTGCTCCAGTGGCTGTTCCCCTTATTACAGAAGCACTTAGTCTCGGGTTTGGGTTCAACCTTGGGTTTCTTCACTAGAGCAGCAGCTGAATTGCCGTTTCATGAAGTATCCCTTCGTGCCCTTGCCCTTCTTGAAACTAGTGGTTTCACCAACCATCAACAATTGATGCTCCTTGATTTCTACTTTTGTGGTGTCAAACATCGCGAATATCTCAAGGATCATCATATATGTCCCTGATATATTATAGTTCATCACGAAGCTCTAGCAGCTTGGTGGTAATGACTTCAGAGAAACATCACTTTCTCATCTGGAAGATCAACTCCCACTCGATTCAAATGATTGTTGTACTCAGACAATCTGAGCACAAGCTCAACAATTGAGCTTTTCTCCCTTAGTTTGCAGGCTAAGAAAATCATCGGAGGTCTTATACCTCTTGACGTGGGCACGAGCCTGAAATCCCAATTTCAGCCCTCAAAACATCTCATATGTTTCGCGACGTTTCAAAAACGTTTTTGGTGCCTCAATTCTAAACCGTTTAACTGAACTATCACGTAGTTATCAAAATGTGTATGTCAGATGTTCGCAACATCCACAGACGACGTTCGAGGTTCAGCACACTGAGCGGTGCATTAAGGACATAAGCCTTCTATGAAGCAATGAGGACAATCCTCAGTTTACGGACCTAGTCCGCATAATTACTACTCTCAACTTTCAACTAAATTTTCTCTAGGAACATATCTAAACAGTAGAACTGAAGCGCGAGCTACGACATAATTTGCGAAGACCTTTTGACTATGTTCAGGATAATTAAGTTCATCTTATGAACTCCCACTCAGATAGACATCCCTCTAGTCATCTAAGTGATTACATGATCCGAGTCAACTAGGCCGTGTCCGATCATCATGTGAGACGGACTAGTCAACATCGGTGAACATCTTCATGTTGATCGTATCTTCTATACGACTCATGCTCGACCTTTTGGTCTCTTGTGTTCCGAGGCCATGTCTGTACATGCTAGGCTCGTCAAGTCAACCTAAGTGTTTTGCATGTGTTCCGAGGCCATGTCTGTACATGCTAGGCTCGTCAACACCCGTTGTATTCGAACGTAAGAATCTATCACACCCGATCATCACGTGGTGCTTCGAAACGACGAACTTTCGCAACGGTACACAGTTAGGGGGAACACTTTCTTGAAATTTTAATGAGGGATCATCTTATTTACTACCGCCGTTCTAAGAAAATAAGATGTATAAACATGATAAACATCACATGCAATCAAATAGTGACATGATATGGCTAATATCATATTGCTCCTTTTGATCTTCATCTTCGGGGCTCCATGATCATCATCGTCACCGGCATGACACCATGATCTCCATCATCATGATCTCCATCATCGTGTCTCCATGAAGTTGCCTCGCCAACTATTACTTCTACTACTACAGCTAACGGTTAGCAATAAAGTAAAGTAATTACATGACGTTTATGTTGACACACAGGTCATAAATAAATTAAGACAACTCCTATGGCTCCTGCCGGTTGTCATACTCATCGACATGCAAGTCGTGATTCCTATTACAAGAACATGATCATCTCATACATCACATATATCATTCATCACATCCTTTGGCCATATCACATCACATAGCATACCTTGCAAAAACAAGTTAGACGTCCTCTAATTGTTGTTTGCATGTTTTACGTGGCTGCTATGGGTTTCTAGCAAGAACTTTTCTTACCTACGCAAAAACCACAATGTGATATGCCAATTGCTATTTACCCTTCATAAGGACCCTTTTCATCGAATCCGATCCGACTAAAGTGGGAGAGACAGACACCCGCTAGCCACCTTATGCAACTAGTGCATGTCAGTCGGTGGAACCAGTCTCACGTAAGAGTACGTGTAAGGTCGGTCCGGGCCGCTTCATCCCACAATGCCGCCGAATCAAGATTGTACTAGTAACGGTAAGCATATTGAACAAAATCAACGCCCACAACTACTTTGTGTTCTACTCGTGCATAGAAACTATGCATAGACCTAGCTCATGATGCCACTGTTGGGGAACGTAGCATAAATTCAAAATTTTCCTACATGTCACCCAGATCTATCTATGGAGTCATCTAGCAACGAGGGAGGAGTGGATCTACATACCCTTGTAGATCGCGCGCGGAAGCGTTCAAGAGAACAGGGTTGATGGAGTCGTACTCGTCGTGATCCAAATCACCGATGATCCTAGCGCCGAACGGACGGCACCTCCGCGTTCAACACACGTACGGAGCAGCGACGTCTCCTTCTTGATCCAGCAAGGGGGAGGAGAGGTTGATGGAGATCCAGCAGCACGACGGCGTGGTGGTGGAAGTAGCGGGATTCCAACAGGGCTTCGCCAAGCGCTGCGGGAGGAGGGAGATGTGTCATGGGAGGGAGAGGGAGGCGCCAGGGCTTAGGTGCGGCTACCCTCTCTTCCCCCCACTATATATAGGGCCAAGGGAGAGGGGGGGGGGGGGCGCAGCCTTGGCCCTTCCTCCAAGGAAGGGTGCGGCCAGGGAGGAGTCCATCCTCCCCAAGGCACCTCGGAGGTGCCTTCCCCCTTTAGGACTCTTTCTTTCCTTTATCTCTTGGCGCATGGGCCTCTTGGGGCTGGTGCCCTTGGCCCATATAGGCCAAGGCGCACCCCCTACAGCCCATGTGGCCCCCTGAGGCAGGTGGACCCCCGGACCCCTTTCGGCACTCCCGGTACAATACCGATAATGCGCGAAACTTTTCCGGCAACCAAAACAGGACTTCCCATATATAAATCTTTACCTCCGGACCATTCCGGAACTCCTCGTGACGTCCGGGATCTCATCTGGGACTCCGAACAACTTTCGGGTTACCGCATACTAATATCTCTATAACCCTAGCGTCACCGAACCTTAAGTGTGTAGACCCTACAGGTTCGGGAGACATGCAGACATGACCGAGATGACTCTCCGGTCAATAACCAAAAGCAGGATCTGGATACCCATTTTGGCTCCCACATGTTCCACGATGATCTCATCGGATGAACCACGATGTCAAGGACTTAATCAATCCCGTATACAATTCCCTTTGTCTAGCGGTACGATACTTGCCCGAGATTCGATCGTCGGTATCCTGATACCTTGTTCAATCTCGTTATCGGCAAGTCTCCTTTACTCGTTCTGTAACACATCATCCCGTGATCAACTCCTTGATCACATTGTGCACATTATGATGATGTCCTACCGAGTGGGCCCAGAGATACCTCTCCGTTTACACGGAGTGACAAATCCCAGTCTCGATTCGTGCCAACCCAACAGACACTTTCGGAGATACCTGTAGTGTACCTTTATAGCCACCCAGTTACGTTGTGACGTTTGGCACACCCAAAGCACTCCTACGGTATTCGGGAGTTGCACAATCTGATGGTCTAAGGAAATGACACTTGACATTAGAAAAGCTTTAGCATACGAACTACATGATCTTGTGCTAGGCTTAGGATTGGGTCTTTGTCCATCACATCATTCTCCTAATGATGTGATCCCGTTATCAATGACATCCAATGTCCATGGTCAGGAAACCGTAACCATCTATTGATCAACGAGCTAGTCAACTAGAGGCTTACTAGGGACATGGTGTTGTCTATGTATCCACACATGTATCTGAGTTTCCTATCAATACAATTCTAGCATGGATAATAAACGATTATCATGAACAAGGAAATATAATAATAACTAATTTATTATTGCCTCTAGGGCATATTTCCAACACCCGCAGCGTCAGAAACACTACGTGGCATATCCGCAAACGCCCCCGGAGAACTCCAAATCCGGTTTAGCAAGAGATATCTCTTCTTCACATACTTGCTCTGCATAATAAAAGCCTTACTCGCCGCGATTTTCTTGGCCTCTTGGATTTCCTGGAGGGCGCCCTGGGCTTCGGCCCGGGCCGCTTGTGCACTTTGACGGGCCTTGGCAAGTTCGGACTCTTGGTCCGCATTCTTACGCTCCACGGACTCGCATTTCTTCACGGCGTCCTGTAGCTCCTGCTGGACCTCACCGACCCTAGCCTTGTGCTTTTCGCGGGCGGCCTGTTCATCTGCCGCCCTCTTCTGGGCTTTGGCCAACGCTGCCTTGAGGGTTTCCACCTCGGACGCCGCCCCTACAAATTATCATACGATCAACACAAGAAATTCATATCTTGCTATATTTGAATAGGTCATTACATACCCTGCTTGTCCGCCAACTGCTTTTTCACTCAGCTGAGCTCTTCCTCGGCCCGCTTCAGACTGTGCCTTAATCTAGAAACTTTGGCAGCATGATAAGTCGTGGCTAGCAGCGACGCCTACTTATTCACATAGACATATCTGGTTAGTCTCCTGTGAAAAAATATTTGATCCTCTGTTTGGCTCTTCTTTCCGAACACCAGACAGAGTCTCAGGGGCTACTGTCTATACGGTGACTTTCTTTTCACAAATTGCATTGCTTACCTCAAAACCTGTTAGAAGGCTAGTGCAGGCTTCGGTCAATCCGCTCTTCGCGGATTGAATCTTCTCAATCACCGCACCCATGAGGGTACGGTGTTCCTCAACGAAGGAAGCACTTCGCAGTGCTTCCAGTAGAGTATTTGGTGCCTCTGGTTGGACAGAGGTCACCGGAGGAATGGGCACACCTCCTTCCGACGAAGGAGGCTGCTTCCCGGATTTCATAGCCGTATAGGTCTCCGGGACCGTACTCGGCTGAGGGCCGAATTGGACATGGCCCCCATCGCCAGTCTCCATGGGGATTTGCTCCCCCATGTGTCCGGCGGCAGAGGTCTCGCCCTCTGGCGCCGCCCTGACGGCCTCCTGCGTCTCTCCCTGGCCTGGGATCCTTTGGGACAACACCTTGGTGTCGTCCATGGCCCTGGGAGAGGAGGCCGCCGGAAGGGACCCACTGTCCATCACCTTCGGGTCCAGCGAGTTCCCCGAAGATGAGGATCGCTCGAGGGCAGAACGAGCCAGACTGCAAGTGCATGATTCAACATGTTAAAATTATGATGTAAGGAGGTTGATATATGAATGCGTCGAGGTCTTTGAATACTCACGATTCAGCCAGGGGCGCCGTTCTGGGCTGCTATCGATGTCCCACGCGGAGCTATCCGCGAGGGAGACCTTCCCCTTCTTGGACGCCTCCGCCTCTAGATTTGGGGAGGCCGCCCTCTTCTTTGCCCCCTCGGGGAGGGGGGAGTTGCTTTCTTCTTCCTCTTCCTCCTCCTCGTCATCTTCGGCAACGGAGGAGTGAGTTTCGGTGTCTTCGGACGCCATGTCCGAAGTACCCTTGGGACGGAGGCCACCTCTGGTCCCCTTGGCCTTCTTCTTGGCCTTCCTCTCCGGCGCCTTGTAGGGCGCCAGAACCAGCATCTTCGTCGGTAGTGGGATGCCGGTTCCTCGGGCAGTGGATCCAGACACTGAATCCACTCTGCCTTCTTCGTCCAACCCTGAAAAAACAAATAGGAAAGTTCGGACATCCTCCTTGAGTAAGCAAGTAAAGGATACACCTTGAAGCACGGAAAACTTACCGAACTGGCGGGATGGGCCAGGTCGTGCCCACGGTCCTCGGTCGTCTTCGTCCACGTCTCGTTGGCCTTGAAGAGCACCTTCCAGATATCTTCGTGCGTAGTTCCGAAGAACTGTTGCAAGGTCTTGTGCTCGGCCGGATCGAACTCCCATAGGTGGCAAGAACGGTTCTGGCATGGAAGGATCCGGCGAGCTAGCATCACCTGAATCACATCGACAGGCTTGACGTTCTTGTCCATCATGCTTCTGATGCATGTCTGAAGCGTTGTCAGCTCGTCCGACGAAGACCAGTCCAGGCCCTTCTCTTGCCAGGAGGTAAGCCGCGTTGTGGCCCTGGATTTGAATTCGGGAGCCGCGGCCCAGATACTGTCGCGGGGCTCTGTGACGTAGAACCACAACTTCTGCCACCCCTTAACGGTCTCCACGAAGGTGCCTTTGGGCCACGGGACATTGGACATCTTGCTCACCATGGCGCCTCCGCACTCTGCGTGTTGGCCGCCCACCACCTTCAGTTTTACATTGAATGTCTTCAGCCACAATCCGAAGTGGGGTAGGATGCGGAGGAAAGCCTCACACACGACGATGAATGCCGAGATAGTGAGGAAGGAATTTGGGGCCAGATCATAGAAATCCAGCCCATAATAGAACATGAGCCCGCGGACAAAGGGGTGGAGTGGAAATCCCAGCCCGCGGACGAAGTGGGGGATAAAAACTACCCTCTCACGGGGCTTCGGGGTAGGGACGATCTGTCCCTTGGTCGGAAGCCGATGGGCGACCTCCTTGCCCAAATATCCGCCCCCCCGAAGCTGGGTGATGTCCTTGTCCTTGACGGTGGAGGCCATCCACTTGCCCTGCGCTCTGGACATGGTCAGAGTGCTTTCTTGAGGCAGAAAAGATGAGAACTTGGGCGCTGGAGCTCGAGAGTGGGTAGGCGGAAAGAGAAAAGGCATGTGTGAAGGATGTGAATCATTATCTCCTTATAAAGGTAGTGAATATCAAGCGCCTCCCCACTCGCCATAAAACTCGCCTATTCCCCAGGTGCCGTGCTGATGCCACGATTGGATTACCCATACCTGTATTGATGAGAATCCCACAATAAGAGGACATGATCTCTGCTTTGACAAAACGTGCCAATAAAGCCGCATCTCGAAATATGGAGCGGCATGCCAAAAACCGGTTCGAAATAATAACCGGGCAGGGACGTGATATCACGTTATGAAAAAGTTGTCAGCAGATTGGACTCGTGAAATATTATACTCTCTGCGGTGGTTGATACGTCTCCATCGTATCTATAATTTTCGATTGTTCCATGCCAATATTCTACAACTTTCATATACTTTTGGCAACTTTTTATACTATTTTTGGGACTAACATATTTATCCAGTGCCCAGTGCCAGTTCCTATTTGTTGAATGTTTTTTGTTTCGCAGAATATCCATATCAAACGGAGTCCAAACGGGATAAAAACCGATGGAGATTTTTTTAGAATATATATGATTTTTGGGAAGAAAAATCCACGCGAGACGGTGCCCGAGGGAGGCACGAGGTAGGGGGGCGCGCCCCTGACCCTCGTGGCCACCCCGTAAGGCGGTTGGTGCCCTTACTTCACCGCAAGAAAGCTAATATCCGGATAGAGATCGTGTTAAAATTTCAGCCAATCGGAGTTACGGATCTCCAGGAATATAAGAAACGGTTAAAGGGAAGAATCTGAGAGGGCAGAAACAGAGAGAGACAGAGAGACAGATCCAATCTCGGAGGGGCTCTCGCCCCTCCCATGCCATGGAGGCCATGGACCAGTGGGGAAATCCTTCTCCCATCTAGGGGGAAGGTGAAGGAAGAAGAAGGGGGCCCCTCTCCCCCTTGGTTCCAGTGGCACCGGAGTGCCACCGGGGGCCATCATCATCACCGCAATCTTCACCAACAACTTCACCGCCATCATCACCAACTCTTCCCCCCTGTATGCAGCGGTGTAACCCCTCTTTTACCCGCTGTAATCTCTACTTAAACATGGTGCTCAACTCTATATATTATTTCCCAATGATGTATGGCTATCCTATGATGTTTGAGTAGATCCGTTTTGTCCTATGGGTTATTTGATGATCGTGATTGGTTTGAGTTGCATGTTTTATTATTGATGCTGTCCTATGGTGCTCTCCGTGCTGCGCTAGCGTGAGGGATTCCCACTTGAGGGATTGCAATATGTTCATGATTTGCTTATGGTGGGTGGCGTGAGTGACAGAAGCACATACCCGAGTAAGTAGGTTGTTTGCATATGGGATAAAGAGGACTTGATACTTTAATGCTATGGTTGGGTTTTACCTTAATGATCTTTAGTAGTTGCGGATGCTTGCTAGAGTTCCAATCATAAGTGCATATGATCTAAGTAGAGAAAGTATGTTAGCTTATGCCTCTCCCTCGTATAAAATTGCAATAATGATTACCGGTCTAGTTATCGATTGCCTAGGGACAAATAACTTTCTCATAACAAAAAGCTATTTACTGAAGGTAACTTAGTTGTGTCTTTACCTAAACAGCCCCTACTTTTTATTTACATGCTCTTTATTATCTTGCAAACCTATCCAAAAACACCTACAAAGCACTTCTAGTTTCATACTTGTTCTAGGTAAAGCGAACATCAAGCGTGCGTAGAGTTGTATCGGTGGTCGATAGAACTTGAGGGAATATTTTTTCTGCCTTTAGCTCCTCGTTGGGTTTGACACTCTTACTTATCGAAAACTGTTGCGATCCCCTATACTTGTGGGTTATCAAGACCTTTTCCTGGCGCCGTTGCCGGGGAGCAATAGCGTGGGGTGAATATTCTCATGTGTGCTTGTTTGCTTTATCACTAAGTAATTTTTATTTGCTATTCTTAGTTGTTCTTTATCTTTAGTTGTGGATATGGAACACGAAATACCAAAAAAAATTAGGTGTACTTGCTGCTCATGGAGATGAGGAACCTCCTAAAACCCTCGATGCTCGTTATGTGACAGATATTATGTACTACTTTGATAATCCAGAGAAAACCCCATTCAATTTGGTAACGGGAGACATGTTGGATCAACGTGAATACTTTAGGGATTATCGCTTGACTCAAAAAGGGAAACTATATATTATGGGATCAAATTTATATGTTGTATTGGTATGCTAGGCAACTATGCTTGAGATATGATTATACTTGTTGCTCTAGGATGAAGGCTCCACACCTTCCGTTTTCATGCGAATTTAATGATAGTGAAACCTTGGCTTCTTATGTTGGAGGTATATATGACTATTATGATGTGGAACAAATAGAAGAATTTGTTGCTTTTATGGGTGCTTATGAAATTGAATCTATGTTCAAAGAATATGAAAATCTTTATGATGCTGTCTACAGACCTGAAAATTTAGCTATCCTTCAATATTGTTATGAGAATTATGAATACAATTCTGATATTGATGTGTTTATTGAGAAAGTCTCCGCTGTCCCAGAAGAGACTAATATTTTGCAGGAATCCATGGAAGAAGAAATTGATGAAACTGTGAGCTCATTGGATGAAAAAGATGAGGAGGAGAGCGAAGAACAAAAGGAGGAAGAGCGGATTGGTCACCCGTGCCCACCTTCTAATGAGAGTAACTCTTCAACTCATACATTGTTTAATTTCCCTTCATGCTTACCGAAGGATAAATGCTATGATCCCGTTGATTCTTTTGAAATATCCTTTTTTGATGATGCTTGCTATGCTTGTGGCCAACATGCCAATATGAATTATGCTTATGGAGATGAACTTGCCATAGTTCCTTATGTTAAACATGAAATTGTTGCTATTGCACCCACACATGATAGTCCTATTATCTTTTTGAATTCTCCAAACTACACTATATCGAAGAAGTTTGTGCTTATTAAAGATTATAATGATGGGCTGCCTTTTGCTACTACACATGATGATTTTGATAGATATAATATGCATGTACTTGCTGCTCCCACTTGCAATTATTATGAGAAAGGAACTATATCTCCACCTCTCTATGTTTCACACACGATAAAATTGCAAGAAACTGTTTATATTATGCATTGGACTTTACTATGTGTGCATGAATTGTTCTTTTATGACATGCCGATGCATAGGAAGAGAGTTAGACTTCGTCATTACTTGATATATGTTACTTTGTGCTCACTACTAAATTACAAATCATTGTTAATTAAAATTGTCTTTGATATACCTTGGGATCCGGGTGGATCCATTACTTGAGCACTATATGCCTAGCTTAATGGCCTTAAATAAAGCGCTGCCAGGGAGACAACCCGGAAGTTTTAGAGAGTCATTTATTTCTGTTGAGTGCTTTTATATAGTTTAAAAACAACAAAAATAAAGAGGGGAACCCAAAACTCTTTCAAAAAGAAAAGCGAAAGTGAGAGAGACAAGCATTGTTGAAGTGGGAGCTAGCCTTGAACTTTGTTCATGCTCACAGAAACTTTGTGAATCTTGATTACAGAAAATTTTCAATAAAAATAATTATCCCCTCGTACAATTCCATTGTATTATAAAAATAATGTGCCAAGGTTTGCCTTTAGGATGTTTACTTTGCTTGTTGGTTTGTACGGTGCAGGACAGAAACTTTGGCTGTAGTGCGCGATTTTACATTTTTTTACTGAAACGTCAAATGGTTCTGATTCTTTTTGCACTGTCTTTCTATACAAATTTTTTATTTTTCCTAATTTTTGCAGAATTTTTCAAGTATCATATGTATGGTGAATGTTCATATTATTACAGACTATTCTGTTTTAGACAGATTCTGTTTTTGATGCATAGTTTGCTCGTTTTGATGAAACTATCAATTTATATCAGTGGATTAAGCCATGAAAAAGTTATACTACAGTAGACACAATGCAAAAACAAAATATGAATTGGTTTGCAACAGTATTAGAGTAGTGATTTTCTTTATTATACTAACGGATCTTACTGAGTTTTCTGTTGAAGTTTTGTGTGGATGAAGTGTTCGATGATCGAGAAGGTCTTGATGTGAGAAGAAGGAAGAGGGGCAAGAGCTCAAGCTTGGGGATGCCCTAGTCACCCCAAGTAAATATTCAAGGAGACTCAAGCGTCTAAGCTTGTGGATGCCCCGGAAGGCATCCCCTCTTTCTTCAACAAGTATCAGTATGTTTTCGGATTCGTTTCGTTCATGCGATATGTGCAATCTTGGAGCATCTTTTGCATTTACTTTTCATTTTTCTTTTATGCACCATTCTGGTATGAGATAGTCCTTGGTTTATTTATAGAATGCTCTATGCACTTCACTTATATCTTTTGAGTATGGCTTTATAGAATGCTTCATGTGCTTCACTTATATCATTTGAAGTTTGGTGTGCCTGTTTCTCTTTACATAGAAAACCGCCATTTGTGGAATGCTCTTTTGGTTCACTTATATTTGTTAGAGCGTGGGCATATATTTTGTAGAAAGAATTAAACTCTCTTGCTTCACTTATATCTATTTAGAGAGATGACGGGAATTGGTCATTCACATGGTTAGTCATAAAATCCTACATAAAACTTGTAGATCACTGAATATGATTTGTTTGATTCCTTGCAATAGTTTTGCGATATAAAGATGTTGATATTAGAGTCATGCTAGTGGGTAGTTGTGGATTAGTAGAAATACTTGTCTTGAGGTTTGTGATTCCCGTAGCATGCACGTATGGTGAACCGTTATGTAACGAAGTCGGAGCATGAGGTATTTATTGATTGTCTTCCTTATGAGTGGCGGTCGGGGACGAGCGATGGTGTTTTCCTACCAATCTATCCCCCTAGGGGCATGCGTAGTAGTACTTTTCTTCGAGGGTTAATAAACTTTTGCAATAAGTATGTGAGTTCTTTATGACTAATGTTGAGTCCATGGATTATATGCACTCTCACCCTTCCATCATTGCTAGCCTCTTCGGTACCGTGCATTGCCCTTTCTCACCTCGAGAGTTGGTGCAAACTTCGCCGGTGCATCCAAACCCCGTGATATGATACGCTCTGTCACACATAAGCCTCCTTATATCTTCCTCAAAACAGCCACCATACCTACCTATTATGGCATTTCCACAGCCATTCCGAGATATATTGCCATGCAACTTCCATCATCATCATATACATGACTTGAGCATTCATTGTTATATTTTTTGCATGATCGCAAGATAGCTAGCATGATATTTTCATGGCTTGTCCGTTTTTTGATGTCATTGCTACGCTAGATCATTGCACATCCCGGTACACCGCCGGAGGCATTCATATAGAGTCATATCTTTGTTCTAGTATCGAGTTGTAATATTGAGTTGTAAGTAAATAAAAGTGTGATGATCATCATTATTAGAGCATTGCCCGCAAAAAAAAATAGAGGCCAAAGAAGCCTAAATAAAAAAGGGGGCCAAAGAAGCCCGCAAAAAAGAGAGAAAAAAGGGGGCAATGTTACTATCCTTTTACCACACTTGTGCTTCAAAGTAGCACCATGTTCTTCATATAGAGAGTCTCTTGAGTTATCACTTTCATATACTAGTGGGAATTTTCATTATAGAACTTGGCTTGCATATTCCGATGATGGGCTTCCTCAAATGCCCGAGGTCTTCATGAGCAAGCAAGTTGGATGCACACCCACTTAGTTTCAGTCCGAGCTTTCATACACTTATAGCTCTAGTGCATCTGTTGCATGGCAATCCCTACTCCTCACATTGACATCAATTGATGGGAATCTCCATAGCCCGTTGATTAGCCGCGTCGATGTGAGACTTTCTCCCTTTTCGTCTTCTCCAGACAACCTCCACCATCATATTCTATTCCACCTATAGTGCTATATCCATGGCTCACGCTCATGTATTGCGTGAGGGTTGAAAATGCTGAAGCGTGTTAAAAAGTATGAACCAATTGCTTGGCTTGTCATCGGGGTTGTGCATGATGTGAATATTTTGTGTGGTGAAGATGGAGCATAGCCAGACTATATGGTTTTGTACGAATAACTTTCTTTGGCCTTGTTATTTTGAAAAGACATGATTGTTTTATTAGTGGGCTTGAAGTATTAATATTCTTATGTCAAATGATAGACTATTGCTTTGAATCACTCGTGTCTTAATATTCATGCCATGATTAGATATGTGATCAAGATTATGCTATGTAGCATTCCACATCAAAAATTATCTTTTTATCATTTACCTACTCGAGGATGAGAAGGAATTAATGTTGGGGATGCTGATACGTCTCCGTCGTATCTATAATTTTTGATTGTTCCATGCCAATATTCTACAACTTTCATATAGCTTTGGCAACCTTTTATACTATTTTTGGGACTAACATATTGATCCAGTGCCCAGTGCCACTTCCTGTTTGTTGCATGTTTTTTGTTTCGCAAAATATCCATATCAAACGGAGTCCAAATGGGATAATAACGGACGCATATTTTTTTTAATATATATGATTTTTGGGAAGAAAAATCCACGCGAGACGGTGCCCGAGGGACGCACGAGGCAGGGGGCACGCCCCACCCCCGGGCACGCCCCTGACCCTCGTGGCCACCCCGTAAGGCGGTTGGTGCCCTTCTTTCGCCGCAAGAAAGCTAATATCTGGATAGAGATCGTGTTAAAATTTCAGCCCAAATCGGAGTTACGGATCTCCGGGAATATAAGAAACGGTGAAAGGGAAGAATCTGAGAGGGCAGAAACAGAAAGAGAGACAGAGAGACAGATCCAATCTCGGGTGGGCTCTCGCCCCTCCCGTGCCATGGAGGCCATGGACCAGAGGGGAAACCCTTATCCCATCTAGGGGGAAGGTCAAGGAAGAAGAAGAAGGGGGGCCCTCTCCCCCTCGCTTCCAGTGGCACTGGAGTGCCACCGGGGGCCATCATCATCACCGCAATCTTCACCAACAACTTCACTGCCATCATCACCAACTCTTCCCCCCTCTATGCAGCGGTGTAACCCCTCTTTTACCCGCTGTAATCTCTACTTAAACATGGTGCTCAATGCTATATATTATTTCCCAATGATGTATGGCTATCCTATGATGTTTGAGTAGATCCATTTTGTCCTATGGGTTATTTGATGATCATGATTGGTTTGAGTTGCATGTTTTATTATTGATGCTGTCCTATGGTGCTCTCCGTGTCACGCAAGCATGAGGGATTCCCGCTGTAGGGTTTGCAATATGTTCATGATTTGCTTATGGTGGGTGGCGTGAGTGACAGAAGTACAGACCCGAGTAAGTAGGTTGTTTGCGTATGGGATAAAGAGGACTTGATACTTTAATGCTATGGTTGGGTTTTACCTTAATGATCTTTAGTAGTTGCGGATGCTTGCTAGAGTTCCAATCATAAGTGCATATGATCCAAGTAGAGAAAGTATGTTAGCTTATGCCTCTCCCTCATATAAAATTGCAATAATGATTACCGGTCTAGTTATCAATTGCCTAGGGACAAATAACTTTCTCATAACAAAAAGCTCTTTACTAAAACTAACTTAGTTGTGTCTTTACCTAAACATCCCCTACTTTTTATTTACATGCTCTTTATTATCTTGCAAACCTATCCAAAAACACCTACAAAGTACTTCTAGTTTCATACTTGTTCTAGGTAAAGCGAACATCAAGCGTGCGTAGAGTTGTATCGGTGGTCGATAGAACTTGAGGGAATATTTGTTTTGCCTTTAGCTACTCGTTTGGTTCGACACTCTTACTTACCAAAAACTGTTGCGATCCCCTATACTTGTGGGTTATCAGTGGTGTGTAGTACTTGTTTTGCAGATCTGGATGCGTTCGTTGTGTTCGAAAACTGTGTTGGAGTATTCATAGGAGGAACCCGCCTTGCAATGCCGAAGACAATCTACGCGCCGGACACCTCGTCATTGAAGCCTGGTTCAGGGGCTACTGAGGGAGTCCTGCACTAAGGGGTCCTTGGGCGTCCGGCCTTTTGGACATGGGCCGGACTGATGGGCTATGAAGATACAAGACCGAAGACTCTCACCCATGTCCGGATGGGACTCTCCTTGGCGTGGATGGCAAGTTTGGCGTTCGGATATGAAGATTCCTTTCTCTGTAACCGACTTTGTATAAACCCTAGTCCCCTCCGGTGTCTATATAAACCGGAGGGTTTAGTACGTAGAGGTAGAGACAATCATGATCATATAGGCTAGACTTCTAGGGTTTTAGCCATTATGATCTCGTGGTAGATCAACTCTTGTAATACTCATATTCATCAAGATCAATCAAGCAGGAATTAGGGTATTACCTCCATAGAGAGGGCTCGAACCTGGGTAAACATCGTGTCCCCTGTCTCCTGTTACCATCGACCCTAGACGCACAGTTCGGGACCCCCTACCTAAGATCCGCCGGTTTTGACACCGACACAGGGGCCCCAAGTCCTTAAGGGCGAACTCATCACGAAGGCGAGCAGTCAGCCACTGAAGGAGATCGGGGCCGAACGCCATGAGGATGATGTCATCGACGTAGAGCAGCAGATATGCAGTGTCAGCTCCCTGATGATGCACAAAGAGTGAGGCATCGGAGCGAGTGGACCGAAAGCCCAGAGACTACAGGAAGGCTACGATACGCTGGTACCAAGCCCGAGGCGCCTACTTCAACCCGTAAAGAGAGCGGGAGAGCAAGCACATGAAGTCGGGGTGCTCGGCGTCGACGAAACCAGTAGGCTGCTCACAGAACACCTGCTCGGTGAGATGACCGTGCAAGAAGGCGTTGGAAACGTCCAACTGATGCACAGGCCAGGCGCGCGAGACTGCCAGCTGAAGGACGACGCGGATCGTGCCCGGTTTCACAACCGGGGTGAAGGTGTCGGTGAAGTCCACGCCCGCGCGCTGCCAAAAACCACAAACTACCCATCGAGACTTGTAGCGCTCTAGAGAACAATTCGGGCGAGTCTTGTGGCGAAACACCCACTTGCCAGAGATGATGTTGGCACAGGGGGGGGGGGTCGCGGAACAAGCTGCCATGTGCGGTTGCGCTGTAGGGCGTCGAACTCCTCCTGCATCGCAGCCAGCCAATGGGGATCCCGAAGGGCAGCACGAGCGAAGGTGGGGATGGTTGATGGTGTCGAAGTCAAGGCAGCGCACGCATACTCGTCGGAGGAGTAGCGCGTGCTCGGCCGATGCACGCCTGCACGTGCACGGGTGATCGGGCCGGTGAGGGCGGCGGGCGTCGCGGCAGCGGGGGCCACATAGGCGGTGGGGCCTCCCGTGGCAGCGGGGGCCGTGGTGTTAGGGGCAGGGCCCGCGGCAATTGGGGCGGGGCCCACGACGGCGCCAATCGAGCGAGCAGCGGAGGAGGCGACGGTCGAGGTCGAGCCCGTCACGGGAGTGGTGGCGCCGGCCGGGGTGACGGGCAGGTTGTCCACTGGCTCGTCCTCGTGGGAGGGAGCCGGGGACCTGAGGGCCCGGTCGGACTCAACCTCGGGTGAGGGAGTCGAGAACCCGGGAGGGGGCGGCAGAAGATGCCGAGCCGGGGTGGCCGCGGGGGGGTTCCGCTTGCATCGCACTAGGTAGGGGGCGCGGTGGCTGGAGCCGAAGGAGCCGCGGCCGGAGGAACCTGAAAAAAGGAAACATCGTCTCGACGAAGTACACGTGCCTCGAGGTGTACACACGATGAGTGATAGGATCATAGCACCGGTAACCTTTGGTGTTGGGAGGGTAGCCAAGGAAGATGCATGGGACGGGACGGGGTGTAAGTTTGTGTGGCATGGTGGACGCGGTGCTAGGATAACAGAGACACCCAAAGATGCGAAGACCATCATAGGACGGTGGTGTACCAAAAAGAAGGTGGTGAGGAGCGTAGTTCCACCGAGGATGACACGGATGAATGTTGACTAAGAGAGAGGCGGTGGCGAGGGCATTAGTCTAGAACCGAGCGGGCACGCTAGCATGAAAGAGCAATGTGCGAACACAGTCATTAAGTGTGCGGAAAATGCGCTCGGCATGGCTATTCTGTTGTGAAGTGTAGGGGCAAGTCAGACGGAAGGTGGTGCCGTGAGAGGCGAGAAGTGAGCGAAGAGCGACGTTGTTAAACTCTTTTCCGTTATCAGTTTGGAGTGCAAGTATGGGGCGACCAAACTGAGTGGTGACATAGGAATAAAAGGCGGTGAGTGTGGCTAAAGCATTGTATTTACGACGAAGAGGAAAAGTCCACACATAATGAGAGTAATCATCTAAAATCACCAAATAGTATAGATAGCCCGTGTTACTCCCAACGAGAGACGTCCAAACATCACTATGAATCAACTAAAACAGAAAAGTGGAAACTGAAGTAGACGCACTAAAGGGAAGACGAACCTGCTTGCCCAAACGACAAGCCTCACAAGAATGCTTGTAGAGCTTATTACATAGAAAGAAAAGCTCCTAAGAATTTGACGCAAAACAGCGGGATTGGGGTGGCCCAAGCGAGCATGCCAAAGATCGACGCTGGCGGAGAGGGCGACGGGTGTGGAAGTGGAGGCACCGGCGTGCACGGGGTAAAGCTCGTCAGGGCTATCACATCGGTGAAGCACCGTCCGGGTACGGGCGTCCTTCACAGAAAAACCAACACCGTCAAATTCCACAGTAAGAGGATTCTCACGAGTAAGACGACGAACAGAGACTAACTTAGTGACTAAATCAGGTGAAACGAGAACATTAGACATAGTGATAGGTGTGGAATTAGAAGGAAAACTATTGCTACGGACATGGGTGATGGGTAAAGAGGAACCATTGCCAAGGGTGATACGAGTAGGGGTGTGAACTGGAGTGGAAGAGGAAAGCTTACCGGGATGAGCTGTCATGTGCGCAGTAGCACCCGAGTCCATGTACCAGTCGCCTCCGCCACCGTAGTTGCTCGGCGATGGCGCCGAGTGTAGGGAGGCCAGGAGGGCAGGGTCCCATGGTGCAGGTGCCGGCGGCGGCAGCTGGCCTCCATAGGGCGGCTCCTGGGCGGGTGAGTCATAGCCACCAAGGGGTGGCGGCGCGAGCGGGGCACCATAGGGCTGGTAGGGGGCGGCGATGAACGCCTGGTGGCCCACTGGACGGGGGACAAGGAGACCCGGTGCAGGAGCCCGTGGGATGGGCATGTGATAGGCGTGGACGACGCACGTCCACAGGTTCTACCCGATGGCCCATGCTAGAGGCGGCTGCTGGAAGTGGGGCGCCCCCCTGCGCCCTGCGCCTGCTGCTGCGACGGCTGTTGCTGGCGGCGACCCCCATCACCCCGCCAGTTGCACCGGCCCCCGCCACCTTGCGGCTGCTGGGAAGGCGCTTGGGACGCGGGCGAAGCGGGTGGCAGCGGGTAGTAGCCGGCGGGTGCTGGTGGCGCGGATTGGCGGGGGGGGGAAGGAGGAGCAGGCCGCCACGGGTGGTACCGGCAGCGAGAGCGGTGTGCTGGACCCGCTGCTTCAGCTTCGTCATCCGACGCTCCTCAAGTTTGAGGTATGTGATGACGCGCTGGAAAGTGGGTTGCGGCAGCAGGGTGAGGTTGGATGCCGCGTTGCCGAAGTCCTCAATGAGCCCGACGGTGAGGGTGCTCAGCATGAGGTCGTCAGAGATCTTAGCGCCAATGTCGGAAAGCTCGTCGGTGAGCATCTTGAGCCTCATGCAGTACTCGTCGTTGGTGGAGTTGTCCTGGTGACAGCCGAAGAACTCCCGCTGCAAGAAAACAAGGCGCTGGAGTTTGTTGTCGGTGAAGAGCGCGTTGATCTTGGCCCACAGGGTGCAGGCATCGTCGTCCTCAGCAACGACCGTGTGGAAGATGTCCTTCGAGACCGTCTGGTAGAACCAACGGATGAGCGTGGACTCGATGGCGGACCACTCCGGGTCGCCGCGCATGTACACGCTGTCCACAGAACTGTCGATGTGCTCGGTGAGATAGTACTCATGGAAGACAAGGTTGAAGTAGGTCTTCCATGCGTGGTATGATGTGTTTGAGATGTCGAGACGGATTGGGACCCGGGCCTCAATATTGAGGTCACGGATGGCGGCGGCGGAGGGATCGGGGCCAACAAACGGTTTGGACGAGTGGGTGGTGGAGGAGCCGGGGGAGGACGACCACGACATGGTGGCGGCGTGCTGGCGCGAGGTAGCGGCTAGGGTTAGAGAAAGGCCTGGCGGCTGAAGAAGCGGTGGCGCGGGTGGAAAAGCAGAGCAGCGCGGGGGTGGCAGCTAGCGAAGCACGGCGTTGCGGGCTGACTGGCAGGCGGTCAACGCGGGCATTGCGGGCGCGAGGGATGCGAAGCGGCAACGCGGGCGGGGCGGGTTTAACAGGCAGTCAACGCAGCGCGCGAGAGGCAGAAGCGAGGCACGGGCGGCCGCGACATGGGGTAGAAGGCGGCGGCGGCAGGTGCGGAGGTGGGGTGCGGCGGCGGCGCGGGGAGGCGCGACGGTGGCTACCCTAGGGTTAGACCGAAAAAGATGATACCATGTGGACAGATGATTTGCAATACGATGTATTGCTTGGGGTGCTGGTGCACACATATATAATACAAGGGAAGGCCTCTACCTCAACTATACAAGACTAGGAGGTGGGCCGCAACTCCAATACACGTGCAGTACAAAATATATACTCAACAAATGGCTTAAACGTAACCTTGCTTAGACGTCAATGGCAGTCGATTTCCAAAGAAAGGAAGCAGCAGCCACAGAGAAGTTTTCAAGCACCGAGACTTTTTGTGAACCAACCTATGGTTGGATGGTTAGAGGGACGGTGGTATCCTCAACCCATTAGGTTTCAAATCCTGGTACTTGCATTATTCCTGAATTTATTTCAGGATTTCCAGTGTTGCGTTTTCAGTGGGAGGAGACATTCCCGTCAACGACGAGGCGCCTACGGTGATTTGATAAATCTCAAGATGATATGCCGGCTCAGTCCCTTGAAGTTGTTCATAGGGGTAGGGTGTGCATGTGTGCGTTCATAGGGGTGAGTGTATGCGCGTATGTATGAGCGCTTGCGTCTGTACTCTGCACTGTGTTAAAAAAGCACTGGGGCTTTCGACAACAGGTTTTATATTGTTTATCTTAGGGTGGAGTAGCAGTCTCTGAGTCTATCTTAGGGGTGCGGGTGCAGGTTCACTGTTGTCTATCTTAGGGGTGCTGGGGGGTGCTGGTTCCCCAGAGAACTCATATGGTTCATCGGCTTCAGAGGGATTGTCGGGGCGAGTGCAAGCCTGGCGATGTGGGAGGTCGAGTGGAGGGCAGGGCGGCGAGGCGGTCACGGGAGCACCAGCGGCCGGTGGCAGCAGGAGGTGCAGGAGAAATAAGTAGGCATATGAACCGTTGGATTGCCATGTGACAATGTTGACAAATCGGTTGGCCACGAACTGTTTTCCAGTCAACTAGTTGACTTGCCCCTAGCCAGTCCCCAAACATAATTTCACAAATAGTCGAATTTTGATTTCTCCCATACTCCCATCATTTTGGTTTGTTAGGTTCCTCGCCACAAACTTGGAGCTAGCCTTGCCTTTCAATCACCGGACATGGGAACGTTGCCGAGCTAGTAAAGCAAGGTTAAACAGTTCACAGTCCCAAAAACATAAGCCCCCCATATATCTGGTTTTGTACATCTCCTCCCCCCACACCAATATTTTTGGAGGATTGAATTCAAATGTTGACACAGTACACGTGGTGTCTTGAAGCATGCCATGAAATATGTGGGGACTGCCGCACGCCACAAGTTTTACGATAACATCTTTCCCAAAGGCAACTAATGTCCTCATTAATGGAATGAAATATCGAGGGTGATCAGGTTTCTACATTAACAGGCTTGAAGGTGAAGTCAGTTAATGTGTTTGTGGCGAGGAACCTAACAAAACAAAATTATGGAGTATGAGAAAAACAAATTTGACTACTTGTGAGATTATGTTTAAGATGTTATCCGGTGGTTGAAAATTGGATTGTCCTTTGCAAGTTTAGATATACATCATTGAGGGACGATATACTCTGACGTTGGGATTGGTTCGAAGAACATCGGCACCAGGGAACTGAAGGAAATATGCCCTAGAGGCAATAGTAAAGTTTTTATTTATATTTCATTATATCATGATAAATGTTTATTATTCATGCTAGAATTGTATTAACCGGAAACTTGATACATGTGTGAATACATATACAAACCAAAGTGTCCCTGGTATTCCTCTACTTGACTAGCTCGTTAATCAAAGATGGTTAAGTTTCCTGACCATAGACATGTGTTGTCATTTGATGAACGAGATCACATCATTAGGAGAATAATGTGATGGACAAGACCCATCCGTTGGCTTAGCATAATGATCGTTAAGTTTTCTTGCTATTGCTTTCTTCATGACTTATACATATTCCTTTGACTAATGAGATTAGGCAACTCCCGAATACCGGAGGAACACCTTGTGTGCTATCAAACGTCACAACGTAACTAGGTGATCATAAAGATGCTGAACATGTGTCTCTGAAGGTGCTTGTTGGGTTGGCATAGATCAAGATTAGGATTTGTCACTCTGAGTATCTGAGAGGTATCTCTGGGCCCTCTCGGTAATGCACATCACTATAAGCCTTGCAAGCAATGTGACTAATGAGTTAGTTACAGGATGATACATTACGGAACGAGTAAAGAGACTTGCCGGTAATGAGGTTGAACTAGGTATGAGGATACCGACGATCAAATCTCGAGCAAGTAACATACCGATGACAAAGGGAATGACGCATGTTGTTATTGCGGTTTGACCGATAAAGATCTTCATAGAATATGTAGGAACCGATATGAGCATCCAGGTTCCGATGTTGGTTATTGATCAGAGCTATGTCTCGGTTATGTCTACATAGTTCTCAAAGCCGTAGGGTCCGCATGCTTAATGTTCGATGACGATTTGTATTATGAGTTATGTGTTTTGGTGACCGAAGATTGTTAGGAGTCCCTGATGAGATCATGGACATGACGAGGAATCTCGAAATAGTCGAGAGGTGAAGATTGATATATTGGAAGATAGTATTTGGATACTGGAATGGTTTCGGGACATTTCAGATATTTATCGGAGTACCGAGGGGTTACCGGAACCTCCCGGGGGAAGTAATGGGCCTACATGGGCTATAGGGGAGAGGGGAGGTAGCCCACAAGGGGTGGCCGCGCCCCCCTCCCATAGGGAGTCCGAATTGGACTAGGGGTGGGGGTGCGCCCCCCTTTCCTTCTCATCTTCCCTCTCCCTTCCCTCTTTCCCCCTCCATTAGAAGGAAAAAAGGGGCGAATCCTACTAGGACTGGAGTCCTAGTAGGACTCCCCTCTGCTTGGCGTGCCCCTGGTGGCCAGCCTCCTCCTTTCCTCCTTTATATACAGGGGCAGGGGCACCCCAAAGCACAACAGTTATTCTCTTAGCCGTGTGCGGTGCCCCCCTCCATAGTTTACTCCTCCGGTCATAGCGTCATAGTGCTTAGGCGAAGCACTGCGCAGATCACATCACCATCACCGTCACCACGCCGTCATGCTGAAGAAACTCTCCCTCGACCCTCTGCTGGATCAAGAGTTCGAGGGACGTCATCGAGCTGAACGTGTTCTGAACTCGGAGGTGTCGTACATTCGGTACTTGATCGGTAGGATCGCGAAGATGTTCGACTACATTAACCGCGTTAACCTAACGCTTCCGCTTTTGGTCTATGAGGGTACGTGGACACACTCTCCCCCTCTCATTCCTATGCATCTCCTAGATAGATGTTGCGTGATCGTAGGATTTTTTTTGAAATTGCATGCTACGTCCTCCAATAGTGGCATCCGAGCCAGGTCTATGCGTATATGATATGCACGAGTAGAACACAAAGAGTTGTGGGCGATCATAGTCATACTACTTACCATCAACGTCTTATTTTGATTCGGCGGTATTGTTGGATGAAGTGGCCCAGACCAACTTTACATGACCACGTTCATGAGACCGGTTCCACCGACAGACATGCAACTTGCTTTGCATAAAGGTGGCTGGCAGGTGTCTGTTTCTCCAACTTTAGTTGAATTGAATTTGACTACAACCGTTCCTTGTTGAAGGTTAAAACAACACACTTGATGAAAAATCGTTGTGGTTTTGATGCGTAGGTAGAATGGTTTTTGCTAAAAGCCTGCAGCAGCCACGTAAAACTTGCAACAACAAAGTAGAGGACGTCTAACTTGTTTTTGCAGGGCTTGTTGTGATGTGATATGGTCAAGACGTGATGTGATATAAGTTATTGTATGAGATGATCATGTTCTGTAAAAGTTATCGGCAACTGGCAGGAGCCTTATGGTTTTATTGTATGAAATGCAATCGCCATGTAATTGCTTTACTTTATCTCTATGCGTTAGCGATAGTCGTAGAAGCAATAGTTGGCAAGGCGACAACGACGCTATGATGGAGATCAAGGTGTCAATCCAGTGACGATGGAGATCATGACGGTGCTTTGGAGATGGAGGTCAAAGGCACAAGATGATGATGACCATATCATTTCACATATTTTGATTGCATGTGATGTTTATCTTTTATGCATCTTATTTTGCTTAGTACAGCGGTAGCATTATAAGATGACCCATCACTTAATTTCAAGGCATAAGTGTTCCCCCTGAGTATGCACCGTTGCTACAGTTCGTCGTGCCTTGACACCACATGATGATCGGGTGTGATAAGCTCTACATTCATATACAATGGCAGTAAGACAGTTTTGCACATGCAGAATACTCAGGTTAAACTTGAAGAGCTTAGCATGTACAGACATGGCCTCGGAACACTAGACCGAAAGGTCGAACATGAATCATATAGTAGATATGATCAACATAGAGATGTTCACCATTGAAAACTACTCCATCTCACGTGATGATCAGACATGGTTTAGTTGGTATGGATCACGTGATCATTTAGATGACTAGAGGGATGTCTATCTAAGTGGGAGTTCTTTAGTAATATGATTAATTGAACTTAAATTTATCATGAACTTAGTCATGATAGTTTTTGCATATCTATGTTGTTGTAGATCAATGGCCCATGCTACCGTTCCCTTGCATTTTAATGCGCTCCTAGAGAAAGCTAAGTTGGAAGATGATGGTAGCAACTACACGGACTGGGTCCGTAACTTGAGGATTATCATCATTGCTGCATAGAAGAATTACGTCCTCGAAGCACCGCTGGTTGCAAGGCCTGCTGCAGGAGCAACACTGGACGTTATGAACGTCTAGCAAGCTAAATCTGATGACTACTCGATAGTTCAGTGTGCCACGCTTTACGGCTTAGAATTGGGACTTCAAAGACATATTGAATGTCATGGAGCATATGAGATGTTCCAGGAGTTGAAGTTGATATTTCAAGCAAATGCCCGAGTTGAGAGATATGAAGTCTCCAACAAGTTCTATAGCTGCAAGATGGATGAGAACAGTTCTGTCAGTGAACACATACTCAGAATGTCTGGGTACAATAACCACTTGACTCAGCTGGGAGCTAATCTTCCGGATGATAGTGTCATTGACAGAGTTCTTCAATCACTGCCATAAAGCTACAAAAGCTTCGTGATGAACTATAATATGCAAGGGATGGATAAGACAATTCCCTAGCTCTTCGCAATGCTAAAAGCTGCGAAGGTAGAAATCAAGAAGGAGCATCAAGTGTTGATGGTCAACAAGACCACTAGTTTCAAGAAGAAGGGCAACGGGAAGAAGGGGAACTTAAAGAAGAACGGCAAGCAAGTTGCTGCTCCCGGGAAGAAGCCAAGTCTGGACCTAAGCCTGAAACTGAGTGCTTCTACTGCAAAGGGATTGGTCACTAGGAGCGGAACTGCCCCAAGTATTTGGCGGATAAGAAGGATGGCAAAGTTAAAGGTATATTTGATATACATTTTATTGATGTGTACCTTACTAATGCTCGGAGTAGCGCCTGGGTATTTGATACTAGTTCTGTTGCTCATATTTGCAACTCGAAACAAGGGCTACGGATTAAACGAAGATTGGCTAAGGACGAGGTGACGATGTGCGTCGGAAATGGTTCCAAGGTCGATGTGATCGCCGTCGGCATGCTACCTCTACATCTACCTTCGGGATTAGTTTTAGACCTGAATAATTGTTATTTAGTGCCAGCGTTGAGCATGAAAATTATATCTGGATCTTGTTTGATGCGAGACGGTTATTCATTTAAATCAGAGAATAATGGTTGTTCTATTTATATGAGTAATATCTTTTATGGTCATGCACCCTTGATGAGTGGTCTATTTTTGTTGAATCTCGATCGTAGTGATACACATATTCATAATATTGAAGCCAAAAGATGCAAAGTTAATAATGATAGTGCAACTTATTTGTGGCAATGCCGTTTAGGCCATATTGGTGTAAAGCGCATGAAGGAACTCCATGCTGATGGGCTTTTGGAATAACTTGATTATGAATCACTTGATGCTTGCGAACCATGCCTCATGGGCAAGATGACTAAGACTCCATTCTCCAGAACAATGGAGCGAGCTACTGACTTATTGGAAATAATACATACTGATGTATGCGGTCCAATGAGTGTTGAGGCTCGCGGCGGGTATCATTATTTTCTGACCTTCACAGATGACTTAAGCAGATATGGGTATATCTACTTAATGAAACACAAGTCTGAAACATTTGAAAAGTTCAAAGAATTTTAGAGTGAAGTGGAAAATCATCGTAACAAGAAAATAAAGTTTCCATGATCTGATCGTGGAGGCGAATATTTGAGTTACGAGTTTGGTCTTCATTTGAAACAATGTGGAATAGTTTCGCAACTCACGCCATCTAGAGCACCACAGCGTAATGGTGTGTCCGAACGTCGTAACCGTACTTCATTAGATATGGTGCGATCTATGATGTCTCTTACCAATTTACCACTATCTTTTTTGGGGTTATTCTTTAGATACGGCTGAATTCACGTTAAATAGGGCACCATCTAAATCCGTTGAGACGACACCATATGAACTGTGGTTTAGCAAGAAACCTAAGCTGTCATTTCTTAAAGTTTGGGGTTGCCATGCTTATGTGAAAAAGCTTTAGCCTGATAAGCTCGAACCCAAATCGAAGAAATGTGTCTTCATAGGATACCCAAAAGAAACGGTTGGGTACACCTTCTATCACAGATCCGAAGGCAAGATATTTTTTGCTAAGAATGGATCCTTTCTAGAGAAGGAGTTTCTCTCGAAAGAAGTGAGTGGGAGGAAAGTAGAACTTGATGAGGTAGTTGTACCTTCTATCGAATTGGGAAGTAGTTCATCACAGAAATCAGTTCCAGTGATGCCTACACCAATTAGTGAGGAAGCTAATGATGATGATCATGAAACTTCAGATCAAGTTACTACCAAACCTCATAGGTCAACCAGAGTACGTTCCGCACCAGAGTGGTACGGTAATCCTGTTCTGGAAGTCATGTTACTAGACCATGACGAACCTACGAACTATGAGGAAGCGATGATGAGCCCAGATTTCGCGAAATGGCTTGAGGCCATGAAATTTGAGATGGGATCCATGTATGAGAACAAATTATGGACTTTGGTTGACTTGCCCGATGATCGGCAAGCCATAGAGAATAAATGGATCTTCAAGAAGAATACTGACGTTGATGTTAATGTTACTGTCTACAAAGATTGACTTGTTGCAAAAGGTTTTCGACAAGTTCAAGGAGTTGATTATGATGAGACGTTCTCACCCGTAGTGATGCTTAAGTCTGTCTGAATCATGTTAGCAATTGCCGCATTTTATGATTATGAAATTTGGAAAATGGACGTCAAAACTGCATTCCTTAAAGGATTTCTTAAAAAAGAGTTGTATATGATGCAACCATAAGGTTTTGTCGATCCTATAGGTGCTAACAAAGTGTGCAAGCTCTAGCGATCCATTTATGGACTGGTGCAAGCCTCTCGGAGTTGGAATATACGCTTTGATAGTGTGATCAAAGCATATGGTTTTATACAGGCTTCTGTAGAAGCCTGTATTTACAAGAAAGTGAGTGGGAGCTCTGTAGCATCTCTAATATTATATGTGGATGACATATTTTTGATTGGAAATAACATAGAATTTCTGGATAGCATAAAAGGATACTTGAATGAAATTTTTTCAATGAAAGACCTCGGTGAAGCTGCTTATATATTGGGCATCAAGATCTATAGAGATAGATCAAGACGTTTAATTGGACTTTCACAAAGCACATACCTTGATAAATTTTTGAAGAAGTTCAAAATGGATCAGTCAAAGAAAGGGTTCTTGCCAGTGTTACAAGGTGTGAAATTGAGTCAGATTCAATGCCCGACCACTCCAGAAGATATAGAGAAAATGAAAGTCATTCCCTATGCTTCGGCCATAGGTTCTATCATGTATGCAATGTTGTGTACCATACCTGATGTGTGCCTTGCTATAAGTTTAGCATGGGGGTACCAAAGTAATCCAAGAGTGGATCACTGGACAACGGTCAAGAACATCCTGAAATACCTGAAAAGGACTAAGGATATGTTTCTCGTTTATGGAGGTGACAAAGAGCTTGTCGTAAATGGTTACATCGATGCTAGCTTTGACACTGATCCGGATGACTCTAAGTCGCAAAACGGATACGTATTTATATTGAATGGTGGAGCTATCAGTTGGTGCAGTTCCAAGAAGAGCATCGTGGCGGGATCTACGTGTGAAGCAGAGTACATAGCTGCTTTGGAAGCAGCAAATGTAGGAGTCTGGATGAAGGAGTTCATATCCGATCTAGGTGTTATACCTAGTGCATCGGGTCCAATGAAAATCTTTTGTGACAATACTGGAGTAATTGCCTTAGCGAAGGAATCCAGATTTCACAAGAGAACCAAACACATCAAGAGACGCTTCAACTCCATCCGCGATCAAGTCAAGGAGGGAGACATAGAGATTTGCAAAATACACACGGATTTGAATGTTGCAGACCCATTGACTAAGCCTCTTCCACGAGCAAAACATGATCAGCACCAAGACTCCATGGGTGTTGGAATTATTACAATGTAATCTAGATTATTGACTCTACTGCAAGTTGAAGACTGAAGGAAATATGCCCTAGAGGCAATAATAAAGTTGTTATTTATATTTCCTTATATCATGATAAATTTTTATTATTCATTCTAGAGTTGTATTAACTTGAAACTTGATACATGTGTGAATACATAGACAAAACAAAGTGTCCCTAGTATGCCTCTACTTGACTAGCTCGTTAATCAAAGATGGTTAAGTTTCCTGACCATAGACATGTGTTGTCATTTGATGAACGAGATCACATCATTAGGGGAATGATGTGATGGACAAGACCCATCTGTTAGCTTAGCATAATGATCATTAAGTTTTATTGCTATTGCTTTCTTCATAACTTATACATATTCCTTTGACTATGAGATTATGCAACTCCCGAATACCGGAGGAACACCTTGTGTGCTATCAAATGTCACAATGTAACTGGGTGATCATAAAGATGCTCTACAGGTGTCTCTGAAGGTGTTTGTTGGGTTGGCATAGATCAAGATTAGGATTTGTCACTCCGAGTATCGGAGAGGTAACTCTGGGCCCTCTTGGTAATGCACATGACTATAAGCCTTGCAAGCAATGTGAGTAATGAGTTAGTTATGGGATGATGCATTACGGAACGAGTAAAGAGACTTTCCGGTAACGAGATTGAACTAGGTATGATGATACCAATGATCGAATCTCGGGCAAGTAACATATCGATGACAAAGGGAATGACGTTTGTTATTATTGCGGTTACCAATAAAGATCTTCGTAGAATATGTAGAAACCAAAATGAGCATCCAGGTTCTGCTGTTGATTATTGATCAGAGATATGTCTCGGTCATGTCTACATAGTTCTCGAACCCATAGGGTCCGCACGCTTAACATTAGATGACGATTTGTATTATGAGTTATGTGTTTTGGTGACCGAAGGTTGTTCAGAGTTCCGGATGAGATCACAGACATGATGAGGAGTCTCAAAATAGTCGAGAGGTAAATATTGATATATTGGACGATAGTATTTGGACACCAGAATGGTTTCGGGATGTTTTAGATATTTATCAAAGTACCGAGGGGTTACCAGACCCCCGGGAAAGTAATGGGCCTACATGAGCCATAGGGGAGAGGGGAGGCAGCCCACAAGTGGTGGCCACGTCCCCTCCCATAGGGAGTCCGAATTGGACTAGGGGAGGGGGCGCGCCCCCTTTCCTTCTCCTCTTCCCTCTCCCTTCCCTCTTCCCCCTCCATGAGAAGGAAAAAGGGGGGGGGTCGAATCCTACTAGGACTGGAGTCCTAGTAGGACTCCCCTCTCCTTGGCGCACCCCTGGTGGCCGGCCTCCTCCTCTCCTCCTTTATATATGGGGGCAGGGGGCACCCCAAAGCACAATAGTTATTCTCTTAGCCGTGTGCGGTGCCCCCCTCCACAGTCTACTCCTCCGGTCATAGCGTCGTAGTGCTTAGGCGAAGCACTGCGTGGATCACATCACTATCACTGTCACCACGTCGTCATGCTGACGAAACTCTCCTGCGACCCTCTGCTGGATCAAGAGTTCAAGGGACGTCATCGAGCTGAACGTGTGTTGAACTCGGAGGTGTTGTACGTTCGGTACTTGATCGGTTCTATCACGAAGACGCTCGACGACATCAACTGCGTTAACCTAACGCTTCCGCTTTTGGTCTACGAGGGTACGCGGACACACTCTACCCCTCTCGTTGCTATGCATCTCCTAGATAGATCTTGCGTGATCGTAGGAATTTTTTTAAAATTGCATGCTACGTTCTCCTATAGGAATTTACACCCCCTCCCTGCTTGAAATGAAGACTATATTCTTTGTAAAATCGGCATATCGCCTCCAATTCTTGGGGTCTAGGATGGAGTTCTTCAGCCACGTGTTCTGGAAGCTTGGGCACCATGGAAGCTCAAAATATTTTCCTGGCTGCTCCACTAAAACCATCTCTGGTGCAACGATCATCTTCAATGACGCGGATGGGAAAATAGTTACTTCTGCTAGTTGTGCATGCGTAATATGGAAATCTTTGAACACTTATTCTGGTGTTGCAATATTGCTATGACGGTTTGGAATGAGATTGCACTTTGGCATGGCTGCTCAATTCTTGGACACAATTCATGGAAGGCTAGAAGAAATTCCATGTAGATAATGTCATCCATCATCAATTCTACCGCGGCTAGACACAAAAGAGGGGTCAAATCAGTGGCAATTCTGACGCTTTGGGGAAATATAGCAGGAACGCAACCAGTACACCATCAGAGCTAAGGTTGCATGCATAGGAGATATCATCGTTGTAATAAAATGATCAATCTATCTTGGGAGACAGACAAGTGGAACATGCATAGAGAGTCATCGAGGATGAGATTCATTTTAAGGGTGGTAGGTTTGTAACATCCCAAAATTCTAAATTTTGGAATGTTATAATAAATAGATTGATTGATTGATTGTTTGATTGTTGTGTGATTGATTGAGTGAAATTCGAAACTTTTTGAAAGTTAAATGAGAGGGAATAAAAGGACTTTCCCAAACTTTCACCTTTTGCATTTTCATCTCCGTGAATTCAAATTCCTTTCAAATACAAAACCCTCGAGAGAAGATGACATGACTTCTTCCATTTAAATAAATGAAAAGGGGTGCTGAAAATATTTGAATGTCATCTGAAAATATTTCCAGTTCTGAAACTTTAAGCAACTCAATGATTTTCATGAGAGAAGATAAAATGACTTCTTCAAAACATATGAAATATGAGTTGGGAGTTTCAAAGAACTCAAATTTAAAATCCATTTGAAATTATTTTTCAATTTGGGTTATTTGAGTTTTATTCAAATTATTTTTCTCCAAAAACAAAATACATGGAAAATAGGGTAACATGATTCCCTACATCAGAAAATTGGAGGAAAATAAATTTGAATTAATTTTGATATTTTTAAAATGATTTTTGTTGGATTTTATTAGGGCAGTAGCACTCTTTGAATTATCTGAATTTGTGTGGATTTTATTTGGCATTATAAAAATGTCCATGTTGTAGAAAATCTTTTTCTGCAAATTTTGGTATATTATATGCCTATATAATTTTTTTAATTTATTTTTTCTGTTGTTTGGAAAAATCTTAAAAAAAATAGCCTCGCCGACTGGGCCGGCCCAGCATCTCGCCAGACCACGGCTGTGACGCCCCAAGACCGGAGCTTCAGATGCCTTCCATGTTTCCGAGTGTTGTCGGGTGATTCGTTCTGGTTCGTTGCATCATGTGCATTGCATCATGTCATCATATCATCATGTCATAAGTCTTTTTGCATCTCAACTAAATAATTTGTGTGGATCTTCGGTCCTTTTAAATCGAGGGAATTCACATGGTGATTCTCTTTATAACATATCCTCCCAATATTAGGGAGCTATATTAAATATCCCATTAACTTGGAATCACCCATCACACAATTGCATTACTCTTCAACTCTTCTTGTATCCGACTTAACCTCATATATATTTTCCTTGTCATCCCTCTCACTTCCTTCTTCTTTCATGTCTTTGCAAACGACCTTATTCCTCCTCCATTAATGTTCATCTTTTCCCTATAAATCTTGCCTTTTTTCCTACACCCTCTCTGTCAGATTTCATCCCATTCGAAGTTGTTTTGGTCAGGTTCAAAAATGATTGAAGTTTGAGAATAATTCAAACTCTAATTATTTTTCTACCTTCCAAAAATGCCAGAGCAATTTATTCAAACCCTACATAAATCCAGGGTTCCAGATATATTTTTATATATCTCATATTCCTAACCAAAACCCCTGGTTTTTCCCCTTTTGTTGGTTGTTTAATTATATAAACAATAAATTTAAGATAGGGAATATTTTGGAAAGGAGGGGGAGCCCAGCTGCAGCCTCAGGCCGGCCGGCCCAAGGCCTCCCGCGCCAGCCCACTTGCAGCTAACCCTAGCCTACCACTCGATCCTCAACTCCCTCTCGTCCCCATCCACCGCCGCCTCTCCCTTCGTCCCTTCCCCCGACCCACTTCTCTCCCTCGTGCTACACCCCAGCGCCCCATCTCCCTCCGCTCGTTTTTCTCCCTCGCCGCCACTCTCACGCACGCATCGCACCAGGGGCCCGATCCCATCTCCCCTGCCCCGCGCTATACCTCCCTCTTCTCCACGTCCGTTGCGCCGCCCAGGGTCTCCTTCGGCGTCGGCCTCCTGCGTCGCCGGTCTGCCTCCCCTTCCTTGCCGGAGCAAGCTCGTCGTCCGCCACCAAGCACCCAGCGCCGCCACTCGTTGACCTCCTCTGCTCCAGTCATGGACAGCCCCTGCCTCGTTCGACCACCACCATTGCGCCCTGCTGCCGCTGCTCTTCTCATGTGCCGCCTGACCTGCGCTGCTGCAGCTTCGCGCTTGCTACCGTGCCCTGCTGCTGCTTCGTCCGACCACGGACGACCTCCGTCGAGCTCGCCCGGCCACCTTCGACCTCGGCGTGGCCCTGCCTTCACTAGCATCCGCCTCCTGCCAGCCGTTTATGTGGGTTCGGGGAGCCCCAAGTCATGTTCGTGGCCTCGTTGGCTGTTGATGCTACGTTGTTGACCTTCTCCATCGTCTACCGGGGCTCGTCAAACCCTGTATCCGGAGCCCAAGTCAGAAGAATCCATGGACGTGCTTCTCACTTGTGCCAGTTTGGATCATCAATAACGTTTCGGGATTTGCCGAGTACCATTACGCCCGGAGGCCATGGATCCGTGAAGTTCCACTACCGTCGCCGTGTATCCGACAAGTTCGTGAGTACGACTACTTCCCACGACGACCTTGTACCACTACCGTCGCAAGAACCGAGACCGGCAAGTCCGAAGACCCAAGTACCATGACGCCAAGTACCAGGACGATGAGGACCGCCAAGTTCGCCTTCCGCCGTCTCCGAAATCGCCAAGTACCACGACGATACGAGAACAACTGCCGTCGACATGCATTTTGCCAATTACCACTACCGTCGTCCCTCGAAGACTTCGTGGACGTCAAGTTTCTCGTTGTGCCCCTGAACATCTACGGAAACTTGTGAGACTAAGAACCATGAACGTGTATCGATGACCCTCAAGTTCGTCCACGATTGCTATGTACCACTACCATCGACGCGAACCACTACTTCCACTACGGCATGAGTACAACTACTACCACTACGAACGTGGCGAGAACGTCTACTTCCTCTACTTGCACCGAACCGATACGCTTCGAAACGCACGCTTCGAAGGTATAACCCCAAGACCATCGTCGACCCGTGGGAACCCGGTTACCGGGATCACCCCACCATCTTTTGCACGCTACCGTCACTTCTTTTTGCACCGGTATCCCCGTGGGCTACCTGTTAACCGATATGTTGCCGTGGCATCATTTTCGTATTCGTCGCCGTGGCACCCCTTTCCTTTCCACCACGGTGACAAATGCTTCATAATACTCTTATCAACTTATTCATAAATATTGCATAAAACTTGCTCATGTCATTCGCATCATGATAATAACATTTAAATGTTTAAAAATTGTTGTTGCACCAAATTACTAAATGCATATGGGGATTTACCGGAATTGTTGTTTGATGATTCCGGCCCCATTTAAACTTGCCTAGATAGGTAGTTTTCATTTGCTTCACCCTCTTGCCATGTTTAACAACATTTAATATTGTTGGGTACATAAACGAGAGAGAACTAAATAATTGATGTGGTGTTCCGTCAATATGCAACTCGTTGCATATTGAGCTCCATTTAACTTGTAGTTTTGTTTGTGCACTTTGCCATGCCATGCTTCATTAAACGGACATGCATCATACTTTGTTGTGCATCATCCCATGTTCATGTGGTGGTTGTTTACTATGTTGTTTGCTTCTTTTCGGTGTTGCTTCTTCGGGTTGGTTCCGATAACGTCGTGTTTGTGAGGACCCGTTCGACTACGTCCGTTTGTCTTCTTCATGGACTCGTTCTTCTTCCTTGCGGCATTTCAGGCAAGATGACCATACCCTCGAAATCACTTCTATCTTTGCTTGCTAGTTGCTCGCTCTTTTGCTATGCCTATGCTACGATACCTACCACTTGCTTATCATGCCTCCCATATTGTTGAACCAAGCCCCTAACCCACCTTGTCCTAGCAAACCGTTGATTGGCTATGTTACCGCTTTGCTCAGCCCCTCTTATAGCGTTGTTAGTTGCAGGTGAAGATTGAAGTTTGTTCCTTGTTGGAACATGGAGGTGTTGTTCCTTATTGGAACATGTTTACTTGTTGGGATATCACAATATATCTTATTTAATTAATGCATCTATATACTTGGTAAAGGGTGGAAGGCTCGGCCTTATGCCTGGTGTTTTGTTCCACTCTTGCCGCCCTAGTTTCCGTCATATCGGTGTTATGTTCCCGGATTTTGCGTTCCTTACGCGGTTGGGTGATAATGGGAACCCCTTGATAGTTCGCCGTGATTAAAGCTTTTCCAGCAATGCCCAACATTGGTTTTACCATTCGCCACCTAGCCTTTTCTTTTCCCTTGGGGGTCGCGCGCCCAAGGGTCATCATTATTTTAACCCCCCCGGGCCAGTGCTCCTCTGAGTGTTGGTCCACCTGTCAGCTGCCGGTGGCCACCAGGGGAAACTCTGGGCTGGCCTACCCGTACCTAAGACAATCTGAGTGTGCCCTGAGAAAGAGATATGTGCAGCTCCTATCGGGATTTGTCGGCACATTCGGGCGGTGTTGCTGGATTTGTTTTAACTTGTCGAAGTGTCTTGTTGTACCGGGATACCGAGTCTGATCGGAACATCTCGGGAGGAGGTCTATTCCTTCGTTGACCGTGAGAGCTTGTGATGGGCTAAGTTGGGACACCCCTGCAGGGTTTTGAACTTTCGAAAGCCGTGCCCGCAGTTATGGGCGGATGGGAATTTGTTAATGTCCGGTTGTAGAAAACCTGAAGTTGACCTTAATTTAAAATATATCAACAGCGTGTGTAACCGTGAGGGTCTCTCTCCGGCGGAGTCCGGGAAGTGAACACGGTTGTTGGAGTTATGCTTGACGTAGGTTGCTATAGGATCACTTCTTGATCATACTTTTATCGACCATGCTTTGCCTTCTCTTCTCGCTCTTATTTGCGTATGTTAGCCACCATATATGCTAGTCGCTTGCTGCTGCTCCACCTCATACCTTTTACCTTACCCATAAGCTTAAATAGTCTTGATCGCGAGGGTGCGAGATTGCTGAGTCCCTGTGGCTCACAGATACTTCCAAAACCAGTTTGCAGGTGCCGTTGAGTCCGTGCAGATGACGCAACCAAGCTCAGGAGGAGCTCGTTGAAGATCTTGTCCTTTGTGTTGTTTCGTTCTAGTCGATCAGTAGTGGAGCCCAGTTGGGGTCGATCGGGGACCTTTGTCGCTTTTGGGGTTCTCCTTTTATTTTGGTTCCGTAGTCGGACCTTGATTGTATCTGTATGATGTAATGTTTTATTCATGTAATTGTGTGAAGTGGCGATTGTAAGCCAACTATGTATCTTTTCCCCTATTGTATTACATGGGTTGTTTGCGAAGATTACCTCACTTGCGACATTGCTTTCAATGCGGTTATGCCTCTAAGTCATGCTTCGACACGTGGGAGATATATCCGCATCGAGGGCGTTACGAGTTGGTAATCAGAGCCTACCCCGACCTTAGGAGCCCCATTGCTTGATCGTTTTTAGCGGCCGAGTTGTGTCTAGAAAAAATGTTTTGAGTCATTTAGGAATTATATATCGGAGAGTTTAGGAATTCTTTTTACTTCCGAGTCTCCTCATCGCTCTGGTAAGGCATCCTGACGTAGAATTTTGACTCTTCTCTTCTCAAATTTCACTAAAAAAAAATTTTAGGATCACGCGGGTATCTTGGAATCGTTCCGATGGTTTTATGACGAGAACATTGTCTTGGTGCCTCCTGTCAGGGGTTTTGTGGAAGTGTCCCGGGGAGTTGAGCTCCGAGGTGTTGTCGTCATAATTTTATCGTTGTAGTTCTGGAATACCTGAGTTTAAGACGCCGACATCGAAAATCTCTTTTATGCAGTTCGTTGGTGAGATAACCTCGACGCCACCCAGTACTGGGGCGGGAGTTCGGGAGTATTGCCATAACTCGTATAACGGATGCTTTTCGAAGGTTGAGGTAGATGATTTCCGAAGGTTTCTTGGTTATGTGTTGAAGGATGGATACAGCTGGATGTAGGATTTGCTAGTTTGGGTGAGATATTATGCTTCCCCTGTATCCCCAACACCTGATTGCATAACCGGAAAATTTCGGGAGTTTATAAGTGGGAATTCAAGTAGCTCTTAGGATATCTTTTCGACAGATGTATGATATGAAATTGGGGTTCGACGTCTAGTGGTCCGCCTATTCACGGTTGGTTTTACAGTGGTCTCATTGTGTCTTAAAGAGTCCTTGGCTATGCCGACTCGGGGACGCTTCGTATGTCATGTGCACTGCCTTGTACATGATGGTGCTGTATGATTGAGCCCGTGTAGGTCCCACCACGAAAACTTCGGACGAAATCTCTGTCATATGTTTGTTCTGGCTTATTCCGCAAGCCAATCCTTTGTTTTTTGTTTTGAGTTGTGGTATTCGAGTTGCTTCAAAGTCAAGTGTTGATTCCATACCTTTCCGAAACGGTGTTCTCATACTCCGATGTGAATACAAATCCTTCTTGTTCATCAAGATTGTTTTTGCCAATCCTTTTTAACCGGTGTGCTTCTCTTCAAGTGGGTCCGATCATTTCAACATCCGCAAGATCAAGTATCAGTTTCTTCTCAACGTTGTTTGTTTCATCCGTGTCCAAGTTGCCTTTGTTTTTCCCACCCTCCCTCCCTTTGTTTCTTTAAGGACTCAGATGTCTTAATCAAGTATCCTTTTATTCTTGTGAAGTCTCTCCATCCTTTTCCGTCAATATTTTATCCGGTGATTCTCATGAAGATCCTAACAGAGCTTCAAGTTATCATTCTTTGTTTCTTCTCTTCTCCGGCGGTTTCAAATCAACCTTTTGGTGTTGATCATATCCTTTTTTCCCTCGTTTCTAATGTTTTTCATGCCGGTGCACCCTATATTCAGTCATTTCTCCCTATTCAATTGTTCCGGAGTGCTCAAGATATCTGGAAGATTAGTGTTTTCCACTCTGCTTTCATTCAAGATCTTTCGAGAATGTTATCTTATTCAAGTCTTTTAATTCAACCAGTGCTATCTCCTTTTTTTCAAGTAATCATATCAACGGTGTTTTCTTTTGAGTGGGCCCTAACCCACAGGTCTTTTTCCCAGGATCTTACCTGACTTTTCTAAATTTTTCCGGAGTTATTCTCAAATTCTTTTCTAAAGTTTGACGTAAGAATGGATTATCATCAATCAAATGTATTTTTCCAAGATCTTTCAGATTCTTTTCATCGTTGGATCAACCTTTCTATTCGTCATCCCGGATTATTTCAACGATTTTGGTGGTGTTTCTCTTTGTCATTCTCAACACTTGAAGACCGAAGAAGAGTTTCTCTTCAATCTTATCCGTTCTCTCAAAGATTCGTGATTCTAGCTTGTTGCCATCCTCTCGTAATTGTTTTGATCGTGAGTATTCTTTCACCTATCCGGAGCATTTCAAGAGTATTTCAGTTTGTTTTATCCAGAGCCCATCATCTCAGAAGTATTCATTCTCAGCTTTCAGTTATCATTCTCCAATCTTACCAGTGCTTCGTTCAAGTGATCTCTATTCGGCTCATGATCTCCTCTTTCTCATGTATCTAAATCCTCTCAAGCATTCTTCTTCTTGTAATCCGGAGTGCAATTCTTCCTTCCGTACCATTGGAGGTGATATTACGTCATTCTTGATAATTTGAGTTCATGTTGTATGATTCACATGTTGTTAAGAATGAGATATATTTTATCCATCAACCTCTTCATTGGAGTTATCTTGGGTTATATTTCACCTAAAGCTTTCCTAAGGATTTGTTATTATTTATGGTGATTATAAATGATCCAAGTTCTTCATTTATCCTCCCGATGAAATGAGTTTCTCGTCTCCTTGTTCATATCAATCCAATCTTTTGTTTTCGTTAATGGCATAATTTCACCTCTTAGTTTTGAGATGTTCTCCATAAGTCCACTACAACCTTGTTCTTTTCGTTGTTTGTTTTTCCAACAACTCCGTTCGAACCTTCTTCTAAGGATGCCTTTTCAAGCTCTTTTGTGGCAGAAGTTGTCATTTTCTTCTCCATTCTTTTATTTCTATTATCTATATTCTATTCTTTCGTTCCGGAGGCATTGTGATGTTGTTCTTTTCACCCATCATCTCGTTTTGTCAAAGATCATGTTCTTCTTGTGCTTATCCTTTTAACCGGAGTGTTGTATCTATCTTTCCTCTTCTAACCGAACTCTCATCCAAGTGCTTTAATTTTGCCAAGCTCATATTCTTTACCTTCCATTTCCAACCGGAGTGTTGTGACGTTTTTGCTCAAGCTCTTTTCGCCTTATCAAGCCTTGCGTCTCTTCTCAACCGGAGTGCTGTCTGAGATCTTTCCTACCCCTTGTTCTATGCATTCAATAGTTCCGGAGGCTGTATGTTGTGATTTCATCATGTATCCTCTCATTTTACCAAGTTCTTATTCAATTCTTTTTTTCCTTTCAATCGGAGTGCTGCCCGAAGTTGTTCTTCCTTGTTTCTCTTTTCTAACGGAGGTTTTTTCAACTTCGCTCATCTCCGTTTATTCTATTCTCGGAAATGGTTAACCTTTCAAGGCTCTTTGGTCTCACTCGTTTGTCAAAGAAGCAACTTAGTTTCACCTCAGCTCTTCCTCTTCTTCTTCCCTCCGGTGCCATTCTAGGATCTCGGGTCGAGATCCTCTCGTAGTGGTGGAGTGTTGTGACGCCCCAAGACTGGAGCTTCAGATGCCTTCCTGTAGCGACCAGACCTCAAATAGTCTGATCTCTGTGCTCCGGTGTCATCCCTAGATCAGTAATGCTGACACCACACAGTACTCGGAGGATTTATAGCAGAGTAGCAATCACACACTTATTACATCAAGTGTCTCAAAAGAGAACTTATTACAATAAATATGGCTTAAGGCCATCTAGTGACGATAACAGCGGAAGGCTTGGAAGATAAGTGAGTCCATCAACTCCAACGGCATCACTGAGTATAGAACCACGACCTAAAAACTCCTTAATCGTCGTCTGAAAAGTCTGCAACATTAACGTTGCAGCCCGAAAACGGGTCAGCACATGGAATATGCTGGCAAGGTAACACATAGAGAGTAATGGAATGCGATAGCTATACTATATGCATATTTGGCTGGTGGAAAGCTCTATGGTTACTGTTTTTGCGTAAAGCCAATTTTTCCCTACTTCAAAGGAATAAATTAATTACTATCATGGTGGTTGTTAAACATTGAGAATGGTTGACAACATTCTCAATCCCAATTAAATATCATCATTAAAACCCATCAAAATTAATTTAGAGTAACATGTTGAGATTCACATGAAAATCCAGGTACTAGATACTCAAGATGTCCATAACCGGGGACACGGCTAACCATGATTAGTTTATACACTCTGCAGAGGTCTGCGCACTTTTCCCCACAAGACTCGATCGCCTCCGTTTGGTTTCTCGCACTACATGGTGTTTGAGAAACGGATGACCGAGACACAGTCTTTCAGAAGCGCTAGCACCTTACGACGGGTAGACCGGTACACCTACATTCCCCTACATCTGCTAGTCTACCACTGTAAGAGTTCGCACGACTTAGTCAACTATGCCAGAGCCCATAATGGCTTGTGGCTGCACACGGAAGTTTCTAGTATGAATAATCTCATGATCCCTTTGAGCCTGGGTGGTGGTCCAATAAAAACAGGCAAGTTCTGGTAACCCCAGGTGCCTCAATCCACCCAGATGTGTGTTAGGTTGCCACCTTAGATAAACCCTTAATTTTCAATCTCACATCTGTCATGGATATCACTCACCCAATCCACGTCTACTAGCATAGCATGGCATAATGAGCAAACGTAGAAGTAACTCCCAAAGGTTTGATAATAAACAGGTAATAGGTACTACCTCATCTAAATCCCATCCCACAATTTAATTAGATCCTAATCATGCAATGTGTGAGGATTGATCTAATGCAATAAAACTGGGTTGTAGAAAAAGGTATGATTAAAGTGTTACTTGCCTTGCTGATGATCCGCGTAACCTAGAGATTCGAAGTAACAGGCGGCGCACTCCGGGTATTCTATCGCAGACAAACAACAAGCATACAATAAGTACTCATCTAATGCACAGGTAAAACTCAAATAGAAGATCTAACCAGAATGTTCAACTTAAGAACCCTGGTTGGCAAAAAGAATCAAATCGAACGAAGCAAAAGAAATCAAACGGCGAAAGAAAACAACTTCGTTCTAGTAATCTGGATCTAGGGAAAATTTTACAGTAGCAAAAGCATGTTTAAGATGATTATTCGGAAAGAGGGTTTCGAGACGAAACTCCAGGCGCTTGAATCGCCTGATTCCGATAAACGAGCGAAAAGTTATACTAAACGAAAATCGGATCAGAAATCGCGATCAGAAAATAACCGCGAAAAATCCGATGAAAAAGAAAAACGACGAACAGAAAAAAAAATATTTTTTTATTTAAAAAAAACTGCACGGAAAACGAGGCGGCGGCGAACCTCGAAAGGCGCGCGGCTCCGGCGGCGGCGGCGGCGACGCTAGGGTTAGGGCAGGCGGCGGGGTGGGCTCTCCTCGGGCCGGCTCGGGCGCTATTTAAAGGCGCCCCGGGCGGAGGTTTCCTGGCCGGGTACGGCCCGGAGTCGGTTACGCGTTTTTTTTAAATTCCACTCAGAAGAAAAATAAAAGGAAATACTAAACGGACTCCAAAAATCACGAAATAAATTTTGCCGGGTTCCTAAAATCAAGCCCGATAAAGTGAACATTTATCTGAGCCCAAACTACAACTTTGAAAAACGCGCATTTTTCCTAAATTCAAATAAAAATACCGAAAAACTCCGAAATAAAACTTATTTGATTTTTTTATTAAATCCTCAATATTTCTATATTTTGGGAAAGTCATTTTATTCCCGCTCTCATATTTTTGTAATAGAAATAATTGATGATAAAATAAATAAAACCAAATGATCCTGTTTACATAATTTGAGAAAACTCAAATATGTAAATAACGAAATCCCCAACTCTCTCCGTGGGTCCTTGAGTTGCTTAGGATTTTCTAGGATCAAAACCAAAAGCAAAATAAAATATGATATGCATGATGACCTAATGTATAACATTCCAAATTGAAAATTTGGGATGTTACAAACCTACCCCCCTTAAGATGAATCTCGCCCTCGAGATTCGGGTTGGCTAGAAAATAGGTGAGGGTGGTCTTTGAGAAAATCTTCCTCTCGCTCCCAGGTGGCTTCATCCTCCGTGTGGTGGCTCCATTGAACTTTGCAAAACTTGATAACCTTGCTACGAGTAACTCGGCTGGCAAACTCAAGAATCTTGACTGGTTTCTCCTCATAGGTCAAATTGTTATCCAACTAAATTGCTTCCAATGGCACTGTGTCTCTTAAAGGTATGTCAGCCATCTCCGCGTGACACTTCTTCAACTGAGAAACGTGGAACACATCATGCACTCCTGCCAATCCTTCTGGCAATTCCAACTTGTAGGCTACTTCTCCCGTACGCTCCAGAACTCGATATGGTCCTACAAATCGTGGCGCTAACTTCCCCTTAACTCGAAAGCGCTTAATCCCTCGAAGTGGGGATACTCGAAGATAAACTCTGTCTCCGACTTCGTAAACTGTCTCCTTGCATTTAGAATCTGCGTAGCTCTTCTGCCTGGACTGGGCTACCTTGAGCCTATCGCGAATCAACTTCACCTTCTGTTCAGACTCCTTAATCAAGTCTGGTCCAAACAACTGGCGGTCTCCAACTTCGTCCCATGACAACGGTGTCCTGCACCTCCTTCCGTACAAAGCTTCGAAAGGTGCCATCTTCAAACTGGTCTGATAGCTATTATTGTAAGAGAACTCTGCATATGGCAAATTATCGTCCCAACTAGATCCATAATCTAGCGCACAAGCTGTCAGCATATCCTCCAAAATCTGATTGACTCTCTCGGTCTGTCCATCTGTCTACGGATGAAAAGCTGTACTAAATTCTAGCCTAGTACCCAAAGTCTCATGCAACTGCTTCCAGAACTTTGAGGTAAACTGGGTTCCTCTATCTGATACGATGCTCCTCGGAACTCCATGCAAACATACGATCCTGGTCATGTATATCTTTGCCAACTTAGCACTAGTGTAAGTGGTCTTTACTGGGATGAAATGTGCTACCTTCGTCAATCGATCAACTATGACCCAAATCGAGTCATAGCCTGAACGAGTCCTTGGTAATCCCGTGATAAAATCCATGCCTAGCTTATCCCACTTCCATTCGGGTATCGGCAATGGTTGCAACAATCCTGCTGGCTTCTGATGCTCTGCCTTTACTCTCTGACATACGTCACAAACTGCCACATACTCCGTAATATCCCTTTTCATTCTGGTCCACCAGAAAATATCCTTCAAATCCAAATACATCTTGGTATTTCCTGGGTGAATCGAATACGGTGAATCATGGGCCTCTTGCAGAATCAACTTTCTGATTTCCGGGTTATTGGGCACATAAACACGGTCTTCAAACCATAGGGTGTCGTGCTCATCCTCACGAAATCCTTTAGCTTTTCCTTTGCTCAGTTTCTCCTTTATAGCGGCAATCTCTTTGTCAGTTTTCTGAGCTTCTCTGATTCTATCCATCAAAGTTGACTGAATTTCCAATGCTGCTACATAGCCTCTCGGAACTATTTCCAAACATAGTTCACGAAAATTTTCTGCTAACTCCTTAGGTATTTCTCCCATCATTAGTGTATTGACATGGCTCTTGTGGCTTAATGCATCAGCTACTACATTAGCTTTTCCGGGATGGTAATGTTATTTCATATCATAATCCTTGATAAGCTCCAACCATCTCCTTTGTCTGAGGTTCAACTCCTTCTACGTGAAAATGTACTTCAAACTCTTGTGATCCGTGTACACCTCACAATGATTTCCAATGAGGAAATGTCTCCATGTCTTCAATGCATGCACTACGGCTGCTAACTCCAAATCATGCGTAGCATAATTCAATTCATGGGGCTTCAGTTGTCGTGAAGCATACGAAACAACTCTTCCTTCCTGCATAAGCACTGCTCCAAGTCCTCGACGTGAAGCGTCGCAATACACCTCATAATCCTTGGTTTGATCTGGCAAAATCAACACTGGTGAGGTAACCAAATGTTTCTTCAACTCCTGGAAACTAGCCTCACACTCCTCAGTCCATTTGAACTTGGTATCCTTCTTCAGCAACTCCGTCATAGGCTTTGCGATCTTTGAGAAATTCTCAATAAATCTCCGGTAGTATCCTGCGAGTCCAAGAAAACTCCGGATCTCTCCAACTGGTGTTGGTGCTTCCCACTTGGTCACGGTTTCAACTTTAGCGGGATCTACTACTATACCTTCTCCAGATATAACGTGTCCGAGGAATCCTACTTCCTTCAACCAAAATTCACATTTGCTGAACTTGGCGTATAATTGGTGTTCTCTGAGCTTTCCAAGTACCAAACGCAAATGCTCCTTATGCTCATCTTCATTCTTCGAATAAACCAGGATATCATCAATGAACACTATGACGAACTTATCCAAAAACTCCATAAACACTTTGTTCATCATGTTCATAAAATAGGCAGGCGCGTTAGTCAGTCCAATGACATAACGGTATACTCATACAGTCCATATCTTGTGGTGAATGCTGTCTTAGGTATATCCTGTTCTCGAATCTTGAACTGGTGGTATCCGGATCGCAAATCGATCTTGGAAAATACTTTAGCTCCTTGCAATCGATCAAACAGATCATTGATCATTGGTAGTGGGTACTTGTTCTTGATCGTTACTTCATTCAATCCTCGATAATCAACAACCATCCTTAACGATCCATCCTTCTTCTCCACTAGAAGTACTGGTGATCCCCAAGGCGAAGAACTTGGGCGAATATATCCCTTATCAAGTAGCTCCTTAATCTGCTTCTTAATTTCCACCAAATCTTTTGCTGGCATCCTATATGGTCTCTTTGATATTGGCCCAGTGCCTAGCAAAAGCTCAATCAAAAACTGAATGTCTCTATCCGGTGACATGCCTGGCAACTCTTCGGGAAATACATCAGGAAAATCCCTTACCACTGGTACTTCCTCCTGCACAACTCCTGATAAGGAATTTACTTGTGTCCTGTTTGGCGTATGTCGGGATACATACTTGATCCTTCTTCCTTCTGGCGTTGTGAGCAAAATTGTCTTACTGGCGCAATCGATGTTTCCTCCATACATCGACAACCAATCCATACCAAGAATCACATCCAGACCTTGGGATTCCAAAATAATTAAATCCGTTGGGAAAACATGCCTTCCTATACTTAATGGCACTTGAAAACATCCTTGACTGGCCATGTACTCCACTCCTGGTGAGCTTACTAGCATAGGTGTTTTAAGAATCCTAGTGGGCAGGCTATACTTTTCCACAAATCCCCTTGATATGTATGAATGCGATGCACCAGTATCAAAAGGAATGAGTGCAGTAAATGACTTAACCAAAAACTTACCTATTACTGCATCGGGCTGAGCTTCAACCTCCTCCACATTAACGTGGTTCACCTGTCCCCTGTTGAAAGGGTTCGGTTTCTTTCCAGAGCTTCCATTGCCGTTTTGTCCTTCAGGACAGTCATTTGCATAATGTCCTGGCTTCGAACACTTATAGCAAGTGACGTGGCTCAAGTCCTTCTTGGCTGGGGTTGATGGGGTGCTGCGGTTCTGTCCATTACTTCATTCCCATTACCATTCTTGGTGCCATTGTGATTGTGCGAGCTACCTACTCCATGGGTATGCTGAAAATGTCCTCCTGGTCTAGGGGTAAAACGAGGCTTCTGCTGAGCTCCTGAATTATACTTTCCTTGTCCATACTTCCTCTTGCGGTTCTCAATTTGCTGCTGCTTCCCGTCAATCATAAGAGCACGATCTACCAACTCCTGGTTGTTGTTGAAGGTGGCTACCATCAACTGCATACTCAACTCATCATTCAGTCCTTCCAGGAATTTCTCCTGCTTAGCTGCATCTGTAGCAACGTCATCTGGGGCATAACGTGCTAGCTTACTAAACTCCTCCACATACTGGCCAACTGTCCGTCCTCCTTGGCGCAAGTTACGAAACGCACGCTTCTTCATGGCCATTGCTCCTGCTGAAACATGGGCAGTACGAAAAGCCTGCTGAAACTGGTCCCATGTGACAGTGTCGACTGGGAAGGTGGCTGTGAAATTCTCCCACCAAGATGCTGCGGGTCCTTCTAACTGATGTGCGGCAAACTTCACCTTCTCCACATTTGTGCATCCTGCTGTGGTCAACTCTCTAGCTATCTTGCGGAGCCAATCATCTGCTACTATCGGCTCGGTGCTACTGGAGAACACCGGCGGATTCAGCCTAAGAAAATGGGCTAAGTGGTCAATAGGTGGTGGTGGTGGTGGGTTGTTGTTGTTCCCCTGATTCTGATTCTGAACTAGCAACTGCATCAAGGTGTTCTACTGCTGGATCAACTGAGTGAGCTCCGGCGGAAAGGTAAATCCGGGGTCACATCTCGGAGGCATCTGAGGGTTTAGAAAAGATGAGATATAAGAATAGAGGGGGTCTAAAGGGAAAACACTACCCATATGCACATGAGGCAAAAGCACACAATTCACTTCAATCAATCAAACAAAGACATACAATCGATCTAGCTATCGCAAAAGTGCTCGGACAACTATATTTACATGGTGGACTACTACTATTGATGACGTGGTCTACTAGAAATATTCTACGGTTGTAGACTCCATGATATCTGCTCCTGCTTCATCAACATAGTCATCATCGCTACTATCTTGTTCCGAGTCGGTGCCGTCAATGATGATGTAGTCTTCCAGGCTAATCTCCTTGGGTTCCTCGTCTTCATCTACTAGTGTCAGGCCTCCCATAAATATGCCAATCTTCTTTGTTAGGTCGGCATTCTTATCCACCAATACTTCAATTTCTTCTTCATAATCTTCGCGTGTAGCCTTGAGTTCTTCCTCTAGTTCCTTGATTCTAGTCTTAGCCTTCTTCAGATCTATCATGTCGGCGCACATCTGATTCTCCTGTCGTCGAATGTGCTAGTTTAACTCCTGAATAAAAGCTGCAAGTGATCTATCTTTCTTGGTGCTGATCATCTCCCAGTGTTCATCTCGGTGTCCACAAATCTGGTAGATAGTATCCTTAAGATCCTTGCGGTAGACTTCTCCAATGCGTCCCATGGCGATGTGAGCTGCCATACTCTTTCCTAGACTCCAAGTTGGTGCATCAAAAGAAAACTCTATGGGCTCAGTGACTGGCATGACCGTCCTTCCTAGATCTTGAACTTGTATCATCCAGCGCTCTTCTTCAGGTAAAGTGGCGTTGTAGGTTCCCGTGAAGCTTGGTACTCCTATGTTCAGGTATCTAGTGACTTCCTTCAAGTGGCGTCCAAAGGGTGTATCTTCATCCGGTTGGGTGAACTTGTTCCTTGCATCCGCCATCCTAAAGAGTAGAAAAGATGAGAAGTCAGAAGAGAAGAGAGTGAGTAATGATCTAGGTCTTTAGCTCAGTGGTCGTGTCCTACAGTCAGCGTGTGCTCTGATATCATCTCTGTAGCGACCAGACCTCAAACAGTCTGATCTCTGTGCTCCGGTGTCATCCCTGGATCAGTAATGCTGACACCACACAGTACTCAGAGGATTTATAGCAGAGTAGCAATCACACACTTATTACATCGAGTGTCTCAAAAGAGAACTTATTACAATAAGTATGGCTTAAGGCCATCTAGTGACGATAACAGCGGAAGGCTTGGAAGATAAGTGAGTCCATCAACTCCAACGGCATCACTGAGAAGAGAACCACGACCTAAAAAATCCTTAATCGTCGTCTGAAAAGTCTGCAACATTAACGTTGCAGCCCGAAAACGGGTCAGCACATGGAATATGCTGGCAAGGTAACACATAGAGAGTAATGGAACGCAACAGCTATACTATATGCATATTTGGCTGGTGGAAAGCTCTATGGTTACTGTTTTTGCGTAAAGCCAATTTTTCCCTACTTCAAAGGAATAAATTAATTACTATCATGGTGGTTGTTAAACATTGAGAATGGTTGACAGCATTCTCAATCCCAATTAAATATCATCATTAAAACCCATCAAAATTAATTTAGGGTAACATGTTGAGATTCACATGAAAATCCAGGTACTAGATACTCAAGATGTCCATAACCGGGGACACGGCTAACCATGATTAGTTTATACACTCTGCAGAGGTTTGCGCACTTTTCCCCACAAGACTCGATCGCCTCCGTTTGGTTTCTCGCACTACATGGTGCTTGAGAAACGGATGACCGAGACACAGTCTTTCAGAAGCGCTAGCACCTTACAACGGGTAGACCGGTACACCTACTTTCCCCTACATCTGCTAGTCTACCACTGTAAGAGTTCGCACAACTTAGTCAACTATGCCAGAGCCCATAATGGCTTGTGGCTGCACACGGAAGTTTCTAGTATGAATAATCTCATGATCCCTTTGAGCCTGGGCGGCGGTCCAATAAAAACAGGCAAGTCCTGGTAACCCCAGGTGCCTCAATCCATCCAGATGTGTGTTAGGTTGCCACCTTAGATAAACCCTTAATTATCAATCTCACATCTGTCATGGATATCACTCACCCAATCCACGTCTACTAGCATAGCATGGCATAATGAGCAAACGTAGAAGTAACTCCCAAAGGTTTGATAATAAACAGGTAATAGGTACTACCTCATCTACATCCCATCCCACTATTTAATTAGATCCTAATCATGCAATGTGTGAGGATTGATCTAATGCAATAAAACTGGGTTGTAGAAAAAGGTATGATCAAAGTGTTACTTGCCTTGCTGATGATCCGCGTAACTTAGAGATTCGAAGTAACAGGCGGCGCACTCCGGGTATTCTATCGCAGACAAACAACAAGCATACAATAAGTACTCATTTAATGCACAGGTAAAACTCAAATAGAAGATCTAACCAGAATGTTCAACTTAAGAACCCTGGTTGGCAAAAAGAATCAAATCGAACGAAGCAAAAGAAATCAAACAGCGAAAGAAAACAACTTCGTTCTAGTAATCTGGATCTAGGGCAAATTTTATAGTAGCAAAAACATGTTTAAGTTGATTATTCGGAAAGAGGGTTTCGAGACGAAACTCCAGGCGCTTGAATCGCCTGATTCCGATAAACGAGCGAAAAGTTATACTAAAACGAAAATCGGATCAGAAATCGCGATCAGAAAATAACCGCGAAAAATCCGACGAAAAAGAAAAACGACGAACAGAAAAATATATATATATATATATATATATTTAAAAAAAAACTGCACGGAAAATGAGGCGGCGGCGAACCTCGAAAGGCGCGCGGCTTCGGCGGCGGGGGCGGGCGGCGGCGGCGGCGGCGGCGCTAGGGTTAGGGCAGGCGGCGGGGTGGGCTCTCCTCGGGCCGGCTCGGGCGCTATTTAAAGGCGCCCCGGGCGGAGGCTTCCTGGCCGGGTACGGCCCGGAGTCGGTTACGCGTTTTTTTTTAAATTCCGCTCGGAAGAAAAATAAAAAGAAATACTAAACGGACTCCAAAAATCACGAAATAAATTTTGCCGGGTTCTTAAAATCAAGCCCGATAAAGTGAACATTTATCTGGGCCCAAACTACAACTTTGAAAAACGCGCATTTTTCCTAAATTCAAATGAAAATACCGAAAAACTCCGAAATAAAGCTTATTTGATTTTTTATTAAATCCTCAATATTTCTATATTTTGGGAAAGTCATTTTATTCCCGCTCTCATATTTTTGTAATAGAAATAATTGATGATAAAATAAATAAAATCAAATGATCCTATTTACATAATTTGAGAAAACCCAAATATGTAAATAACGAAATCCCCAACTCTGTCCGTGGGTCCTTGAGTTGCTTAGGATTTTCTAGGATCAAAACCAAAAGCAAAATAAAATATGATATGCATGATGACCTAATGTATAACATTCCAAATTGAAAATTTGGGATGTTATACTTCCATGTTTCCTAGTGTTGTCGGGTGATTCGTTCTGGTTCGTTGCATCATGTGCATTGCATCATGTCATCATATCATCATGTCATAATTCTTTTTGCATCTCAATTAAATAATTTGTGTGGATCTTTGGTCCTTTTAAATCGAGGGAATTCACATGGTGATTCTCTTTATAACATATCCTCCCGATATTAGGGAGCTATATTAAATATCCCATTAACTTGGAATCACCCATCACACAATTGCATTACTCTTCAAGTCTTCTTGTATCCGACTTAAACTCATATATATTTTCCTTGTCATCCCTCTCACTTCCTTCTTCTTTCATGTCTTTGCAAACGACCTTATTCCTCCTCCATTAATGTTCATCTTTTCCCTATAAATCTTGCCTTTTTTCCTACACCCTCTCTGTCAGATTTCATCCCATTCGAAGTTGTTTTGGTCAGGTTCAAAAATGATTGAAGTTTGAGAATAATTCAAACTCTAATTATTTTTCTACCTTCCAAAAATGCCAGAGCAATTTATTCAAACCCTACATAAATCTAGGGTTCCAGATATATTTTTATATATCTCATATTCCTAACCAAAACCCCTGGTTTTTCCCCTTTTGTTGGTTGTTTAATTATATAAACAATAAATTTAAGATAGGGAATATTTTGGAAAGGAGGGGGAGCCCAGCTGCAGCCTCAGGCCGGCCGGCCCAAGGCCTCCCGCGCCAGCCCACTTGCAGCTAACCCTAGCCTACCACTCGATCCTCAACTCCCTCTCGTCCCCATCCACCGCCGCCTCTCCCTTCGTCCCTTTCCCCCGATCCACTTCTCTCCTCGTGCTACCCCACCCCCATCTCCCTCTCTCGTTTTCTCCCTCGCCCCCACTCTCACACCACGCATCGCCACAGGGCCCGATTCCCATCTCCCCTGCCCCGCTATACCTCCCTCTTCTCCACTCCGTTGCCGCCCCCAGGTCTCCTCGCGTTCCCTCCTCTCCCGTCTGCCTCCCTTCTTCCGGAGCAGCTCGTTCGTCCGCCACCAAGCACCCAGCGCCGCCACTCGTTGACCTCCTCTGCTCCAGTCATGGACAGCCCCTGCCTCGTTCGACCACCACCATTGCGCCCTGCTGCCGCTGCTCTTCTCATGTGCCGCCTGACCTGCGCTGCTGCAGCTTCGCGCTTGCTACCGTGCCCTGCTGCTGCTTCGTCCGACCACGGACGACCTCCGTCGAGCTCGCCCGGCCACCTTCGACCTCGGCGTGGCCCTGCCTTCACTAGCATCCGACTCCTGCCAGCCGTTTATGTGGGTTCGGGGAGCCCCAAGTCATGTTCGTGGCCTCGTTGGCTGTTGATGCTACGTTGTTGACCTTCTCCATCGTCTACCGGGGCTCGTCAAACCCTGTATCCGGAGCCCAAGTCAGAAGAATCCATGGACGTGCTTCTCACTTGTGCCAGTTTGGATCATCAATAACGTTTCGGGATTTGCCGAGTACCATTACGCCCGGAGGCCATGGATCCGTGAAGTTCCACTACCGTCGCCGTGTATCTGACAAGTTCGTGAGTACGACTACTTCCCACGACGACCTTGTACCACTACCGTCGCAAGAACCGAGACCGGCAAGTCCGAAGACCCAAGTACCATGACGCCAAGTACCAGGACGATGAGGACCGCCAAGTTCGCCTTCCGCCGTCTCCGAAATCGCCAAGTACCACGACGATACGAGAACAATTGCCGTCGACATGCATTTTGCCAATTACCACTACCGTCGTCCCTCGAAGACTCCATGGACGTCAAGTTTCTCGTCGTGCCCCTGAACATCTACGGAAACTTGTGAGACTAAGAACCGTGAACGTGTACCGATGACCCTCAAGTTCGTCCACGATTGCTATGTACCACTACCATCGACGCAAACCACTACTTCCACTACGGCATGAGTACAACTACTACCACTACGAACGTGGCAAGAACGTCTACTTCCTCTACTTGCACCGAACCGATACGCTTCGAAACGCACGCTTCGAAGGTATAACCCCAAGCCCATCGTCGACCCGTGGGAACCCGGTTACCGGGATCACCCCACCATCTTTTGCACGCTACCGTCACTTCTTTTTGCACCGGTATCCCAATGGGCTACCTGTTAACCGATATGTTGCCGTGGCATCATTTTCGTATTCGTCGCCGTGGCACCCCTTTCCTTTCCACCACGGTGACAAATGCTTCATAATACTCTTATCAACTTATTAATAAATATTGCATAAAACTTGCTCATGTCATTCGCATCATGATAATAACATTTAAATGTTTAAAAATTGTTGTTGCACTAAATTACTAAATGCATATGGGGATTTTCCGGAATTGTTGTTTGTTATTTCCGGCCTCATTTAAACTTGCCTAGATAGATAGTTTCTTTATGCTTCAACTCTTGCCATGTTTAACAACTTTTAATATTGTTGGGTACATAAACGAGAGAGAACTAAATAACTGATGTGGTGTTCCGTCAATATGCAACTCGTTGCATAATGAGCTCCACTTAATTTGTAGGATTGTTTGTGCACTTTGCCATGCCATGCTTCATTAAACCGGACATGCATCATACTTGATTGTGCATCATGCCATGTTCATGTCATGGTTGTTTACTATGTGGTTTGCTTCTTTCCGGTGTTGCTTCTTCGGGTTGGTTCCGATAACGTCGTGTTGTGAGGATTCGTTCGTCTATGCCCGTTTGTCTTCTTCATGGACTCGTTCTTCTTCCTTGCGGGATTTCAGGCAAGATGATCATACCCTCGAAATCACTACTATCTTTGCTTTGCTTAGTTGCTCGCTCTTTTGCTATGCCTATGCTGCGATACCTACCACTTGATTTTCATGCCTCCTATATTGTTGAACCAAGCCTCTAACCCACCTTGTCCTAGCAAACCATTGTTTGGCTATGTTACCGCTTTACTCAGCCCCTCTTATAGCGTTGTTAGTTGCAGGTGAAGATTGAAGTCTGTTCCTTGTTGGAACATGGAAATGTTGTTCCTTGTCGGAACATGTTTACTTGTTGGGATATCACAATATATCTTATTTAATTAATGCATCTATATACTAGTAAAGGGTGGAAGGCTCGGCCTTATGCCTGGTGTTTTGTTCCACTCTTGCCGCCCTAGTTTCCGTCATATCGGTGTTATGTTCCTGGATTTTGCGTTCCTTACGCGGTTGGGTAATAATGGGAACCCCTTGACAGTTCGCCTTAAGTAAAGCTCTTCCAGCAATGCCCAGCATTGGTTTTACCATTTGCCACCTAGCCTTTTCTTTTCCCTTGGGAGTCGCGCTCCTGAGGGTCATCATTATTTTACCCCCTCCGGGCCAGTGCTGCTCTGAGTGTTGGTCCAAACTAGAGTCCTGTGCAGCGCCCCCTCGGGGAAACTCGAGGTTTGGTTTTAGTTGTATGGAGCGCTCATCTGAGTGTGCCCTGAGAAAGAGATATGTGCAGCTCCTATCGGGATTTGTCGGCACATTCGGGCGGTGTTGCTGGTTTATTTTACCCTGTCGAAATGTCTTGTTCTACCGGGATGCCAAGTCTGATCGAAACGTCTCGGGAGGAGGTCTATTCCTTCGTTGACCGTGAGAGCTTGTCATGGGCTAAGTTGGGACACCCCTGCAGGGATTTGAACTTTCGAAAGCCGTGCCCGCGGTTATGGGCAGATGGGAATTTGTTAATGTCCGGTTGTAGATAACTTGAACCTTAACCTTAATTTAAAATATATCAACAGCGTGTGTAACCGTGAGGGTCTCTTTCCGGCGGAGTCCGGGAAGTGAACACGGTTGTTGGAGTTATGCTTGACGTAGGTTGCTATAGGATCACTTCTTGATCATACTTTTATCGACCATGCTTTGCCTTCTCTTCTCGCTCTTATTTGCGTATGTTAGCCACCATATATGCTAGTCGCTTGCTGCTGCTCCACCTCATACCTTTTACCTTACCCATAAGCTTAAATAGTCTTGATCGCGAGGGTGCGAGATTGCTGAGTCCCTGTGGCTCACAGATACTTCCAAAACCAGTTTGCAGGTGCCGTTGAGTCCGTGCAGATGACGCAACCAAGCTCAGGAGGAGCTCGTTGAAGATCTTGTCCTTTGTGTTGTTTCGTTCTAGTCGATCAGTAGTGGAGCCCAGTTGGGGTCGATCGGGGACTTTGTCGCTTTTGGGGTTCTCCTTTTATTTTGGTTCCGTAGTCGGACCTTGATTGTATCTGTATGATGTAATGTTTTATTCATGTAATTGTGTGAAGTGGCGATTGTAAGCTAACTATGTATCTTTTCCCCTATTGTATTACATGGGTTGTTTGCGAAGATTACCTCACTTGCGACATTGCTTTCAATGCGGTTATGCCTCTAAGTCGTGCTTCGACACGTGGGAGATATAGCCGCATCGAGGCGTTACAGCGGCCCAGCTTCCAACCGCCCCGTCTTCGAGCTCGGGACGAAGTCCCGAGCGTGGCCGACTCCGCCGCCGCCGTCGAGTCCCGGCCGGGCACGCCTCCCATTGCCCCTCCTCCACGTCTCCTTCGCCCCCTCCCCTATAAATCGCGGGCCCCCTGGACCCCAGTCTGCCGTTGTTGGACCCGCAGCTCGCCGCCCTCGCCTCGCGCCGCCGCCGCACTTGCTGCCGCCGCCGTCGCCGGAACCGCGCCGCTGCCGCTGGCACTCGCCGCCGCTGCCGCGCCTCACTTCCCGCGCCGCCGCCTCCGCTCGCCGTTGAAGCCGCCGCCCAAGCGCCGCTCGCCATTGCCGGAGTGACCGCCGTCGCCGGTTCTTTGATGAAAACCGCTGCCAACCGGTATAAACCCGACCCCGGTCCGATCCGGTTTTTTTAAGTTTGTTTTTTTTAAAAAAAACCCTAGACTAGATCTATTTTTTTCTAGGTTATATTAAATAGCGAACATTCATTCATTTAGATCGGTAGCGAACGATTTTCGTTCTTTTGTTCTGTTAGCGAGCGTTCGCTCGATAGAATTTTTTTCTTTTTCCTTTTAATTTCAGGCCAGGGACCCACCTGTGAATATTTTCTTTACGGATCAGCCCCTGGTTTTCAAACGACTATAACTTTTTTCTCGTTAGTCGGAATTAGACGAAACCAACGCTCTCTTCTTCATTATGATCTCCTCTATCTAGTAAAAACTCTTAATCATTCTTTTGAAATTTTAATATTTGAATTAGATCAGATTTGAATTCAAACTTTGTTTGATTATAACTTGAGTTTCGTAGCTCCGTTTGAGTTGATTCTTTTTGCAAATTGAAGCTCTTAACCTAAACTTTCTGATAAGGCCAAGTTCACATAATTTTGGTACTGTTAGAAATTGTTTTATGTTGCAAGAGTTATTTACTTGGTTTTGAAGTTTTCTGAATCGTCTTCTTCGTTCTTTCTGATCTTTTGAGTGATTGCTTATGTGTGGTTACTATTGCTTGCTTACGATAGATCGACCGGAGTGTGACGAGTAGAACTATCAAGAGTTTTGAGTGCGCATCATCTTCATCAACATTGTAGGCAAGTTCACACTTTGATCATATCCCTTTCATACCCAGTTTTATGCATTAGTTTCACCCTCAAACATTGCATGAGTAGGATCGATAACATGTGGGTATTGGGAAGTAGTTGATGAGGTAGGAACCTATTGCCCTGCATTCAAACCTTGGGAGTTACTATTACATTATGCTTATACTGCCATGCTATGCTCGTAGACGTGGATTGGGTTTGAGAGTATTTCATGACAGATGTGAGATTGTTAATTAATGGTTTACTTAAGGTGGCAACTTTAACACACATCTGGGTGGATTGAGGCACCTGGGTACTCCAGCGATTGCCTGTCTAGGCACCTGGGTATTCCAGGATTGCCTGTTTTTTTTATGGACCGCCACCCAGGCTCAAAGGGATCATGAGATTATTCATACTAGAAACTTCCGTGTGCAGCCACAAGCTACTATGGGCTCTAGCATAGTTGATTAAGTCGTGCGAACTCTTACAGTGGTAGACTAGCAGATGTAGGGGAAAGTAGGTGTAACGGTCTACCCGATCGTAAGGTGCTAGCGTTTCTGAAAGACTATGTCTCGGTTATCCGTTTCTCAAACACCATGTAGTGCGAGAATCCCAACGGAGGAGATCGAGTCTTGTGGGGAAAAGTGCGCAAACCTCTGCAGAGTGTATAAACTAATCATGATTAGCCGTGTCCCCGGTTATGGACATCTTGAGTATCTAGTACTTGGATTATCATGTGAATCTCATCATGTTACTTTAAATTAATTTTGTTGGGTTTAATGATGTTACTTAATTGGGATTGAGAATGCTGTCAACCATTCTCAATGTTCAACAACCACCATGATAGTTAAATAAATTTTATTCCTTTGTAGTAGGGAAAAATTGGCTTTTCGCAAAAACATTATAACCATAGAGCTTTTCCACTAGCCAAATATGCATGTAGAGATAGCCATTGTTCATCATTTCTCTCTATGGTGTGAATTTGTCAGTACATTCAATGTACTGACCCTTTGTGGCTGCAATGTCTCATGTTGCAGGAATCTTACGACGAGTAAGTGATACGTTAGGGTTACGATTTCTACACTCAACTTTGCCGTTGGTGTTGATGGGAATCCACAACCTAGTTACTTCCGCTATTTGGATTGAGGTAATAGTATCTTACGTTACTTATACATGTGATTTACCTCTGTTATAAATCCTCGAGTATTGTGTGTGTCAGCACACCGATCCAGGGATGACACTTAAGCACAGAGACTTGATCGTCTGAGGTCGTGTCGCTACAAAAGTAGAATAGGAAGAATTGCACAAATTCCATCCAATTAGTGAGCGTCTACCAACCCATCATATTTCCCGATCTACTGGCGCATCTCCCTATGCGAGGCAAACAAATGAGAATGGGACACTCAAATAGTGCACATGGAAAAGAGTATTGTTGTAAGTTTCACAAATTGACAACAACTAAAGGCTTAGGATCAGAGAACTAGAGCTCGTGAAAATCAAGAACTACCTGTCCCGACAACAGTGTGAATATTGCCATTGAAGATAATGAAATGCCCCATTAGAATATGTGACTTTTTAAAGTAAAACTATCAAGAAATCAAAGCACCCATGGAAAGTGTAATTAACTACTCAAGAAAGTAAGCATCACTCATAAGATCCTCTTAATATAGCCCTAGATGACATAACATCATTGCATTGCCAAATAAACTTACTTGTTGGTTTGTCTGCTCGACAGTTTTTTAGTGCTTGTGGAACATATCCTTTGCTACCATTCCCACAATTACAGTTTGATTGACATGACGAAAATGGCGTGTGTATTTTTTGCTCAATCAAAATCTGTGTAAACCATTTTACAGAAACTGTTATGCAACAGAGAGTTGAGTCAATAGAAAATTCATAAAATAAGCGAATGAGAAATCTAGGAAAGTTCAAAGATGTAACTAAAAGGAATTACTCTGGGTGAACATCAAAAGAGGCATTACTAATACACATAGCGCATTCAACATGTCATTTGGACAAATGGTGGTGGGCATCAATAGTGATGCTTCAAAAGAAAATCACTAATGCATCTAGTTAGAGTCCCACCAACGCATTAGAGAGCGAGATAGAAAATGATAAGAGATGACGAGAGTTGTGAACCTCGTCAATATAATGATGCAAACTCAGCATCACACCATTGACCAATGATAAATTGTCTCTAGCTCCTTGTTGTATTAAAATCAAGGGCTTTATATTAAATAAAAATCAAGAACAAACAAATAATACCGAAAATGCTCTTTATAATGTAAATTTTGATATCCAACAACTATTATTTCGAATAGTTGAGGACATAAGCACCCATTTGAATAATTCATGACTAGGAGTCTAGGACAACTCTACTAATGAACCTCTATGACACAGTTCAATAACAATATTCCAGTGAATATAGGAAGAAGAAACTTCCATGAAATCGAATTGTTTGCTAACTACGTCCATCATATCACAAATCTTCCATCCTTGTAAATCAATGAGTTAGCTTACACGGGATTACCAATTGAACTTAAATCATCACAGTGGGAACATGATTGTGTGCACGAGCTAATGAAGCAAATTAATGGATAGAGTCATTGCCACCGTTTCCAAATGTGAGATACATCTGCTTATTTCCTAACTATTTCTAATCTGGTAGACAAGGGGTAGATAATGCCATCATCAGTAATACTACTAACTAACAAGATGCTTGGACACATTAATTTGTTCATCATCAGTTGATATTTCGATGTAAAAGAGAACGGGGAAGAAAAATAGGGATCCAAGTGCTGCGGAGAGGGAAAGTGTTGGGGAACGCAGTATTTCAAAAAAATCCTACGATCACGCAAGATCTATCTAGGAGATGCATAGCAACGTGAGGGGAGAGTGTATCTACATACCCTCGTAGACCGAAAGCGGAAGCGTTTAGTAACGTGGTTGATGTAGTTGAATGTCTTCATGATCCAACCGATCCAAGTACCGAACGTACGGTACCTCCACGATCAGCACACGTTTAGCTCGGTGACGTCCCTCGAACTCTTGATCCAGTTGAGGCCGAGGGAGAGTTCCGTCAGCACAAAAGCATGGTGATGGTGATGATGAGGTTTACCGGCACAGGGCTTCGCTTAAGCACTATGACGATATGACCGAGGTGTGTAACTGTGGAGGGGGGCACTGCACACGGCTAAGAGAAAATTTGGTGTGTCTTTGGGGTGCCCCCTCCCATGTATATAAAGGGGGGAGGAGAGGTGGCCGGCCCTAGGAGGGGGCGCGCCATGGGGGGTCCTACTTGGACTCCCAGTCCAAGTAGGATTCGGTCCCCCCCTTTCCTATTCCAAGTAGGAGAAGAAGGGAAGGAGGAGAGAAGAGAAGGAAGGAGGGGGGCGCCGCCCCCTCCCCTAGTCCAATTTGACTGGGAAAGGGGGGGGCGTGCGCCACCTCTGGCCGGCCCTCTCTGTTCTCAACTAAGGCCCATTGTGGCCCATTAACTTCCCGGGGGGGGGGGGTCCGGTAACCCCGGTACTCCGAAATTTATCTGAAACGACCCGAACCATTCTGGTGTCCGAATGTAGCCTTCCAATATATGAATCTTTATGTCTCGACCATTTTTACACTCCTCGTCATGTCCTTGATCTCATCCGGGACTCCGAACAAACTTCGGTTCATCAAAACACGAAACTCATAATACAAATCGTCATCGAACGTTAAGCGTGCGGACCCTACGGGTTCGAGAACTATGTAGACATGACCGAGACATATCTTCGGTCAGTAACCAATAGCGCAACCTGGATGCTCATATTAGCTCCTACATATTCTATGAAGATCTTTATCGGTCAAACCGCATAACAACATACGTTGTTCCCTTTGTCATCGGTATGTTGCTTGCCCGGGATTCGATCGTCAGTATCATCATACCTAGTTGAATATCGTCACTGGCAAGTCTCTTTACTCGTTCCGTAATGCATCATCCCATTGCTTGCAAGGCTCATAGTGATGTGCATTACCGAGAGGGCCCAGAGATACCTCTCTGATACATGGAGTGACAAATCCTAATCTCGATCTATGCCAACTCAACAAACACCATCGGAGACACCAATAGAGTATCTTTATAATCACCCAGTTACGTTGTGACATTTGATAGCACACAAGGTGTTCCTCCGGTATTCGGGAGTTTCATAATCTCATAGTCTAAGGAACATGTATAAGTCATGAAGAAAGCAATAGCAGAAAAACTAAATGATCATTATGCTAAGCTAACGGATGGGTCTTGTCCATCACATCATTCTCTAATGATGTGATCACGTTCATCAAATGACAACACATGTCTATGGCTAGGAAACTTAACCATCTTTGATTAACGAGCTAGTCAAGTAGAGGCATACTAGGGACACTATGTCTGTCTATGTATCCACACATGTACTAAGTTTCTGGTTAATACAATTCTAGCATGAATAATAGACATTTATCATGATATAAGGAGATATAAATAACAACTTTATTATTGCCTCTAGGGCATATTTCCTCCAGTATCCCACTTGCACTAGAGTTAATAATCTAGATTACATTGTAATAGTTCTAACACCCATGGAGTCTTGGTGTTGATCATGTTTTTCTCGTGAGAGAGGCTTAGTCAACGGGTCTGCAACATTCAGATCCGTATGTATCTTGAAAATCTCTATGTGTCCCTCCTTGACTTGATCGCAGATGGAATTGAAGCGTCTTTTGATGTGCTTGGTTCTCTTGTGAAATCTGGATTCCTTTGCCAAGGCAATTGCACTAGTATTGTCACAAAAGTTTTTCATTGGACCCGATGCACTAGGTATTACACCTAGATCGGATATGAACTCCTTCATTTGTTGCTTCAGAAGCAGCTATGTACTCCGCTTCACACATAGATCCCACCACGACGCTCTTCTTGGAACTTCACCAACTAACAGCTCCACCATTCAATATAAATACGTATCTGGTTTGTGACTTAGAGTCATCCGGATCAGTGTCAAAGCTTGCATCGACGTAACCATTTACGATGAGCTCTTTGTCACCTCCATAAATGAGAAACATATCCTTAGTCCTTTTCAGGTATTTCAGGATATTCTTGATCGATGTCCAGTGATCCACTCCTGGATTACTTTGGTACCTCCTTGCTAAACTAATAGCAAGGCACACATCAGGTCCGGTACACAACATTGCATACATGATAGAACCTATGGATGAGGCATAGGGAATGACTTTCATTTTCTCTCTATCTTTTGCAGTGGTCGGGCATTGAGTCTGACTCAACTTCACACCTTGTAACACAGGCAAGAACCCTTTCTTTGACTGGCCCATTTTGAACTTCTTAAAAACTTTATCAAGGTATGTGCTTTGTGAAAGTCCAATTAAGTGTCTTGATCTATCTCTATAGATCTTGATGCCTAATATATAAGCAGCTTCACCAAGGTCTTTCATTGAAAAATTATTATTCAAGTATCCTTTTATGCCATTCAGAAATTCAGTATCATTTTCGATCAACAATACGTCATCCACATATAATATCAGAAATGCTACAGAGCTTCCACTCACTTTCTTGTAAATACAGGCTTCTCCAAAAGTCTATATAAAACCATATCCTTTGATCACACTATCAAAGCGTATATTCCAACTCTGAGAGGCTTGCACCAGTCCATAAATGGATCGCTGGAGCTTGCACACTGATACGTCTCCAACCTATCTATAATTTTTGATTGTTCCATGCTATTATATTATCTGTTTTAGATGTTTAATGGGCTTTAATATACGTTTTTATATTATTTTTGGGACTAACCTACTAACCAAAGGCCCAGTGCAAATTGCTGTTTTTTTTGCCTATTTCAGTGTTTCGTAGAAAAGGAATATCAAACGGAATCCAAATGGAATGAAACCTTCGGGAGAGTTATTTTTGGAACAAACGCAATCCAGGAGACTTGGAGTGGACGTCAAGGAAGCAACGAGGCGGCCACAAGGCAGGAGGGCGCGTCCAGGGGGTAGGCGCACCCCCCACCTTCATGGGCCCCTTGTGGCTCCGCTGACCTACTTCTTTCTCCTATATATACTCATATACCTCGAAAACATCCCAGAGCACCACGAAACCCTATTTCCACCGCCGCAACCTTCTGTGCCCGTGAGATCCCATCTTGGGGCCTTTTCCGGCGCTCTGCCAGAGGGGGAATCGATCACGGAGGGCTTCTACATCAACACCATAGCCTCTCCGATGATGTGTGAGTAGTTTACCACAGACCTTTGGGTCCATATTTATTAGCTAGATGGCTTCTTCTCTCTCTTTGGGTCTCAATACAAAGTTCTCCTCGATTCTCTTAGAGATCTATTCGATGTAATTATTTTTGCGGTGTGTTTGTCGAGATCCGATGAATTGTGGGTTTATGATCAAGATTATCTATGAACAATATTTGATTCTTATCTGAATTCTTTTATGCATGATTTAATATCTTTGCAAGTATCTTCGAATTATCAGATTGGTTTGGCCTACTAGATTGATCTTTCTTGCAATGGGAGAAGTGCTTAGCTTTGGGTTCAATCTTGCGGTGTTTGTCGGTGTCAAAACCGGCGGATCTCGGGTAGGGGGTCCCGAACTGTGCGTCTAGGCCGGATGGTAATAGGAGGCAGGGGACACAATGTTTTACCCAGGTTCGGGCCCTCTTGATGGAGGTAAAACCCTACGTCCTGCTTGATTAATATTGATGATATGGGTAGTATAAGAGTAGATCTACCACGAGATCGGAGAGGCTAATCCCTAGAAGCTAGCCTATGGTATGATTGTATGTTGTGGTTGTTGTCACCTACGGACTAAAACCCCTCGGTTTATATAGACACAGGAGAGGGTTAGGGTTACACAAGGTCGGTTACAAAGGAGGAGATAACCATATCCGTATTGCCTAGCTTGCCTTCCACGCCAAGTAGAGTCCTGTCCGGACACGAGACGAAGTCTTCAATCTTATATCTTCATAGTCTAACAGTCCGGCCAATGGAGATAGTCCGGCTGTCCGGAGACCCCCTAATCCAGAACTCCCTCAGTAGCCCCTGAACCAGGCTTCAATGACGATGAGTCTGGCGCGCAGTATTGTCTTCGGCATTGCAAGGCGGGTTCCCTCTCCGAATACATCACAGAAGAATTTGAATATGAGGATAGTGTCCGACCCTGCAAAATAAGTTCCATATACCACCATAGAGAGAATAATATTTTCGCAAATCCAATTTGCTGACTTGTTTTGGCAGCATGACGTTATGTCATGTCCCGGTGATTATTTGAACTGTTTCCTTTAACTAGCTCCACACATAACGCGAGGCGGTTTCTTGACACATCTTGTCAAAGCAGAGATCGTGTTCCCCCAATTACGGGATTCTCATTAATGCGGTCGTGGGTAACCCAACCGTGTCTAGGACTCCTAGATTATAGGCAAGTCCCAAATGGCTACGGAGAGGACGCTTGATATTCACCCTCTTTATAAAGGGACAAGGTTTTCGCTTTTTCCCTCTCGTGCTCAATCGAACCCCTCCCTCGCCTCGAGTTCTAACACCCAAAGCCCAGGTCAGGTGCTCCGGATCTTCAATCATGTCTGGATCCAGCCTTCAAGGCTGATGGATGCCCTCCTCCGTGACGGAAGAGGATATCCAGAAGTTGAGGGAGGCCAGATACCAGACCGCCGAGGTTTCGCATCGGCTGCCTGCTCGAGGGCAGGTCGTCCCTACTCCCGAACCCAACGAGAACGTCGTGTTCGTCTCCCACTTCCTCCGAGACCTAGGCCTCACTCTGGATCCCTTCGTCAGGGGTTTGATGTTCTATTACGGGCTAGATTTCCATGATCTAGCTCCAGAATCCTTTCTCCACATCTCGACATTTATTGTCGTGTGTGAGGCCTTCCTCCGCATTACCCCTCACTTCGGCATCTGGCTCAATACCTTTGAAGTGAAGCCGAAGATGATCGAGGGGCAACATGCAGCGTGCGGAGGCGCGTCAATAGGCAAGATGGCAGGAGCTCCGTGGCCGAAAGGTTCCTTTCCAGAGGTGTCCGAATTATGGCAATGGGAGTGGTTTTACGTCACGGCTCCCAGAAGTGCCAAGTGGGCGGCTGCCCCCGCTTTCCGCTCGGGCCCCCCACCACAACTGATGTCATGGATTAGCAGAGGTCTGAGCTGGGATCCAGCCAAGGATGTGCCTATATTGCAAAGCCGCATTCAAGATCTCTTCGAGGGAGATTTTAATTTGGTTGTGGTAATGCAAGTTATGCTGGTTCATCGAGTCCAGCCTTGCAAACACCGGCCCCTTCGCTTGTGGGAGTTCAACCCAGAAGGATCGTGTGCCATTCAAAGTTTCCTCGACCTGATGCACGAGGAGATGTACAAGTCATTCTTCGGACCTCAAATAGAGTGTCAGATACTACCGAGGACGTGGGCCTGAGCAGTAACCGTGCCGCCGAACAAGTAAGAAATCCTCTAGCCGAACACACCGTCTTTTATTCATCATGAAGTTATTTCTGAGAGATCGCTCTTTGACCAGGACTGGCTAACAAAGGCGAAGATGATTCGGTGTTCGGCCCCCCTCCCTGAGGGTTTGGAAAACCCGGTATTGGAAAAGATGCTCGAGCTCGCACCTTTCCCGGAGCCCTCGAAGGAAGATACAGTGGGAATAATATGGGTGGAAGCGGGCCCCCATTGCTGCCAGTTCCAACCGAGGGAATGAGCGCCTCCATGAACGAGGATAACCGGGGGAGGAAGAGGACTGCTTCCGAGGATCCGAAAGCCGAGGCCTCCAAACGGGAGAAGAAGTCTCCAACAGAGGGTCCTGCCTCAGGGGGTGCTCTTGTCGCACAAAGTCCGCGGGGGGATCAGCCCTCCAACGAGTCGTAAGTGATCCAAAAAATACTTTAATAGTGAAGGTATACTATCTTTCTTCTGCTAAAATAACTGTCGCATATATCTTGCAGTTCGGGTCTTAGCCCTTCTCAGTTGAGCTCGTCTTCGGGGGATCTTCTTCCGGAGATGATGGAGAGTGAAACACCTCCCCCGGGCTCCTCCGCTCAAGAAGCGGGCGACCCCGAAGTGTCGTCGCGGAGGGCCTCTCCGGATCCGGTGTGGCCAGAAGATAATCCCATAGACCCCCGAAGTCCCCAGTGTCCGGCTCTCGAAGAGAGCGAACAAAAGAGCCCGGCACCGTCTGGTATGCGGTCGGACGTTCTGAGGGAGCTGTTGGGGCGAGCGGCCATCTCAGAAGAACACTGTACGCTGATGGGTACAGTGATGGAAAGAATTTTGTCCGCCGAAAGCGGATTACATGAAGCCTTTATGAGTCTACTGACAAGCTTTGAGGTACGTGAGATAATATGTGATAGTACCACACATGTTAGGTGTGCCCTGTGTAGATAGTAGCCCCTGAGACTCTGGTTGTCGTCGAGAACGGCGGCGAACAGAGGATCATAGTCCCAGGCAATAACTAGACTGCCTTTATGTGCAGGTGGTGGAAGCTCCGGTGGCTAGCCCGACTAGTGAGTTTGCCGAATTAAAACGGCAACTGGATGCGGCAGACGCCGACATCGAGCTTGTTAACAAGTGGCTTGATGAATCACAGGGTAAGTAATGTTTTCTGGTGAATGTCACACAATAAGAGCAGCACGATGCCAGTATCTTGAATATGTTGTGACTGCAGAGAGAGCTGCCACCGTGGAGACCCTTCGGGCGGAGCTTGCCCGAGCCAAGGAACAAGCGAGGATTAGTAATGCGGCTACTTTGAAGGTGGATGAAGAGTTGAAAGCCGAGAAGGCCGCACATTGCGAGAGCCAAGAGAAGATGGCCGTAGAATTAAAAGGCACTGCCGACCGTTGCTGGCTCCTTGAAAAAGAAAACCGAGCGAAGGCAATGGACCTTGACAAGGCCACGATGGCGGACAAAGACACCCGCTCTGCTATGAGAGCGAAGAAGGAGGAGCTGCGGGAAGCCGGGGATATTGCGGCTGGGAAGCCATTCATGCTACGGAGGAAGTTCGGAGATCCACGGTATGCCCCTCTGGATCGGCTGTGGAGTTCGGCAGATGCGTATATGGACTTGGCGGCGAGCGCTGCCGATGCGGCCAAATACTTCCAAGGTTAAACAGATCGTGAAGTGGACAAGCTATTCTGGTCGCAATTCAACCATCCAGAGCATTCGCTTCCATTGAATGATCAGCTAGCTGAATGGGCCGAACTAAATAGGTTGTCCGGACTCGCCATGAGGTCTGTTGTGGATCAGCTATGGCCGGAAAAGCCAAAGCCGAACAGCTATTTCAGCTTAGTGCAATAGTTCCTTGGTGCGGTGCCGCGCATTAATGCGATGAAGAGGTCGGCGTGCATAGAAGGCTCACGGATGGCCCTTGCCCATGTTAAAGCATACTGGGCGGAGATGGACGCTACCACTGTTGCGGCGCAGGGTTCGGCCATAGGCCGAGTGGCTGCCGAGCACTATTTTGAGGAGTTTCTTGAGGGTGCTCGTTTGATAGAGGCCTAGTGCTCGAAGAATATTATGTTTGAGTGATATGTATTCCCATTGTAAACACAATGTTTTTATGAAATTTATTAAGGCTGTGTTTATACTTTTGCCTGAAAGTAATATGATGCCTCCCGTGCGGCCGTTTATGTATACATGTGTATAACCTGAAAGATTGCAGTCGTCGGCTTCAGTCCCCACGCATATAATGCGGAGGTTCTCGCAAAAAACGCATGTTCACACTTAACCCAACGTCTCGGTCCTATTAAGGAGGTGATAGCACGGCGAACGAGGCAACCGGACTATAATGCTTTAACACTTTCACTTAGCCATAGGAGTTTGACAGTGGGGCTACTAGATAGCCCCTGGTGGCTCCGCACTCTCCCGATCTCGGGGTGCGTACATGCCTGGCCGAAAAACGGCCCTTCGTTAAGGCAGAGGAATTCTAACATTCCGATAGGTCATCGAGTGGTTGACCAGTCTCACGCTATATCATGACAGTCAGTTTTCGGCTTTCTCTACTGAGGTGCTCGTCCGGATGAACCAGGGCACAATCGCAGTAGTTCTCCTGGTGCTGCCTTAGCCGATAAAGCGGAACGTAAGGCACCAAAACACAGGAGCCGGGCAAACCCAACATTTGACCAAAGACAATGATTCGGAGCTGATGCATATAAGGCCAAACTCGCGACGCTGAACACTCCCTAAGGTATTCGGTCTTTATGGTATAAACCAGGCCTAAATAGCGCCCTTTGTAAGAAGCCCCTTGTGTCTAGGTACGTGCATTATTCTGACGTGGCCACATGCCAAGACGGCAGCATCCTTCTCAATTGTACTGAGAATTCGAGGGATGTGTATCAACAAGAGATAGTAAAAAAGGTTTACGCAGGGTCTTAATCTAAAAAGAATCCTTGGAGCGGGTCTCTGCTGCACGTCTGTGCCTGTGTCTCCGTTGTGCCGTATCCTGGACGGGTGTAGCACGATTATCATTTGTAAAAGAGAGGAACTTAGGTGAAAAGGTTGTCGTGCAAAAAGATAGTTTTTAAAGAAACCATGTATAACTAGAAATGAGTAGAAATTGCCACTTGTCTGCTCGCGTTGAGCCCCTTGTATTTGTAATAGGGGTGTGGCCATCAATCCGGTACAAATTACATATAGCAGCGCCGGACTCATCTAACCGTGTCCGTGGTCTTGACGACCTATCAAATGCTTTAGTTGGTGAGGCCGTTTTTAGTGTGCGGCTGCCAAGGCAGTCGCATTCTCTTCGGCGCGCAAAGATCGCTTAATACTTCCGTTCACTGTAATGATGCCACGTGGACCAGGCATCTTGAGCGTGAGGGAAGCGTAATGTGGTATTGCATTAAAGCGAGCAAAAGCTTCGCGTCCAAGTAGTGCTTGATAACCGCATTGGAATGGAGCAATGTGGAAGGTTAAATGTTCGCCACGGGAGTTATCGGGGGAGCCGAATATAACCTTTAGTAGCAGGGAGCCCGTGCAGTGAGCCCCTGGGCCTGGCGTTACTCCTTTAAAGGTAGTGTTGCTATGGCAAATTTTCGTTGGGTCTATCCCCATTTCGCGGAGTGTATCCTGGTATATCAGGTTTAAACTGCTGCCACCATCCATCAGGACTCGTGCAAAGTGGTATCCGTCAATTATTGTTTCTAATACCAGGGGAGCCCATCCTGCCCGCCGGATACTTGCTGAGTAATCACGATGGTCAAAAGTGACCGGTTGAGACGACCAGTGGTAGGGTTTCACGGTGATAGGCCCTTGGGCATATTTATCTGGGAGGGACGCTTTGCTTCCCTTGATCACGTGTAATACGTTGACTATTTTGACTTCTGATGGAAACTTCTTTTGTTCCCCAATGTCTTGCTTGAGAGGCTCATCCTCATCTTCGCTTGGTGTATCCTCCCCCTTGTGTATGGCGTTGAGCTTGCCGGACTGCTTGAAGACCCAACATTCTCTGTGGGTATGATTAGCGGGTTTACCAGGGGTGCTATGGATCTGACATACTTGGTCCAGAATTTTGTTCAGGATGGACAGTTCATCTCTGGCGCCTTTAGAGGGCGGCTTTTGCTGACCTGGCCGAGAGCTTCGGAATCCAGCGTGCACTGCCGTGCTCTTCGGGTTGTCTTCTTTATTCCGACGCTTATTGTTTTTGCTGCGTCGTGATTTCCCGTTTTCATCTCTAACTTTGGATGTGCTTTGGTCGCTGGTGCTGCATCTGGCTAGCCAGCTGTCCTCACCCGCGCAAAAGCGGGTCATGAGGCTTGTTAATGCTGCCATTGTTCTCGGCTTTTCTTGGCCGAGGTGTCTGGCAAGCCACTCATCGCGGACGCTATGCTTAAAAGCTGCCAAGGCTTCGGCGTCCGGGCAGTCAACTATTTGGTTCTTCTTAGTAAGAAACATGTTCCAAAGCTTTCGGGCTGACTCTCCGGGCTGTTGAGTTATATGACTCAAATCGTCCGCATCCAGGGGTCGGACATAAGTCCCTTGAAAATTTGCCCGAAAAGCGTCTTCGAGCTCTTCCCAGCTTCCAATGGAGTTTTCGGGGAGGCTTTTAAGCCAGTGCCGAGTTGGCCCTTTGAGCTTGAGGGGTAAGTACTTGATGGCGTGGAGATCATCTCCTCGAGCCATATGGATATGGAGGATATAGTCCTCAATCCAGACCCCAGGGTCTGTTGTTCCGTCGTATGCCTCTATGTTTACGGGTTTGAATCCCTCTAGAAATTCATGGTCCAGCACCTCATCGGTGAAACATAGGGGGTGTGCGGCACCCCTGTATTTGGGTGTACCGCGTTATTCTGATGTTTGTTGTGTTACATCATATGATGGGGCGCGCTTGCGTGGTCCATAGATGGATCTGGTTGCGCCGTCCTTTTGGTGCGAGCCCTCGTGTGGATCGCGTATTGACTTGTGAGTGGCGTTGTTTGCCGCTCCATGCTGGCCGTGAGGTCGTCTATCCGGCTAGGTAGCCGTTTTGATTTTTGGTTGTGGGGGATCTAGGGCCTCCTCATCGAATTCGGGCAGCAACTTCCGCTTCGGGTAGCTCCTGGTGGGGCGATTACCACCATACTTCACTGTTGTGTTGAGTACTTTACTCCATCTGATTTGGAGTGTGTCCTGCGCAGCCTTGAGCCTTTGCTTCTGCTTTTTCAGACTCCTCGCGGTGGCAACAAGCCTTTGACGGGCATTCTGCTGCTCCGGGTGCCTGCCCGGCGTTATGTTGTCCGGACTATTATCTTTGACAGAATTGGTTTGTTTGGTTTGATTCTCCTTATTGCCGTGGTCCGGCAGTGGTTCGCCCTGCTCCAACGCTAGGTCTGAATGATCGTTATTTCTGCCGAGGCGGGATTTGGGGCGGCGCTTACGCCGCTGCTTTGACTGCTTCTCGAGGGGACAAGCCTTCGTTGCGTCCTTCCGTTCCTCGTCGTCTTCTTCTTTTGGTGTGTCCACCATATATACGTCATATGATGAGGTGGACGTCCAGCGCCCTGTGGGCGGTGGTTCCTCTTCGCCTCCCGCATCGTCGTCCATACCGTCGATGTCTTCGGAGTCGAAGTCGAGCATGTCGGTTGAGTCATCGATAGTGGCTACTAAGTGGGTGGTGGGTGGGCCTCGAATTTCTTCGTCGTCCGCATCCCAATCCTGTTGGCCATAGTCCGGCCAGGGCTCTCCTGATAAAGAGAGAGACCTTAGTGAATTCATAATGTCGCCGAACGAGTGCTGAAAGATATCCGCGGCAGTGAATTCCATGATCGGCGCCCAATCGGATTCGACTGGTAGGGGCGTGGACGGTTCGGAGTCCGGAAAAGAGTCCGGCACCTTGGAGTCACGGGCTTTGCAGAGGATTAGGCTGGTGTTTGGCTTGATCGCCGTTGATACTGCAGCCCCTAAGGCGGTGTCTAGCCACCCGTCCTCGATTGGCGCCGTTGGCTCCGAGCTAAGGGTCGGAGCTAATGCGAGCGCGGCCATTGGGGTACTGTTCGGCGGCAGAGCTAGGTCATACCCATCATGACAGTGCGGCGCGCCCGGCTGTGGCTCGAATCCGTCGAAGATCAAGTCTCTGCGGATGTCGGCCGTGTAGTTCAAACTTCCAAATCTGACCTGATGGCCGGGGGCGTAGCTTTCAATCTGCTCCAGATGGCCAAGGGAATTGGCCCGCAGTGCAAAGCCGCCGAACACGAAGATATGTCCGGGGAGAAAAATGTCACCCTGGACCGCATCGCTATCGATGGCAGTAGGAGCCATCAAGCCTAACGACGACGACACAGAGGAACTCTCAATGAAAGCACCAATGTTGGTGTCAAAACCGGCGGATCTCGGGTAGGGGGTCCCGAACTATGCGTCTAGGCCGGATGGTAACAGGAGGCAGGGGACACAATGTTTTACCCAGGTTCGGGCCCTCTTGATGGAGGTAAAACCCTACGTCCTGCTTGATTAATATTGATGATATGGGTAGTACAAGAGTAGATCTACCACGAGATCGGAGAGGCTAAACCCTAGAAGCTAGCCTATGGTATGATTGTATGTTGTGGTTGTTGTCCACTACGGACTAAAACCCCTCGGTTTATATAGACACCGGAGAGGGTTAGGGTTACACAAGGTCGGTTACAAAGGAGGAGATATCCATATCCGTATTGCCTAGCTTGCCTTCCACGCCAAGTAGAGTCCTGTCCGGACACGAGACAAAGTCTTCAATCTTATATCTTCATAGTCTAACAGTCCGGCCAATGGAGATAGTCCGGCTGTCTAGAGACCCCCTAATCTAGGACTCCCTCAGTGTACTTTCCCAGTGACAGCAGGGGCAGCAAGGCACGTATTGTATTGTTGCCATCGAGGATAAAAGATGGGGTTTATATCTTATTGCTTGAGTTTATCCCTCTACGTCATGTCATCTTGCCTAATGCGTTACTCTGTTCTTATGAACTTAATACTCTAGATGCATGCTGGATAGCGGTCGATGTGTGGAGTAATAGCAGTAGATGCAGAATCATTTCGGTATACTTGTCGCGGACGTGATGCCTATATACATGATCATGCCTAGATATTCTCATAACTATGTGCTTTTCTATCAATTGCTCAACAGTAATTTGGTCACCCACCATAGAATTTTCTATCTTGAGAGAAGCCACTAGTGAAACCTATGGCCCCCGGGTCTATCTCCATCATATTGTTTTCCTATCTACTTGCTATTTCTATCGTTATTTATTTTGCAATATTTATTTTCCAATCTATACAATAAAAATACCAAAAAAATTATCTTATTATCTCTATCATATCTCACTTTCGTAAGTGGCCGTGAAGGGATTGACAACCCCTTTATCGTGTTGGTTGCGAGGTTCTTGTTTGTTTGTGCAGGTACTACGGACTTGTGTGTTACCTCGTACTGGATTGATACCTTGGTTCTCAAAAACTGAGGGAAATACTTACGCTACTTTGCTACATCACCCTTTCCTCTTCAAGGGAAAACCAACGCATGCTCAAGAGGTAGCAAGAAGGATTTCTGGCACCGTTGCTGGGGAGGTTGCACCAAGTCAAGTCAAGATTTGATCTCCCATCAACAAGCCATTTCTGGCGCCCTTGTCGGGGAGATCTACGCACAAGTCAAGACATACCAAGTAACCATCACAAACTCTTATCCCTCGCATTACATTATTTGTCATTTGCCTCCCGTTTTCCTCTCCCCCACTTCACCTTTGTCGTTTCTTTGCCTTCTTCTCGTATGTCTTTTTGTTTGTGTTTCCATGTGCCTTCTATTTGCTTGCATCTTTTCTTGCTAAAAATCTGTTGATATGGATCCACTTAAAGTGTTCTACTTGGATCATCTTTGATCCTTATGCGCTCGTGCTGAAACCCCAACTAGCCTAGTTGATGGGAAATCTTTAGATGAGCATGCTCATTTTGTGCGTAATCGTTTGTCTGAAAAGGGGAAGCTCCTATGGTATCGAATAAATAGTTTGCTATGCTATGCTTGGAATCTTTGTGAGATTTATGACTTTACTTGTTGCTCTAAGAACCCTAAAAACACCTTCCCTACCTATGTGAGTTTAATGATAATGAAATCTTATCTTCTTATGGAAAGGGTGTTTATAGTTACTATGATATCGAACAAATTGAAGAATTTGTCATTTTTAAGGGTGCTCATGAAGTTGCTTCTTTGATTGAAAAGTATGATATTACTCTCTTCAAATCTAAAAATTCCGACATACTTAAATATTTCTATGAAAACTATGCTCACAATGCCTGTGTTAAGGAATTTATCGAGAGAATGACGATTGCTTTGGAAGAAAATAATGATATGCACGAATCTATAGATAATTATGATTCCGATGATTTGATTGAAATATCCCTTGATGAACATGATACTTGCTATTCTTATAGTCATGATGCCAGTATTTGTTATAGTTCCTTATGTTAAACATGAGATCATTGCTATTGCACCCATACTTGATAGTTACTTCGATGAAAAGCATGATTGCAATAATGTTATCATAAATTCTCTTAATGTCAATTGTGTTAATGATATGCAAAATCTCAAGCTTGGGGATGCTAGTTTTGCTATGACTACTATTTGTTGCAATGATCATGATTGGGGTGATTATTATTTTGATCTTGAAAATTTATTTAAGCCCCATGATGAATATGAGATTGACAATGGTGTTTGCAATATTATTGAAAGTGGGTTTGGAGAGGTCATGACTTTAGTTAATGTTAATCCCACTATTTTGGAAGAGTGTCAACTTTGCATGCATGTGGATCGTGTTGAAGATATTTTATGTGATAGCTATTTTGTTGAATTTTCTTATGATCCCACATGTAATTATTATGAGAGAGGAAAATATGATTGTAGAAATTTTCATGTTACTAAATTACCTCTCGTTATGTTGAGATTGATATTGTTTCTTTCTGCTTCCTTGCATATGCTAGTTTTTGCTTGCTATGATAACTTGTTTGCCTATAAGATTCCTATGCATAAGAAGTATGCTAGACTTAGATGTGTTTGTCACGTGTTTCAAGATGCTCTCTTTGTGCTTCAATTCTTGTCTTTCATGTGAGCATCATTGAAATTATCAATGCCTAGCTAGGGGCGTTAAACAATAGCGCTTGTTGGGAGGCAACCCAATTTTATTTTTGTTTATTGTCTTTTTGTTCCTGTTTAGTAATAAATAATTCATCTAGATTCTATTTAGATGTGGTTTTATGTTTTTAATTAGTGTTTGTGCCAAGTAGAACCTTTGGGAAGACTTGGGGGAAGTCTTTGCAATCTTGCTGTAAAAAACAGAAACTTTAGCGCTCAAGAGATTAGCTTCCATTTATTACTGGAGAGTGAGACAGTTTATTCTTTTTTCAGATGATTACTAGAAAAATTCCTAACGTCCACCAATTTATTTCAGAATTTTTGGGGTTACAGAAGTATTCGAAACCTACAGATTACTACAGATTGTTCTGTTTTTGACAGATTCTGTTTTTCGTGTGTTGTTTGCTTATTTTGATGAATCTATGGCTATTATCGGGGGGTATGAACCATAGAGAAGTTGGAATACAGTAGTTTTAACACCAATATAAATAAATAATGAGTTCATTACAGTACCTTGAAGTAGTGGTTTGTTTTCTTATACTGACGGAGCTCATGAGATTTTCTGTTGAGTTTTGTGTTGTGAAGTTTTCAACTTTTGGGTAAAGATTTGATGGATTTTGGAATAAGGAGTGGCAAGAGCCTAAGCTTGGGGATGCCCAAGGTACCCCAAGGTAAAATCCAAGGACAACCAAAAGCCTAAGCTTGGGGATGCCCTGGAAAGCATCCCCTCTTTCGTCTTCGTCTATCGGTAACTTTACTTGATGCTATATTTTTATTCACCACATGATATGTGTTTTGCTTGGAGCGTCTTGTATGATTTGAGTCTTTGCTTTTTAGTTTACCACAATAATCCTTGTTGTACACATCTTTTCGAGAGACACACATGAATCCGAATTTATTATAATACTCTATGTGCTTCACTTATATCTTTTGAGCTAGATAATTTTGCACTAGTGCTTCACTTATACCTTTTTAAGAGCACGGTGGTGGTTTTAATTTATAGAAATTATTGATCTCTCATGCTTCACCTATATATTATTTTGAGTGTCTTTTAGAACAGCATGGTAATTTTCTTTGGCTATAAAATTAGTCCTAATATGATAGGCATCCAAGATAGGTATAATAAAAACTTTCATAAAAAGTGCATTGAATACTATGAGAAGTTTGATACTTGATGATTGTTTTGAGATATGAAGATGGTGATATTAGAGTCATGCTAGTTGAGTAGTTGTGAATTTGATAAATACTTGTTCTAAAGTTTGTGATTCCTGTAGCATGCACGTATGGTGAACCTTTATGTGATGAAGTCGGAGCATGATTTATTTATTGATTGTCCTCCTTATGAGTGGCGGTCGGGGATGGGCGATGGTCTTTTCCTACCAATCTATCCCCTAGGAGCATGTGTGTAGTACTTTGTTTCGATAACTAATACATTTTTGCAATAAGTATGTGAGTTCTTTATGACTAATGTTGAGTCCATGGATTATACGCACTCTCACCCTTCCACCATTGCTAGCCTCTCTAGTACCGCGCAACTTTCGCCGGTACCATACACCCACCATATACCTTCCTCAAAACAGCCACCATACCTACCTATTATGGCATTTCCATAGCCATTCCGAGATATATTGCCATGCAACTTACCACTGTTCCATTTGTTATGACACCTTTCATCATTGTCATATTGCTTTGCATGATCATGTAGTTGACATCGTATTTGTGGCAAAGCCACCTTTATAATTCTTTCATACATGTCACTCTTGATTCATTGCATATCCTGGTACACCGCGGAAGGCATTCACATAGAGTCATATTTTTGTTCTAGTATCGAGTTGTAATTTTTGAGTTGTAAGTAAATAAAAGTGTGATGATCATCATTATTAGAGCATTGTCCCAAGTGAGGAAAGGATGATGGAGACAATGATTCCCCCACAAGTCGGGATGAGACTCCGGACGAAAATAAAAAAAGAAAAGAAAAAATAGGCCATAAAAAAAGAAAGGGCCCAAATAAAAAAAATTAAAAATGAGAGAAAAAGAGAGAAGGGACAATGTTACTATCCTTTTACCACACTTGTGCTTCAAAGTAGCACCATGATCTTCATGATAGAGAGTCTCCTATGTTGTCACTTTCATATACTAATGGGAATTTTACATTATAGAACTTGGCTTGTATATTCCAATGATGGGCTTCCTCAAAATGCCATAGGTCTTCGTGAGCAAGCGAGTTGGATGCACACCCACTTAGTTTCTTTTGTTGAGATCTCATACACTTATAGCTCTAGTGCATCCGTTGCATGACAATCCCTACTCACGGACATTGATATCTATTGATGCACATATCCATAGCCCGTTGATATGCCTAGTTGATGTGAGACTATCTTCTCCTTTTTTGTCTTCTCCACAACCACCATTCTATTCCACCTATAGTGCTATGTCCATGGCTCACGCTCATGTATTACGTGAAGATTGAAAAAGTTTGAGAACGTCAAAAGTATGAAAAATTGCTTGGCTTGTCATCAGGGTTGTGCATGATTAAATACTTTGTGTGATGCCAGACTATATGATTTTGTAGGGATAACTTTCTTTGGCCATGTTATTTTGAGAAGACATGATTGCTTTGTTAGTATGCTTGAAGTATTATTATTCTTATGTCAATATTAAACTTTTGTCTTGAACCTTTCGGATCTGAACATTCATGCCACAATAAAGAAAATTACATTGAGAATTATGCTAGGTAGCATCCCACATCAAAAATTCTGTTTTTATCATTTAGCTACTCGAGGACGAGCAGGAATTAAGCATGGGGATGCTTGATACGTCTCCAATGTATCTGTAATTTTGATTGTTCCATGCTATTATATTATCTGTTTTCGATGTTTAATGGGCTTTAATATACCTTTATATATTATTTTTGGGACTAACCTACTAACCAAAGGCCCAGTGCAAATTGCTATTTTTTGCCTATTTCAGTGTTTCGCAGAAAAGGAATATCAAACGGAATCCAAATGGAATGAAACCTTCGGAAGAGTTATTTTTGGAACAAACACAATCCAGGAGACTTGGAGAGGACGTTAAGGAAGCAACGAGGCGACCAAGAGGCAGGAGGGCGCGCCCAGGGGGGTAGGCGCGCCCCCACCCTTGTGGCTCCGCTGATCTACTTCTTTCGCCTATATATACTCATATACCCCAAAAACATCCCATAGCACTACAAAACCCTATTTCCACCGCCGCAACCTTCTGTACCCGTGAGATCCCATCTTGGGGCCTTTTACGGCACTCCGCCGGAGGGGGAATCGATCACGGAGGGCTTCTACATCAACACCATAGCCTCTCCGATGATGTGTGAGTAGTTTACCACAGACCTTCGGGTCCATAGTTATTAGCTAGATGGCTTCTTCTCTCTCTTTGGATCTCAATACAAAGTTCTCCTCGATTCTCTTGGAGATCTATTCGATGTAATTCTTTTTGTAGTGTGTTTGTCGAGATCTGATGAATTGTGGGTTTATGATCAAGATTATCTATGAACAATATTTGATTCTTCTCTGAATTCTTTTATGCATGATTTAATATCTTTGCAAGTCTCTTCGAATTATCAGTTTAGTTTGGCCTACTAGATTGATCTTTCTTGCAATGGGAGAAGTGCTTAGCTTTGGGTTCAATCTTGCGGTGTCCTTTCCAAGTGACAGCAGGGGCAGCAAGGCACGTATTGTTTTGTTGCCATCGAGGATAAAAAGATGGGGTTTATATCATATTGCTTGAGTTTATCCCTCTACATCATGTCATCTTGCCTAATGCGTTACTGTGTTCTTATGAACTTAATACTCTAGATGCATGCTGGATAGCGGTCAATGTGTGGACTAATAGTAGTAGATGCAGAATCATTTCGGTCTACTTGTCGCGGACGTGATGCCTATATACATGATCATGCCTATATATTCTCATAACTATGCGCTTTTCTATCAATTGCTCGACGGTAATTTGTTCACCCACCGTAGAATTTGCTATCTTGAGAGAAGCCACTAGTGAAACCTATGGCCCCTGGGTCTATCTTCCATCATATTATTTTCCTACCTACTTGCTATTTCTATCGTTGTTTATTTTGCAATCTTTATTTTCCAATCTATACAATAAAAATACCAAATATAGTTATCTTATTATCTCTATCAGATCTCACTTTCATAAGTGCGTGAAGGGATTGACAACCCCTTTATCGTGTTGGTTGCGAGGTTCTTGTTTGTTTGTGCAGGTACTAGGGACTTGCGTGTTACCTCCTACTGGATTGATACCTTGGTTCTCAAAAACTGAGGGAAATACTTACGCTACTTTGTTGCATCACCCTTTCCTCTTCAAGGGAAAACCAATGCATGTTCAAGAGGTAGCACACACTTTGTTAGCACCTTTTGGATCGACAAAACCTTCTGGTTGCATCATATACAACTCTTCTGTAAGATATCCATTAAGGAATGCAATTTTGACATCCTTTTGCCAAATTTCATAATCATAAAATGCGGCAATTGCTAACATGGTCCGGACAGACTTAAGCATCGCTACGAGTGAGAAGGTCTCATCGTAGTCAACTCCTTGAACTTGTCGAAAACCTTTGGCAACAAGTCGAGCTTTGTAGACAGTAACATTACTATCAACATAAGTCTTCTTCTTGAAGATCCATTTATTCTCTATTGCTTGCCGATCATTGGGCAAGTCAACCGAAGTCCATACTTTGTTCTCATACATGGATACCATCTCAGAATTCATGGCCTCAAGCCATTTTTCGGAATCTGGGCTCATCATTGCTTCCTCATAGTTCGTAGGTTCGTCATGGTCAAGTAACATGACCTCCAGAACAGGATTACCATACCACTCTGGTTGACCTATGAGGTTTGGTAGTAACTTGATCAGAAGTTTCATGATCATCATCATTAGCTTCCTCACTAATTGGTGTAGGAATCACTCGAACTGATTTCTGTGATGAACTACTTTCCAATAAAGGAGAAAGTACAGTTACCTCATCAAGTTCTACTTTCCTCCCACTCACTTCTTTCAAGAGAAACTCCTTCTCTAGAAAGGATCCATTCTTAGCAACGAATATCTTGCCTTCGGATCTGTGATAGAAGGTGTACCCAACATTCTCCTTTGGGTATCCTATGAAGACACATTTCTCCAATTTGGGTTCGAGCTTATCAGGTTGAAGTTTCTTCACATAAGCATCGCAGCCCCAAACTTTAAGAAACGACAACTTGGGTTTCTTGCCAAACCACAGTTCATATGGTGTCGTCTCAACGGATTTGATGGTGCCCTATATAACGTGAATGCAGCCGTCTCTAAAGCATAACCCCAAAACGATAGCGGTAAATCAGTAAGAGACATCATAGATCGCACCATATCTAATAAAGTGTGGTTATGATGTTCGGACACACCATCACGCTGTGGTGTTGCAGGTGGCATGAGTTGTGAAACTATTCCGCGTTGTTTCAAATGAAGACCAAACTCATTACTCAAATATTCACCTCCATGATCAGATCGTAGAAACTTAATTTTCTTGTTACAATGATTTTCCACTTCACTCTGAAAATCTTTGAACTTTTCAAATGTTTCAGACTTATGTTTCATCAAGTAGATAAACCCATATCTGCTCAAATCATCTGTGAAGGTCAGAAAATAATGATACCTGCCGTGAGAATCAACACTCATCGGACCGCATGCATCAGTACGTATTATTTACAATAAGTCTGTTGCTCGCTCCATTGTTTCGGAGAACGGAGTTTTAGTCAACTTTCCCATGAGGCATGGTTTGCAAGCATCAAGTGATTCTAAAAGCCCATCAGCATGGAGTTTCTTCATGCGCTTTACACCGATATGACTTAAACGGCAGTGCCACAAATAAGTTGCACTATCATTATTAAACTTGTGTCTTTTGGCTTCAATACTACGAATATGTGTATCACTACTATCGAGATTCAATAAAAATAGACCACTCATCAAGAGTGCATGACCATAAAAGATACTACTCATATAAATAGAACAACCATTATACTCTGATTTAAATGAATAACTGCCTCGCATCAAACAAGATCCAGATATAATGTTCATGCTTAACGCTGGCACCAAATAACAATTATTCGGGTCTAATACTAATCCCGAAGATAGATGTAGAGGTAGCATGCCGACAGCGATCACATCTACTTTGGAACTAGTTCCCACGCGCATCGTCACCTCGTCCTTAGCCAATCTTTGTTTAATCCGTAGCCCCTGTTTCGAGTTGCAAATATGAGCAACGGAACTAGTATCAAATACCCAGGCGCTACTACATCCTTCTTATCCGCCAAATACATCAATAACATGTATATCAAATATACCTTTCACTTTGCCATCCTTCTTATCCGCCAAATACTTGGGGCAGTTCCGCTTCCAGTGGCCAGTCCCTTTGTAGTAGAAGCACTCAGTCTCAGGCTTAGGTCCAGACTTGGGCTTCTTCACTTGAGCAGCAACTTGCTTGCTGTTCTTCTTGAAGTTCCCCTTCTTCCCTTTGCCCTTCTTCTTGAAACTAGTGGTCTTGTTGACCATCAACACTTGATGCTCCTTCTTGATTTCTACCTTTGCAGCTTTTAGCATTGCGAAGAGCTAGGCAATTGTCTTATCCATCCCTTGCATATTATAGTTCATCATGAAGCTTTTGTAGCTTTGTGGCAGTGATTGAAGAACTCTATCAATGACACTATCATCAGGAAGATTAACTCCTAGTTGAGTAAAGTGGTTGTGGTACCCAGACATTCTGAGTATATGTTCACTGACAGAACTATTCTCCTCCATCTTGCAGCTATAGAACTTATTGGAGACTTCATATCTCTTAATTCGGGCATTTGCTTGAAATATTAACTTCAACTCCTGGAAAATCTCATATGCTCCATGAAGTTCAAACCGTCATTGAAGTACCGATTCTAAGTTGTAAAGCATGGCACACTGAACTATCGAGTAGTCATCGGCTTTGCTCTGCCAGACGTTCATAACATCTGGTGTTGCTCCTGCAACGGGCTTTGCACCTAGCGGTGCTTCCAAGACGTAATTCTTCTGTGCAGCAATGAGGATAATCCTCAAGTTACGGACCCAGTCCGTGTAGTTGCTACCATCATCTTTCAACTTAGCTTTCTCTAGGAATGCATTAAAATTCAAAGGAACGGTAGCACGGGCCATTTATCTACAACAACATAGACATGCAAAACACTATCATGTACTAAGTTCATGATAAATTAAAGTTCAGTTAATCATATTACTTAAGAACTCCCACTTAGATAGACATCCCTCTAATCATCTAAGTGATCGTGTGATCCATATCAACTAAACCATGTCCAATCATCACGTGAGATGGAGTAGTTTTCAATGGTGAACATCACTATGTTGATCATATCTACTATATGATTCACGCTCGACCTTTCGGTCTCAGTGTTCCGAGGCCATATCTGCATATGCTAGGCTCATCAAGTTTAACCCGAGTATTCTGCATGTGCAAAACTGGCTTGCGCCCGTTGTATGTGAACGTAGAGCTTATCACACCCGATCATCACATGGTGCCTCGGCACGACGAACTGTAGCAACAGTGCATACTCAGGGAGAACAGCTGTACCTTGAAATCTAGTGAGAGATCATCTTATAATGCTACCGCCGCACTAAGCAAAATAAGATGCATAAAGGATAAACATCACATGCAATCAAAATAAGTGATATGATATGGCCATCATCATCTTGTTCCTTTGATCTCCATCTCCAAAGCACCGTCACGATCACCATCGTCACCAGCTTGACACCTTGATCTCCATCGTAGCATTGTTGTCGTCTCGCCAACTATTGCTTCTACGACTATCGCTACCGCTTAGTGATAAAGTAAAGAAATTACATGGCGATTGCATTTCATACAATAAAGCGACAACCATATGGCTCCTGCCAGTTGCCGATAACTGTTACAAAACCCGTGAATATGACTGCACCCGTGTCCGGATGGGACTCTCCTTGGCGTGGAAGGCAAGCTTGGCGACTAAATATGTAAATTCCTTTCTTTGTAACTGACCTTGTGTAACCCTAGATCCTCCCGGTGTCTATATAAACCGGAGGACTTAGTCCGGAGGGGAGACTCATTATCATAGCCATACAAGCTACACCTCTAGGGTTTAGCCATTATGATCTCGTGGTAGATCAACTCTTGTAATACTCATATTCATCAAGATCAATCAAGCAGGACGTAGGGTATTACCTCCATAGGGAGGGCCCGAACCTAGGTAAACATTGTGCCCCCCTGTCTCCTGTTACCATCGACCTTAGACACACAGTTCGGGACCCCCTACCCGAGATCCGCCGGTTTTGACACCGACATTGGTGCTTTCATTGAGAGTTATACTATGTTGTCATCAAGAGGTTTGATGACTCCTTCAACCATCTACAATGATGTTGCCCAAGGGGGAGCCTTCCTCCCCGGACAGATCTTCATGTTCGTCGGTTTCGCTCTGCGGGCCAACTCGCTTGGCCATCTAGAGCAGATCGAAAGCTACGCCCCTGGCCGTCAGGTCAGATTTGGGAGCTTGAACTACGTTGCGGACATCCGTGGAGACTTGATCTTCGCCGAATTCGAAACCGCGACTACCACTCCTGGTCACCCCGAGGGACATGACCTAAATCTTTCATCGGACTGCATCCAGGAGACAGCTCCCATAACCGCTCTAACCTTAGATCTAGAGCAGACTGCGCCATCCAAGGACGGGAGGATCGACCCCACCACAGAGGCCACAGATTCCACGGCGTTGGAGCCGCACATACACTTGATCTCACATGATACCTATGCCACCGGAACTCCGGACTCGTTTTCGGCCGTAAGTTCCGAACCATGTGAGCCCGCGGACGCCGAACTTGATCGTTTATCGATCTTCGAATTCAGTGTCGCAGACATCTTCCAGCACTCGCCTTTGGGCGACATGCTAAACTCATTAAAGAACGTGTCCTTGGTGGAGGACTCACAGCCAAACTATATCTAGTTCGAACTAGGGGCTGGCGATGGAGAATTTTGCTCCCCACCAGCCACCCACTTCATAGCCACGGTCGAGGATTTAACTGACACAATTGATTACGACTCTGAGGACATCGACAGTATGGACGACGATGCCGGAGAAGAAGAGGCCCAGAACCCGTCGTTCACCGGACGTTGGACGGCCACTTCCACGTATGATGTATACATGGTGGATGCACCAAAGGAGAACAGTGGTGATGACAAGGAAGATCCAGCTAAGGATAAACCTTCCGAAATACAATCCAAGCACCGGCATCAGCGGCACCGCTCTAAGTCACGCCGCAGTAAAGACAGCAACACCGGCACGGGAGAAGATAACACTCCAGAAGGTGCCAAAGACAACGAAGACCCCGTTGAAACAGAACAAGATGAACGGGAAGATGGGCAGGTTAGCCTTGGTAAACAGGCCACACACAAAGACTCAAAGGACAGAAGTTATCTTCCGCTCTCCGAGGATGAGGTGAGCCTCGGCACCAACGATTTCATCGTGCCTGAGGAACCTCTTGAATAGGAGCGCTTCAAGCGCCAGCTAATAGCTACTGCAAGGAGCCTAAAAAAGAAGAAGCAGCATCTTCAAGCTGATCAAGATCTGCTCAATGATAAATGGACCGATGTCCTAGCAGCCGAAGAATACGGCCTAAAGTGCCCAACCAAAAGTTACCCAAAGTGCAAATTGCTACCTCAGTTTGACGAGGAGGCGCCAGAATACATACCACCATCATACAATGCGGCTGGCCGACCACCACGTGGTCGGGACAAAACGGAAACTCACGCCGAACACCAGCACACCCCGCCTCATCGCACAGGTAGGGGTAAATTAGCCCACAGCCATACATATGACCTCCGGCAAAACCTGAACAATAAAGCAAGACACACCAGATCAATCTACGGATCTTGAGGACGTGCCTCGACACGTGACGACGGCCACCTATTCGGACGTGACAAACTTAGTCATGCGCGGGCTGAAAACCGCAGACGGACTCCATCAGAGCTACGTAGCGATACGACTCGATATAGAGGCGCCACACACCCTCATTGCTTCACTGATGAGGTCATGGATCATGAATTCCTAGAAGGGTTCAAACCCGTGAATATAGAATCATTCGATGGAACCACGGACCCTGCAGTGTGGATCGAAGACTTCATTCTCCACATTCATATGGCCCGCGGCGATGACCTCCACGCCATCAAATACCTCCCTTTAAAACTCAAGGGGCCAGCTCGGCACTGGTTAAACAGCCTGCCTGAAAATTCTATCAGCCTCGACAACTTCCAAGGTACATATGTCTGGCCACCAGACGGCGATGACTTAAGCCACATAGTTCAACAACCTGGAGAGTCCGCTAGGAAATTTTGGACTAGGTTCTTAACTAAAAAGAACCAAATCGTTGATTGTCCGGATGCCGACGCCCTAGAAGCCTTCAAACACAGCATCCGCCACGAATGGCTCGCTCGTCACCTCGGCCAGGAAAAGCCAAAATCAATGGCGGCCCTCACGGCACTCATGACCCGCTTTTGTGCGGGCGAGGACAGTTGGCTGGCCCGTAGCAAAAACAAAGCAGGCGACGCCGGCACCCCTAAAGTTAAAAACAACAAAGACAAGTCTCGACGCAACAGATACAAGCGTCGAAACAACAGTGATAACACTGAGGACACGGCAGTCAATGCCGGATTCAGCGGCTCTAAGTCCGGTCAGCGGAAGAAGCCGTTCCAAAAGAACAATTCGGGCCCATCCAGCTTGGACCGCATACTTGATCGTCCGTGCCAGATTCATGGCACCCCGGGCAAACCACCCAATCATACAAATAGAGATTGCTGGGTTTTCAAACAGGCCGGCAAATTAAACACTGAGAACAAGGAAAAGGGATCGCAAAGCAAGGACGATGACGAAGAGCCCCGGCAACCAAACACAGGGGGACAGAAGAAGGTTCCCCCTCAGGTCAAAACGGTGAACATGATATACGCTGCCCACATCCCCAAGAGGGAGCGCAAGCATGCGCTCAGGGACGTCTACGCGATAGAGCCAGTCGCCCCAAAATTTAATCCATGGTTGTCATGCCCGATCACTTTTGATCGCCGGGATCATCCGACCAGTATTCCGTCACGGTGGCTCGGCTGCACTGGTCCTAGACCCAATAATTGATGGGTTCCACCTGACTCGCGTCCTTATGGACGAAGGTAGCAGTCTCAATCTGCTCTATCAGGATACAACGCGAAAAATGGGCATTAACCCATCACGGATCAAGCCCACCAGGACTACCTTCAAAGGAGTGATACCAGGTGTAGAGGCCCGCTATACGGGCTCAATCACACTAGAGGTTGTCTTCGGATCTCCGGACAACTTCCAAAGCGAGGAGTTAATCTTCGATATTGTCCCCTTCCGCAGCGGCTATCACACACTGCTCGGACGAACTGCGTTTGCTCGATTCAATGCAGTACCACACTATGCTTATCTCAAGCTCAAGATGCCCGGTCCACGCGGTGTCATAACGGTCAACGGAAATACGGAACGCTCCCTTCGTACAGAAGAGCACACAGCTGTTGGGGAACGTAGTAATTTCAAAAAAAATCCTACGCACACGCAAGATCATGGTGATGCATAGCAACAAGAGGGGAGAGTGTGATCTACGTACCCTTGTAGACCGACAGCGGAAGCGTTAGCACAACGCGGTTGATGTAGTCATACGTCTTCACGGCCCGACCGATCAAGCACCGAAACTACGGCACCTCCGAGTTCTAGCACACGTTCAGCTCGATAACGATCCCCGGACTCTGATCCAGCAAAGTGTCGGGTAAGAGTTCCGTCAGCACGACGACGTGGTGACGATCTTGATGTACTACCGTCGCAGGGCTTCGCCTAAGCACCGCTACAATATTATCGAGGACTATGGTGGAAGGGGGCACCGCACACGGCTAAGAATATGATCACGTGGATCAACTTGTGTGTCTAGGGGTGCCCCCTGCCCCCGTATATAAAGGATCAAGGAGGGGGTGCGGCCGGCCAGGAGGAGGGCGCGCCAGGAGGAGTCCTACTCCCACCGAGAGTAGGATTCTCCCCCTTTCATAGTTGGAATAGGATTCGGGAGGGGGAAAGAGGAGAGAGAGAAGGAAGGGGGGCGCCGCCCCCCTCTCCTTGTCCTATTCGGACTAGGGGGGAGGGGCGCGCGGCCCAGCCCTGGCCACCTCTCCTCTCTTCCACTAAAGCCCACTAAGGCCCATATACCTCCTGGGGGGTTCCGGTAACCTCCCGGTACTCCGGTAAAATCCCGATTTCACCCGGAACACTTCCAATATCCAAATATAGGCTTCCAATATATCAATCTTTATTTCTCAACCATTTCGAGACTCCTCGTCATGTCCGTGATCACATCCGGGACTCCGAACAAACTTCGGTATATCAAAATGCATAAACTCATAATATAACTGTCATCGAAACCTTAAGCGTGCGGACCCTACGGGTTCGAGAACAATGTAGACATGACCGAGACACGTCTCCGGTCAATAACCAATAGCGGAACCTGGATGCTCATATTGGCTCCTACATATTCTACGAAGATCTTTTATCGGTCAGACCGCATAACAACATACGTTGTTCCCTTTGTCATCGGTATGTTACTTGCCCAAGATTCGATCGTCGGTATCTCAATACGTAGTTCAATCTCGTTACCGGCAAATCTCTTTACTTGTTCCATAATACATCATATCACAACTAACTCATTAGTTGCAATGCTTGCAAGGCTTATGTGATGTGCATTACCGAGAGGGCCCAGAGATACCTCTCCAACAATCGGAGTGACAAATCCTAATCTCGAAATACGCCAACCCAACATGTACCTTTGGATACACCTGTAGAGCACCTTTATAATCACCCAGTTACGTTGTGATGTTTGGTAGCACACAAAGTGTTCCTCCTGCAAATGGGAGTTGCATAATCTCATAGTCATAGGAACATGTATAAGTCATGAAGAAAGCAATAGCAACATACTAAATGATCGGGTGCTAAGCTAATGGAATGGGTCATGTCAATCAGGTCATTCACCTAATGATGTGATCCCGTTAATCAAATAACAACTCTTTGTCCATGGTTAGGAAACATAACCATCTTTGATTAACGAGCTAGTCAAGTAGAGGCATACTAGTGACACTCTGTTTGTCTATGTATTCACACATGTATTATGTTTCCGGTTAATACAATTCTAGCATGAATAATAAACATTTATCATGATATAAGGAAATAAATAATAACTTTATTATTGCCTCTAGGGCATATTTCCTTCAGTCTCCCACTTGCACTAGAGTCAATAATCTAGATTACACAGTAATGATTCTAACACCCATGGAGCCTTGGTGCTGATCATGTTTTGCTCGTGGAAGAGGCTTAGTCAACGGGTCTGCTACATTCAGATCCGTATGTATCTTGCAAATCTCTATGTCTCCCACCTGGACTAGATCCCGGATGGAATTGAAGCGTCTCTTGATGTGCTGGGTTCTCTTGTGAAATTTGGATTCCTTTGCCAAGGCAATTGCACCAGTATTGTCACAAAAGATTTTCATTGGACCCGATGCACTAGGTATGACACCTAGATCGGATATGAACTCCTTCATCTAGACTCCTTCATTTGCTGCTTCCGAAGCAGCTATGTATTCCGCTTCACACGTAGATCCCACCACGACGCTTTGTTTAGAACTGCACCAACTGACAGCTCCACCGTTTAATGTAAACATGTATCCGGTTTGTGATTTAGAATCATCTGGATCAGTGTCAAAGCTTGCATCAACGTAACCATTTACGATGAGCTCTTTGTCACCTCCATAAACGAGAAACATATCCTTAGTCCTTTTCAGGTATTTCGGGATGTTCTTGACCGCTGTCCAGTGATCCACTCCTGGATTACTTTGGTACCTCCCTGCTAGACTTATAGCAAGGCACACATCAGGTCTGGTACACAGCATTGCATACATGATAGAGCCTATGGCTGAAGCATAGGGAACATCTTTCATTTTCTCTCTATCTTCTGCAGCGGTCGGGCATTGAGTCTTACTCAACTTCACACCTTGTAACACAGGCAAGAACCCTTTATTTGCTTGATCCATTTTGAACTTCTTCAAAACTTTGTCAAGGTATGTGCTTTGTGAAAGTCCAATTAAGCGTCTTGATCTATCTCTATAGATCTTAATGCCTAATATGTAAGCAGCTTCACCGAGGTCTTTCATTGAAAAACTCTTATTCAAGTATCCCTTTATGCTATCCAGAAATTCTATATCATTTCCAATTAGTAATATGTCATCCACATATAATATCAGAAATGCTACAGAGCTCCCACTCACTTTCTTGTAAATACAGGCTTCTCCAAAAGTCTGTATAAAACCAAATGCTTTGATCACACTATCAAAGCGTTTATTCCAACTCCGAGAGGCTTGCACCAGTCCATAAATGGATCGCTGGAGCTTGCACACTTTGTTAGCTTCCTTTGGATCGACAAAACCTTCTGGTTGCATCATATACAACTCTTCTTCCAGAAATCCATTCAGGAATGCAGTTTTGACATCCATCTGCCAAATTTCATAATCATGAAATGCGGCAATTGCTAACATGATTTGGACAGACTTAAGCATCGCTACGGGTGAGAAGGTCTCATCGTAGTCAATCCCTTGAACTTGCCGAAAACCTTTTGCGACAAGTCGAGCCTTGTAGACAGTAATATTACCTTCAGCGTCAGTCTTCTTCTTGAAGATCCATTTATTCTCAATTGCTTGCCGATGATTGGGCAAGTCAACCAAAGTCCATACTTTGTTCTCATACATGGATCCCATCTCAGATTTCACGGCTTCAAGCCATTTTGCGGAATCTAGGCTCACCATTGCTTCTTCATAGTTCGTAGGTTCATCATGATCTAGTAGCATGACTTCCAGAACAGGATTACCGTACCACTCTGGCGCAGATCTCACTCTGGTTGATCTACGAGGTTCAGTAGTATCTTGTTCTGAAGTTTCATGATCATTATCATTAGCTTCCTCACTAATTGGTGTAGGTGTCACAGAAACAGGTTTCTGTGATGTACTACTTTCCAATAAGGGAGTAGGTACAGTTACCTCGTCAAGTTCTACTTTCCTCCCACTCACTTCTTTCGAGAGAAACTCCTTCTCCAGAAAGTTTCCCAATTTAGCAACAAAAGTCTTGCCTTCGGATCTGTGATAGAAGGTGTATCCAATAGTTTCCTTTGGATATCCTATGAAGACACATTTTTCCGATTTGGGTTCGAGCTTATCAGGTTGAAGCTTTTTCACATAAGCATCGCAGCCCCAAACTTTCAGAAACGACAACTTTGGTTTCTTGCCAAACCACAGTTCATAAGGCGTCGTCTCAACGGATTTTGATGGTGCCCTATTTAACGTGAATGCGACCGTCTCTAGAGCGTATCCCCAAAACGATAGCGGTAAATCAGTAAGAGACATCATAGATCGCACCATATCTAGTAAAGTACGATTACGACGTTCGGACACACCATTACGCTGTGGTGTTCCGGGTGGCGTGAGTTGCGAAACTATTCCACATTGTTTCAAATGTACACCAAACTCGTAACTCAAATATTCTCCTCCATGATCAGATCATAGGAATTTTATTTTCTTGTTACGATGATTTTCAACTTCACTCTGAAATTCTTTGAACTTTTCAAACGTTTCAGACTTGTGTTTCATTAAGTAGATATACCCATATCTGCTTAAGTCATCTGTGAAGGTGAGAAAATAACGATATCCGCCACGAGCCTCAACATTCATCGGACCACATACATCTGTATGTATGATTTCCAACAAATATGTTGCTCTCTCCATAGTACCGGAGAACGATGTTTTTGTCATCTTACCCATAAGGCACGGTTCGCTAGTACCAAGTGATTCATAATCAAGTGGTTCCAAAAGCTCATCAGTATGGAGTTTCTTCATGCACTTTATACCGATATGACCCAAACGGCAGTGCCACAAATAAGTTGCACTATCATTATCAACTCTGCATCTTTTGGCTTCAACACTATGAATATGTGTGTCACTACTATCGAGATTTAATAAGAATAGACCACTCTTTAAGGGTGCATGACCATAAAAGATATTACTCATGTAAATAGAACAACCATTATTCTCTGATTTAAATGAATAACCATCTCGCATCAAACAAGATCCAGATATAATGTTCATGCTTAACGCTGGCACCAAATAACAATTATTTAGGTCTAATATTAATCCCGAAGGTAGATGTAGAGGTAGCGTGCCGACTGCGATCACATCAACTTTGTAACCATTTCCCACACGCATCGTCACCTCGTCCTTAGCCAATCTTCGCTTAATCCGTAGTCCCTGTTTCGAGTTGCAAATATTACCAACAGAACCAGTATCAAATACCCAGGTGCTACTGCGAGCATTAGTAAGGTACACATCAATAACATGTATATCACATATACCTTTGTTCACCTTGCCATCCTTCTTATCCGCCAAATACTTGGGGCAGTTCCGCTTCCAGTGACCAGTCTGCTTGCAGTAGAAGCACTCAGTTTCAGGCTTAGGTCTAGGTTTGGGTTTCTTCTCTTGAGTAGTAACTTGCTTGCTGTTCTTTTTGAAGTTCCCCTTCTTCTTCCCTTTGCCCTTTTTCTTGAAACTAGTGGTCTTGTTGACCATCAACACTTGATGCTCCTTCTTGATTTCTACCTCCGCAGCTTTCAGCATTGCGAAGAGCTCGGGAATAGTCTTATTCATCCCTTGCATATTATAGTTCATCACGAAGCTCTTGTAGCTTGGTGGCAGTGATTGGAGAATTTTGTCAATGACGCAATCATCTGGAAGATTAACTCCCAATTGAATCAAGTGATTATTATACTCAGACATTTTGAGTATATGCTCACTGACAGAACTGTTCTCCTCCATCTTACAGCTATAGAACTTATTGGAGACTTCATATCTCTCAATTCGGGCATTTGCTTGAAATATTAACTTCAACTCCTGGAACATCTCATATGCTCCATGACGTTCAAAACGTCGTTGAAGTCCCGATTCTAAGCCGTAAAGCATGGCACACTGAACTATCAAGTAGTCATCAGCTTTGCTCTGCCAGACGTTCATAACATCTGGTGTTGCTCCAGCAGCAGGCCTGGCACCCAGCGGTGCTTCCAGGACGTAATTCTTCTGTGCAGCAATGAGGATAGTCCTCAAGTTACGGACCCAGTCCGTGTAATTGCTACCATCATCTTTCAACTTTGCTTTCTCAAGGAACACATTAAAATTCAACGGAACAACAGCACGGGCCATCTATCTACAATGAAACATAAATAAGCAAGATACTATCAGGTACTAAGTTCATGATAAATTTAGGTTCAATTAATCATATTACTTAAAGAACTCCCACTTAGATAGACATCCCTCTAATCCTCTAAGTGATTACGTGATCCAAATCAACTAAACCATGTCCGATCATCACGTGAGATGGAGTAGTTTTATTGGTGAACATCACTATGTTGATCATATCTACTATATGATTCACGCTCGACCTTTCGGTCTCCGTGTTCCGAGGCCATATCTGTATATGCTTGGCTCGTCAAGTATAACCTGAGTATTCCGCGTGTGCAACTGTTTTGCACCCGTTGTATTTGAACGTAGAGCCTATCACACCCGATCATCACGTGGTGTCTCAGCACGAAGAACTTTCGCAACGGTGCATACTCAGGGAGAACACTTCTTGATAATTAGTGAGAGATCATCTTATAATGCTACCGTCAATCAAAGCAAGATAAGATGCATAAAAGATAAACATCACATGCAATCAATATAAGTGATATGATATGGCCATCATCATCTTGTGCTTGTGATCTCCATCTTTGAAGCACCGTCGTGATCACCATCGTCACCGGCGCGACACCTTGATCTCCATCGTAGCATCGTTGTCGTCTCGCCAATCTTATGCTTCCAAGACTATCGCTACCGCTTGGTGATAAAGTAAAGCATTACAGCGCGATTGCATTGCATATAATAAAGCGACAACCATATGGCTCCTGCCAGTTGCCGATAACTCGGTTACAAAACATGATCATCTCATACAATAAAATTTAGCATCATGTCTTGACCATATCACATCACAACGTGCCCTGCAAAAACAAGTTAGACGTCCTCTACTTTGTTGTTGCAAGTTTTACGTGGCTGCTACGGGCTTAAGCAAGAACCAATCTTACCTACGCATCAAAACCACAATGATAGTTTGTCAAGTTGGTGCTGTTTTAACCTTCGCAAGGACCGGGCGTAGCCACACTCGGTTCAACTAAAGTTGGAGAAACTGTCACCCGCTAGCCACCTTTGTGCAAAGCACGTCGGGAGAACCGGTCTCGCGTAAGCGTACGCGTAATGTCGGTCCGGACCGCTTCGTCCAACAATACTGCCGAACCAAAGTATGACATGCTGGTAAGCAGTATGACTTATATCGCCCACAACTCACTTGTGTTCTACTCATGCATATAACATCAACACATAAAACCTAGGCTCTGATACCACTGTTGGGGAACGTAGTAATTTCAAAAATTTCCTACGCACACGCAAGATCATGGTGATGCATAGCAACGAGAGGGGAGAGTGTGATCTACGTACCCTTGTAGACCGACAGCGGAAGCGTTAGCACAACGTGGTTGATGTAGTCGTACGTCTTCACGGCCCGACCGATCAAGCACCGAAACTACGGCACCTCCGAGTTCTAGCACACGTTCAGCTCGATGACGATCCCCGGACTCTGATCCAGCAAAGTGTCGGGGAAGAGTTCCGTCAGCACGACGGCGTGGTGACGATCTTGATGTACTACCGTCGCAGGGCTTCGCCTAAGCACCGCTACAATATTATCGAGGACTATGGTGGAAGGGGGCACCGCACACGGCTAAGAATATGATCACGTGGATCAACTTGTGTGTCTAGGGGTGCCCCCTGCCCCCTTATATAAAGGATCAATGAGGGGGTGCAGCCGGCCAGGAGGAGGGCGCTCCAGGAGGAGTCCTACTCCCACCGGGAGTAGGATTCCCCCCCTTTCATAGTTGGAATAGGATTCGGGAGGGGAAAAGAGGAGAGAGAGAAGGAAGGGGGGCGCCGCCCCCCTCTCCTTGTCCTATTCCGACTAGGGTGGGGAGGGGCGCGCGGCCCAGCCCTGGCCACCTCTCCTCTCTTCCACTAAAGCCCACTAAGGCCCATATACCTCCCGGGGGGTTCCGGTAACCTCCCGGTACTCCGGTAAAATCCCGATTTCACCCGGAACACTTCCGATATCCAAATATAGGCTTCCAATATATCAATCTTTATGTCTCGACCATTTCGAGACTCCTCGTCATGTCCGTGATCACATCCGGGACTCGGAACAAACTTCGGTATATCAAAATGCATAAACTCATAATATAACTGTCATCGAAACCTTAAGCGTGCGGACCCTACGGGTTCGAGAACAATGTAGACATGACCGAGACACGTCTCCGGTCAATAACCAATAGCGGAACCTGGATGCTCATATTGGCTCCTACATATTCTATGAAGGTCTTTTATCGGTCAGACCGCATAACAACATACGTTGTTCCCTTTGTCATCGGTATGTTACTTGCCCGAGATTCGATCGTCGGTATCTCAATACCTAGTTCAATCTCGTTACCGGCAAGTCTCTTTACTTGTTCCGTAATACATTATCTCACAACTAACTCATTAGTTGCAATGCTTGCAAGGCTTATGTGATGTGCATTACCGAGAGGGCCCGGAGATACCTCTCCGACAATCGGAGTGACAAATCCTAATCTCGAAATACGCCAACCCGACATGTACCTTTGGAGACACCTGTAGAGCACCTTTATAATCACCCAGTTACGTTGTGATGTTTGGTAGCACACAAAGTGTTCCTCCGGCAAACGGGAGTTGCATAATCTCATAGTCATAGGAACATGTATAAGTCATGAAGAAAGCAATAGCAACATACTAAACGATCGGGTGCTAAGCTAATGGAATGGGTCATGTCAATCAGGTCATTCACCTAATGATGTGATCCCGTTAATCAAATAACAACTCTTTGTCCATGGTTAGGAAACATAACCATCTTTGATTAACGAGCTAGTCAAGTAGAGGCATACTAGTGACACTCTGTTTGTCTATGTATTCACACATGTATTATGTTTCCGGTTAATACAATTCTAGCATGAATAATAAACATTTATCATGATATAAGGAAATAAATAATAACTTTATTATTGCCTCTAGGGCATATTTCCTTAAACAGCTGCCTTGGCAGCAGAAGTACAGAGCGGCCTTCTCAAGCAGAACCATAATTCGGCTGCCGAGCCCACGGACACCGTTAAGAGGATCCGAACTACTCTGCGCCAGGAGAGCTCGGCTCGTCAAGAGCTCGACTAGCAATCCGGCCACCGTCTCAGTCCCGATAAAGTGGTGGCATTCATGTCGCCGTACATAACTACACACTCAAAATCCCATGGGCATCGACGGAGGCATAGCTAGCTTGTGGTCCACAGTATGGCTCAACCGACATCGGATACACACATACTTTCACTTTTACTTTTTTTTCTTTTCAGTTCTCAATCCCACAGGCCCCATCTGGTGGTCTGGTCATTGGTCCTCTTGAAGGATAAACACACCAAGACGGCGAGAAACGCAGACATGCGGGGGACTTTTTAGGTGATTCAGTTAACGATAACTCTACCTGCTTTTCGGGACCTGCATGCAGCTCTCCCTTGGTTTCGGCATGTCAAATAGCCTGTTGCTTATCGCACTACATGTATCAATGCGCCTTGACGTACTAATTAAATTACAATGAGAATAGTTTGCGGCTGGAGCTTTAGGACCCCAGCTTTTTAACTCTGTACCTTTTCTGTTTTCTTTCTCTTTTTCAGCTCCCTTGTGGATAACCCTATCAGGTAGCATTCGTACACCTTGATATGTTTGATGTTAGCCAGGGGCTTCATAGCACCCCACATTATGGCAACAAAAGTCCAAACACTTTTTATAAGTATAGTTCGCCACCCCAAATTTAGCATTATATGCATTGGCTCCGAATCATGTCTTTCGTCAATAGTTGGGTTGCCCGGCTCCTGTGCTTGCTACCTTACGTTCCGCTATATAGGCTAAGGTGGTAAAGAGAGAACTAATGTGATTGTGCCTTGGTTTATCCAAAGGAGCACCTCAGTAGAGAAAGCCAAAAACTGACTGTCATGATGCGGCGAGAGCCGGTCAGCTGTTCGGAGGTTACAAATCGTTGGAGATTTCTTCCGCATTATGTGAAGGATTGGTACTTCCCGATAAGACGCTCATAGCACTCTAGTTCGGATACTAGGGGATGTGCCCATGTTTTTATTGTCGAACTCCTATGGCTACGTGAGGGTGTTACAGCCGCATAGTCTGGTTGCCTGGTTCGTTGCGCTAAACAACTCCTTCAAGGACCATCTAATTGGATCAATATTGTTTAGATTCCATCCCGAACACCCCCGTACTACCTACGTGGGGGCAGAAGCCGACGACTGGTTAACCCTCAGATTTCATATAACACGGACGCACAGGAAGTAAAAATATAAAAACATAACAAGCATTACATTGCACAATCACTTTGTTTTATCATACAAGGTAGAGGGAGCTCACATACATTCATTCAAAGATAGTGTCTTTCGCACAATGATCCGCAACAATGCGGGACCCCTCCAAGACATCGCCGAAGTATCGCTCGAGTGTGCAGTGCTCCTTGCCCTCCGGCGGCCCCTCGGTCACTAATTTGACAGCGTCAAGCTTCGCCCACCAGACCTTGCAATAGGAGAAGGCCAGACATGCGCCCTCGATGCAGACGGACCGCTTGACGATGTCTAGCCGAGGACAGGCATCCACTAGTCGCTTCACGAGGCTGAAGTAACTGCCGGATATAGCTTCGGCTGGCCACAACCGGATTATTAAATCCTTCATGTCCAGTTCGGCCACCCTATGCAGCTCGACCAACTATTTTAGCTGATCGCTGAAGGACACCGGATGTTCTAGCGCAAGATACTGCGACCATAACAACTTCTTCGCGGAGCTCTCTTCTTTGGTCAGAAGAACTCTGCGGCGTCGGCCACACTGCGTGGCAGATCAGTAAAAGCCCCTGGAGAACTCCGAATCCGAGTTAGTAAACGATATTTTATCTTCACATTCTTGCTTTGCATGTTGAATGCCTTGCCCTCCGCGATCTTCCTAGACTCCCGGATCTCCTGGAGGGCGCCCTGGGCCTCATTCTGGGCTGCCTCCACACTCTGACGAGCCTTGGCGAGTTCAGTCTTTGAACCGACGCATCGCGCTCCAAGGCCTCGCACTTCTTCACCGCGTCCTCGAGCTCCTATTGGACCTTGTTAACCCAGGCCTTGAGCCTTTTCCGAGCGGCCTGCTCCTTGACAGCCTTCCCTTCGGCTTCGACCAGGGCCGTTCTCAGGGCCTCGACCTCGGTCGTAGCCTCTGTACACATCATGGCATTTCGGTCATTGCATATCAGTTTCCTTTTTCGAATACATAACAGGTTATTACTTACCTTGTTTTTCCTGGAGATGCCTCTTCACTTGGCCCAGCTCCTCCTCGGCCTCCACCAGTTTCTGCTTCAGTCCGGAAACTTCGGCAGTATGCGAGGCTACGGCCAACAGCGACGCCTGTGTTTACATTTCAGAAAAAATAGTTAGTTTCCCGCAATAGGAGATTGATCCTCTATCTGGCTTTTTCTCTCCGAACACCGGACAGTGTCTCAGCGGCTACTGTCTATATTGGGATTTTCCCTTTTTTGCGTCACTTACCTCAAAACCTATCAGCAGACTACTACAGGCTTCGATTAGTCCACTCTTGGCGGACTGAACCCTTTCAATTACCGTGCCCATAAGGACACAGTGCTCATCCACAGTGGAAGCGCCTCGCAGCGCTTCCAGCAGATTATCCGGTGCCCCTGGTTGGACAGGGGTCACCGGCGGAATAGGCATCCCCCTTCTTTCGAAGGAGGTTGCGTGCTGGATTCCGGAACCGCATCGGTCTCTGGAATCGAGTCTGGCTGAGGGCCGAACTGAATACGGCCCTCCCCACCAGTCTCCTTGGGGATTGATTCCCCCCTGGTGTCCGGTGACGGGGGTTTCGCCTTTTGGCGCCTCCTGAGCCTCTCCCCCACCTGGAACAGTCCTTCAGGATAGCACCTCCGCATCATCTTTGGCCTTGGGGGAGTGACGGCCGGCGGTGACTCGCTGGCCATCGCATTGGAATCCAGCGAACCTTCTGACGAGGATCGCGGGGAGCTGTTGTGGGCCGGACTACAATAACATAACCAATCATGTCAATGCAATGAGGAGGAGAAACTTTATGGGCGGATATAAGTCTTAGCACTTACAATGCGGCCTGCGGCTTAGTACGGGGGCGTTGTGCTACCTCTTGAGCACTGCGTTGGTTTTCACTTGAAGAGGAAAGGGTGATGCAGTAGAGCAGCGTAAGTATTTCCCTCAATTTTTGAGAACCAAGGTATCAATCCAGTAGGAGGCCACGCACGAGTCCCTCGCACCTACACAAACAAATAAACTCCTCGCAACCAACGTGATAAAGGGGTTGTCAATCCCTTCACGGTCACCTACGACAGTGAGATTTGATAGATATGATAAGATAATATTTTTGGTATTTTTATGATAAAGAGAAATAAAGATGCAAGTAAAATAAATAGCAAAGGAAATAACTAAGTATTGGAAGATTAATATGATGGAAAATAGACCCGGGGGCCATAGGTTTCACAAGAGGCTTCTCTCGAGAGCATAAGTATTACGGTGGGTGAACAAATTACTGTTGAGCAATTGACAGAATTGAGCATAGTTCTGAGAATATCTAGGTATGCTCATGTATGTAGGCATCACGTCCGAGACAAGTAGACCAACTCCTGCCTGCATCTACTACTATTACTCCACACATCGACCGCTATCCAGCATGCATCTAGAGTATTAAGTTCAAGAGAACAGAGTAACGCTTTAAGCAAGATGGCATGATGTAGAGGGATAAACTCATGCAATATGATATAAACCCCATCTTGTTATCCTCAATGGCCACAATACAATACGTGCCTTGCTGCCCCTACTGTCACTGGGAAAGGACACCACAAGATTGAACCCAAAGCTAAGCACTTCTCCCATTGCAAGAAAGATCAATCTAGTACGCCAAACCAAACTGATAATTTGAAGAGACTTGCAAAGATAACCAATCATACATAAAATAATTCAGAGAAGATTCAAATATTATTCATAGATAAACTTGATCATAAACCCACAATTCATCGGTCTCAACAAACACACCGCAAAAGAAGACTCCACAAGAGAGGGGGAGAACTTTGTATTGAGATCCAAAAAGAGAGAAGAAGCCATCTAGCTAATAACTATGGACCCGTAGGTCTGAGGTAAACTACTCACACTTCATCGGAGAGGCTATGGTGTTGATGTAGAAGCCCTCCGTGATCGATACCCCCTCCGGCGGAGCTCCGGAAAAGGCCCCAAGATGGGATCTCGTGGATACAGAAAGTTACGGCGGTGGAATTAGGGTTTTGGCTCCGTATCTGGTATTTTGGGGGTACGTATGTATATATATAGGAGGAAGGAGTACGTCGGTGGAGCAACATGGGCCCCACGAGGGTGGAGGGCGCGCCTGGGGGGTAGGCACGCCCCCTACCTCATGCCTTCCTTGTTGGTTGCTTGACGTAGGGTCCAAGTCCTCTGGATCATGTTCGTTCCGAAAATCACGTTCCCGAAGGTTTCATTCCGTTTGGACTCCGTTTGATATTCTTTTTTTGCAAAACCCTAAAATAGGCAAAAAAACAGCAATTCTGGACTGGGCCTCCGGTTAACAGGTTAGTCCCAAAAATAATATAAAAGTGTACAATAAAGCCCAATAATGTCCAAACCAGGATATAATATAGCATGGAACAATCAAAAATTATAGATGCGTTGGAGACGTATCACGTTGCTCCGGACTTGTTTCAACGTCCCATGCGGAGCTGCCCATGAGTGGGCCTTTCCCCTTCTTGGGCGCCTCCGCCTCCAGAATGGTGGAGGCCGCCCACTTTTTCTTACCCTCATCAGGGGGAGGGTTGTTTTCCTCCTCCTCCTCATCGTCATCGTTTTCAGCGGCGGAGGACTGAGTCTTGTCTTCGGACGTTGCGTCCGAAGCACCCTTGCAGCGGGGGCCACTCCGGACCCCCTTGGCCTTCCCTGTGGCCTTCTTCTCCAGCGCCTTGTAGGGCGCCGGCACCAGCATCTTAGCTAAACGCGGGATGACTGGTTCTTTAGGAAGCGGAGCCGGACATTGGATACGCTTCGCCCTCTCCATCCAGTCCTGAAGAAACGATGACGATAACTTAGTCATCATCCTTGAAACAGGAAAGTAAGGGATGCAGTAAGAATAACATACCTCGTTGGCGAGGTGGTTAATGTCATGACCGCGGTCCGAATCTGTGGCCGGCGGTGTTTCGTTGCCCTTAAAAAGCAACATCCAGGCATCTTCGTGAGTGGTTTCGAAGAGCCTCTTCAGGGTATGGTGCTTCTTCGGATTGAACTCCCATAGAGGGCGTCTTCGGCTTTGGCATGGGAGAATCTGGCAAACTAGCATCACCTGGATTATATCGACGAGTTTGATATCTTTATCCACCATGCTTTGAATGCACGTTTGCAGCACTGTCAGCTCGTCTAGCGAACACCAGTTCGGGCCCTTCCCGACCCAGGAGGTGAGTCGCATGGGAGCGCCAGAGTTGAATTCGGCAGTTGCGGCCCAGGTGGTGCCGCGGGGTTCTGTGATATAGAACAAATGTTTCTGCCATTCTTTTACAGTCTCCACGAAAGTGCCTTTCGGCCAGGAGACATTGGCTAGCTTGCTCACCATGGCGCCTCCGCACTCCGCGTGATGGCCATCCACCACCTTCGGTTTCACATTGAAGACCTTGAGCCACAACCCGAAGTGGGGTTGGATGCGGAGGAAGGCCTCACACACGACGATGAACGCCGAGATGTTGAGGAGGGAGTTCGGGGATAGATCATGGAAGTCTATCCCATAGTAGAACATCAGCCCGCAGACAAAGGGGTGGAGTGGAAAACCTAACCCACGGAGGAAATGAGGGATGAATACTGAAAGTGCAACTATCCCTAGGTGGTTTTGGTAATTCATAACAACGTATAGCTCATTGAGCTAATGCTATTCCAAGATGATTATTTCAGGAAAGCTCAATGATTGGCATGGCATGGATGTGAAAGTGGAACCCTCAAAATGCTAAGGACAAAGGATTGGCTCAAGCTCAAAAGCTCAAGACTCTTCATTTTATATTTTAGTGATCCAAGATCACATTGAGTCTTTAGGAAAAGCCAATACTATCAAGGAGGGATGAGGTGTTGCTTAATGAGCCTTTTGCTTCATGTGCTTAGTGATATGCTCCAAAACCCTCAACTACTTTCCCATATCCACATATGACCTAAACCCTAAGACGAACTCGGTCCTACCGATTCTTCCTATCCGGCGCCACCGAGTTTCACTTTTCATTAGCCACTGCCAAACCCTAGCAATTCGGTCCTACCGATAGGGATCTCGGTCTCACCGAGATGGGGTTGCAAACTCTCTGTTTCCCTTTCGTAACTTTTCGGTCCCACCGAAAGAGCGAATCGGTCCCACCGAGATTGCAATGTAAACTCAGTGTTTCCCCTTTGTAACTTTTCGGTCTCACCGAGTTCCACTCGGTCTCACCGAAAGAGCAAATCGGTCCCACCGAGTTTGCCTGACCAACTCTCTGGTTAGCTAATTACCAAATTCGGTCTCACCGAGTTTGTGTAATCGGTCTCACCGAGATTACGTTATGCCCAAACCCTAACCATATCGGTCCTACCGAGTTGCATGTCAGTCCCACCGAAAATCACTAACGGTCACTAGGTTTACTTTTTTGGTCCGACCGAGCTTATTGATTCGGTCCCACCGAGATTGGAAAACGGTGTAACGGTTGGATTTTGTGTGGAGGCTATATATACCCCTCCACCTTCTTCTCATTCGGAGAGAGAGCCATCAGAACACACACACCATTCCAACTCATATGTTCTGAGAGAGAACCACCTACTCATGTGTTGAGACCAAGACATGCCATTCCTACCATATGAATCTTGATCTCTAGCCTTCCCAAGTTGCTTTCCACTCAAATCCTCTTTCAACCAAATCCAAATCCTATGAGAGAGAGTTGAGTGTTGGGGAGACTATCATTTGAAGCACAAGAGCAAGGAGTTCATTACCTACACACCATTTGTTACTTCTTGGAGAGTGGTGTCTCCTAGATTGGCTAGGTGTCACTTGGGAGCCTCTGACAAGATTGTGGAGTTGAACCAAGGAGTTTGTAAGGGCAAGGAGATCGCCTACTTCGTGAAGATCTACCGCTAGTGAGGCAAGTCCTGTGTGGGCGATGGACATGGTGGGATAGACAAGGTTGCTTCTTCGTGGACCCTTTGTGGGTGGTTGCTTCTTCGTGGACCCTTCATGGGTGGAGCCCTGTGTGGACTCGCGCAACCGTTACCCTTGGGTGGAGCCCTGTGTGGACTCGCGCAACCGTTACCCTTCGTGGGTTGAAGTCTCCATCAACGTGGATGTAGGATAGCACCACCTATCCGAACCACGGGAAAAACATCCGTGTCTCCAATAGCATTTGAATTCTCCAAACCCTTCCCTTTACATTCTTGCAAGTTGCATGCTTTACTTTCCGCTACCAATATACTCTTTGCATGCTTGCTTGAATCATGTGATGATTGCTTGACTTGTCCTAAATTAGCTAAAATCTGCCAAGAACTAAAATTGGGAAAAGGTTAAGTTTTTATTTGGTCAAGTAGTCTAATCACCCCCCTCTAGACATACTTTCGATCCTACAAGTGGTATCAGAGCTTTGGTCTCCATTTGCTTTGATCTCCATAGCTTTTGGTGGTCATAGCCTTGGTTTCACAACCTAGGAGAGTATGGCGTCTAGCGAGGGAAATTATCACCGTAGAGGTCCTTACTTTGATGGTACTAATTTTGCTAGTTGGAAGCATAAAATGAAAATGCATATTCTTGGACATAACCCCGTCGTTTGGGCTATTGTGTGTGTTGGTTTGCAAGGTGACTTCTTTGATGGGAGAGAACCGAACCATGAAGCTACCGCGGATGAGTTGAAGATGTTGCAATACAATGCTCAAGCTTGTGATATTCTCTTCAACGGATTGTGCCCCGAAGAATTCAACAAAATCAGCCGCCTTGAGAATGCGAAGGAAATTTGGGACACTTTGATTGATATGCACGAAGGTACCGACTCCGTCAAGGAATCCAAGTTGGATGTGCTTCAAAGCCAACTTGACAAGTTCAAGATGAAGGATGGTGAAGGTGTCGCTGAAATGTACTCTAGGCTTGCTCTCATCACAAATGAGATTGCCGGCTTAGGAAGTGAAGAGATGACTGATAAATTCATCATCAAGAAGATTTTAAGAGCCTTGGATGGAAAATATGATACCATGTGCACATTGATCCAAATGATGCCCAATTACAAAGATCTCAAGCCAACGGAGGTGATTGGAAGAATTGTTGCTCATGAGATGTCACTTAAGGATAAAGAGGAACTTCACAACAAATCAAGTGGTGCCTATAAAGCCTCATGTGAAGCCCCTACATCATCAAGTGAGAAACAAGACTTCAATGAAGAATTGAGCTTAATGGTGAAGAACTTCAACAAGTTCTACAAGAGTAGAAGCAAAGATAGAAGCTTCAAGTCAAGGTCCTACAATGACAAAAGATCTTCTAGTCGAGAGCGAAACTGCTACAATTGTGGAAGACCCGGACACTATTCCAATGAGTGTACGGCTCCCTACAAGAGAAGAGAAGATTCTCCAAAAAGAAGAAGCAAAGGATCACCACCAAGAGAGAGAAGGAGTAGAGATGATCATTATGAACGAAGATACTCACGGAGAAGCAAGGATTCGGAAAGGAAGGAAAAATCATCAAGGAGCTACACAAGACGAAGACATCAAGCTCATGTTGGTGAATGGGTATCCGGCTCCGACTCCGACAGCCACTCCGAGAGAAGTTATTACTCCGGGCTCCGAAGATACTCAAGATGAAGGTGTTGCCAGTCTAGCACTTGTGTCAACCAACTCCTACGACATATTTGACTCACCAAATGAAGGAATTGGAAGATGCTTCATGGCCAAAGGTCCTAAGGTAACACACCCCGAGTATGTTGATTTCAATAGTGATGAAGATGACTTGTTAGGTGATGATTTGCTTGGTGACAACTCTAGTGATGAATACTATGATGAAATGTCAATTAAACATGCTAATCAAGATAAAACGAATGACAATGATAAGGAGAAGATTGAGGCCCTAACAAAAGAACTAAACACTCTTAAGTTAGCTCATGAAACCATCTTCGAAGATCATCGAGAACTTTTAAGAGCTCATGAGAAATTACGCTTTGAGAAGCTCAATCTTGAGCAAGAGCATGAGTTCTTAAAAGCAATCAATGATGATCTCCGCAAGAAAAGTTCTTCTTACATTGCCAAGTGTTTACTCTTATCTACTTACATGCCTCAAGTCAAGTCTAGTAACAAGAAAGATTCTTCCTCCAGCAGTAACAATGATCATGCTAAATGCAATATTGTTGCTTCTAGTAGTTCTCTTGATTCCACTAATGATTCTCTTAGCCAAGTTACACTTGAGCAAGAAAATAGCTTATTGAAGGGAATTATAGAGAAAGGAGTGTACAAAAGCCTTACCGGGAGTAAGCAATTCAAGGAAATTGTGCGCAAGCAAGGAATGCACCGGAAGAATCAAGGTGTTGGTTTTGAACGAAAGTTCAATGCCAATGGAGTTGAGTGGGAATAAGATCAATACCCCAAGACAAAGTTTGTCCCTCAACAAGAGAAGTATGCTTCTTTCAAGGGGACACAAGCTCAAGATGATCTTCCACCACAAGACTACGAGCAAAAAGG
>NC_053028.1:144962373-145053702 GCF_003073215.2 Triticum urartu | reverse complement strand
CTCCATCAACGTGGATGTAGGATAGCACCACCTATCCGAACCACGGGAAAAACATCCGTGTCTCCAATAGCATTTGAATTCTCCAAACCCTTCCCTTTACATTCTTGCAAGTTGCATGCTTTACTTTCCGCTACCAATATACTCTTTGCATGCTTGCTTGAATCATGTGATGATTGCTTGACTTGTCCTAAATTAGCTAAAATCTGCCAAGAACTAAAATTGGGAAAAGGTTAAGTTTTTATTTGGTCAAGTAGTCTAATCACCCCCCTCTAGACATACTTTCGATCCTACAAGTGGTATCAGAGCTTTGGTCTCCATTTGCTTTGATCTCCATAGCTTTTGGTGGTCATAGCCTTGGTTTCACAACCTAGGAGAGTATGGCGTCTAGCGAGGGAAATTATCACCGTAGAGGTCCTTACTTTGATGGTACTAATTTTGCTAGTTGGAAGCATAAAATGAAAATGCATATTCTTGGACATAACCCCGTCGTTTGGGCTATTGTGTGTGTTGGTTTGCAAGGTGACTTCTTTGATGGGAGAGAACCGAACCATGAAGCTACCGCGGATGAGTTGAAGATGTTGCAATACAATGCTCAAGCTTGTGATATTCTCTTCAACGGATTGTGCCCCGAAGAATTCAACAAAATCAGCCGCCTTGAGAATGCGAAGGAAATTTGGGACACTTTGATTGATATGCACGAAGGTACCGACTCCGTCAAGGAATCCAAGTTGGATGTGCTTCAAAGCCAACTTGACAAGTTCAAGATGAAGGATGGTGAAGGTGTCGCTGAAATGTACTCTAGGCTTGCTCTCATCACAAATGAGATTGCCGGCTTAGGAAGTGAAGAGATGACTGATAAATTCATCATCAAGAAGATTTTAAGAGCCTTGGATGGAAAATATGATACCATGTGCACATTGATCCAAATGATGCCCAATTACAAAGATCTCAAGCCAACGGAGGTGATTGGAAGAATTGTTGCTCATGAGATGTCACTTAAGGATAAAGAGGAACTTCACAACAAATCAAGTGGTGCCTATAAAGCCTCATGTGAAGCCCCTACATCATCAAGTGAGAAACAAGACTTCAATGAAGAATTGAGCTTAATGGTGAAGAACTTCAACAAGTTCTACAAGAGTAGAAGCAAAGATAGAAGCTTCAAGTCAAGGTCCTACAATGACAAAAGATCTTCTAGTCGAGAGCGAAACTGCTACAATTGTGGAAGACCCGGACACTATTCCAATGAGTGTACGGCTCCCTACAAGAGAAGAGAAGATTCTCCAAAAAGAAGAAGCAAAGGATCACCACCAAGAGAGAGAAGGAGTAGAGATGATCATTATGAACGAAGATACTCACGGAGAAGCAAGGATTCGGAAAGGAAGGAAAAATCATCAAGGAGCTACACAAGACGAAGACATCAAGCTCATGTTGGTGAATGGGTATCCGGCTCCGACTCCGACAGCCACTCCGAGAGAAGTTATTACTCCGGGCTCCGAAGATACTCAAGATGAAGGTGTTGCCAGTCTAGCACTTGTGTCAACCAACTCCTACGACATATTTGACTCACCAAATGAAGGAATTGGAAGATGCTTCATGGCCAAAGGTCCTAAGGTAACACACCCCGAGTATGTTGATTTCAATAGTGATGAAGATGACTTGTTAGGTGATGATTTGCTTGGTGACAACTCTAGTGATGAATACTATGATGAAATGTCAATTAAACATGCTAATCAAGATAAAACGAATGACAATGATAAGGAGAAGATTGAGGCCCTAACAAAAGAACTAAACACTCTTAAGTTAGCTCATGAAACCATCTTCGAAGATCATCGAGAACTTTTAAGAGCTCATGAGAAATTACGCTTTGAGAAGCTCAATCTTGAGCAAGAGCATGAGTTCTTAAAAGCAATCAATGATGATCTCCGCAAGAAAAGTTCTTCTTACATTGCCAAGTGTTTACTCTTATCTACTTACATGCCTCAAGTCAAGTCTAGTAACAAGAAAGATTCTTCCTCCAGCAGTAACAATGATCATGCTAAATGCAATATTGTTGCTTCTAGTAGTTCTCTTGATTCCACTAATGATTCTCTTAGCCAAGTTACACTTGAGCAAGAAAATAGCTTATTGAAGGGAATTATAGAGAAAGGAGTGTACAAAAGCCTTACCGGGAGTAAGCAATTCAAGGAAATTGTGCGCAAGCAAGGAATGCACCGGAAGAATCAAGGTGTTGGTTTTGAACGAAAGTTCAATGCCAATGGAGTTGAGTGGGAATAAGATCAATACCCCAAGACAAAGTTTGTCCCTCAACAAGAGAAGTATGCTTCTTTCAAGGGGACACAAGCTCAAGATGATCTTCCACCACAAGACTACGAGCAAAAAGGCAAGGACAAGCTTCAAGAGGAAATTGATGCATTTGAAGAAGCTCCTAAGACCTTAGTCAAGTAGATTCCCAAGACTACTTCAAGTTCCACTTCATCGAGTACGACTACAACTCCAAGGATTCCCATCAAGATGATGTGGATCCAAAAGAAGAAGAACTAGAGAGTTCTTGAGGGTGACTCCGCCAACATACTTCACTCTTATCATTTTGGCAAGAACAAGTGCAATCAACTTCCACATCTTGCACTAGTTCAAGGAGTCACAAACCCTCTTGTTGGTAAAACAAGGGACAAGGTAACCTAAAAAGTTTTCATGGACATCATCTTTTGTGTGCATCACTCTATGTCTATGGATATCCTTGTTTGTTCCTTGTGGGACTAACCCATGTAGGTATTGGAAGTGCAATTCACTCAAATGGATAGCTCCAAGTGATCTACATCAACATTGAGCATCCACATCTTCAACATCTACATGAAGTCATCATCGACAAAACCCAAGGTTAGTTCATCCCTCTTAGGGGGGATATCACATCTAGGGGGAGCTTTACTCTAAGACTTGAGCTAAAGCAACTCTAAAGATGTGAACAAAACAATGCTTTATGTAAAAGTGGTAACCCCACTTGAGCTTAAACGATGAGTATGACCTATGATCAAGTGTTCTCATTTGACTCCTAAGTCAATATACTCATATATAGATGACCTAGTCATCGCAAATTGCTTGATAGATGCTAGAATTGGTTGTGCATGCCTTGCCACATATTTCATTTGCCATCTTATTGTGTGAGCATGCTGGTTGCATATTTTACTCATTCGAGGACATCCACTTGTTGTTTTGATTGTTTGGTTTTATCGTCTTTTGCCAAGTGGATGGACAAGAATGCCTAAGAACCCCCTCTAGCTATCTATGTTTTTCTCGTCTCAAACTCTATTCATGCTGCATCACAAAATTTGATTAAGTCAGATTCAAACCACTCTGTGTGAGGAGCGCTCGGAGTCCCCGATTCGTCAGACTTAAACTTCCAAAACCTCTTTATGATTCTCGGTCTGACCGATACTCCACCTTCGGTCCTACCGAGATCATTAAGTTGATCTAGGTTTTCGATCTCGGTGCAACCGATTTGAACCTTTCGGTCACACCGAGTTTCAGTAACTGCTTGCAGTTATGAATCTCGGTGCCACCGAGTTGTTCCACTCGGTCACACCGACAGGGTCGGGCTATATATAGTCACGGGCAAAATTTTGGAAATTTCTCCGAACCCCTTCGCCCGCGTGATAGCCTGATCTACCCTCGTGGTCTCCGGATCGTCTTCTCGCCGCCAGCAGCCTCCAGTCGCTGGTCTCCGTCGCCGTCAACGGGAATTCTGCCCCGCCGTTGCCGCCGTAGCAAGTCTCCGCCGAACTAGGGTATGGACTTGATCACAGTGCTATTCCCCGTCCAATTCCTAGCACATTGTGTTCTTCATGATTCTTGCCACGATTGAAACACTCCTATCCAGTCAAAACGCCCGTAGATTAGGTTTGATTCGAAAATTTTAGGGTTAGGTTTCCTCCGAAACCATCTCGGACCCACCGAGTTGAAAAACTCGGTCCCACCAATTTGGCTCTTGCCATTGCACAAGTGAGACTCGGTCTGACCGAGAATTACTTATCGGTGTGACCGATTTTTGAACTCAGTGAAACCCTAGCAGTCTCGGTGCCACCGAACTGTGACTCGGTCCTACCGAGTTCACTAGTTTAGGTTCCAAAACTGCTTCGGTATCACCGAGTTTGAAAATCGGTAGATCCGAGATGATTTCAGTGGGAAACTAAAACTAAATTTTTGGATCATTCTTTTGCAAAAAATCTCTGCATTTTGTGATGCTTATCTTTTCTATCTCATCTATAATCTATTCACAGGGTCAGCAGTCAGTTTGCAGCATGTCTGATCAAAGTGATAGCCAAAATATGTCAGAGCAGCAAGTGGTGATGAGTGAGGGCACTAGTCCCTCCACTTCATCTGATGAAGGCAGCAGGAGCACTCCTAGCAATTTGCCAAAGGCTGCCACGAGACAAAGGAAAAAGAGGACTTTAGATTCCGAAGATGAGGACTATGTGGCAGAGGAAGAGGCCTCTTCCAAGAGAGTTGAGCCAGCTCAAGGCACTAAGCCAGGTCTGAAAATCAAAAGGCCAGCAGGCAGGCAGCCCATGTCAAAGGCAAGAGCCTCAACTGAGAAGCCCACTCCCCAAGAGCCAGTTGCAGCTGAGGGCAAGAAAAGAAAGGAAAGGGTGAAGAAGACTGTGGCTAGAGTGCTTGGCAAAGCTTCCATCATGGAAGAAGAAGAGGAAGAAGAGGTAGCTGCACCAGCGCCCAAGGCACCCAAGCTAATGGGAGATGCCATAAAATCAGGGGGAGCTGCTTCCAAGGCCAAGTCAGCTCCAAAGCCAAAGCCTAAGAGAAATACAAGGAGCATTCCTGCAGCTGAGAAGAACAAGGCCCCAGTGCCTGAGACTGTTGCTGAAGAAGAGGAAGAGAATGTCCTGAGAAAGCTAAAGCCCAAGATCCCAGACCACAACGATGCTCATCCTGTGGCTGAGGATATGAAGCTCAGGAGAGATTCAGGGCTGAGGAAGTGGAGAGAAGCAGACCCATATGCTTCAAGAAGGAGGACTGCCGTGGACTACAGGTTTCACACCAAGGAGCAGCAGGATTTCTATGAGACAGTGCTGCTAGATAAGAAGCCAATTGTCTGTGACATGAGATGGGTTGACTGGACCTACATGAGGGAGAAGGAGGAGCACTACCCAGGAGTATATGACAGCTTTAATGCTTGTGGAGTAGCTGACTTTGTTGGGCAGAAGCTCACAAAGTGGAACGAGGAACTGATCATGCAATTCTACTCCACGGCACACTTTTATCCAGATGGGAGGATCACATGGATGTCTGAGGGTACAAGGTACCAATCCACAGTTGCTGAGTGGGCACAGATCATTAATGCCCCAGAGGAGCAAGATGATGACTTGGATATCTATGCCAAGAAGAAGATGGACCATAACTCCATGTCCAATATGTACAAGGAAATTCCCAATGAAGCTCTTGACACCTTCAAATTTGGGTCTGTGCATTACCTTCTGTCAGGACTGCCTACGATCAATTGGATACTAAGGCACACCTTACTGCCCAAGTCTGGAGATCACAAGATGATCAGAGGCCATGCTATCAACTTGCTACATGTGTTTGATGTGCCTCAGAAGTTCAAGGTGATGAGCCTCATAGTGGAAACAATCAAGAGGACTGCAGCTGATCAGAAGAGGAGCTGCGGATATGCCCCTCAAATTCAGGAGCTCATCAACTCCAAGATGGGCACGGGCATATATCTATTGGACAAGGAACATCTGCCCATCCGTCCAGATTTCGAGGACAATCAAGTTGTCATGACTGAGAACGAGCCATCATCTGCCCAAGCATACGCGAAGAAGGAGAAGGCGAGGAAGGAGAAAGCTGCCAAGATGCCTACTCAAGAGGAGGCATCTGAGTATTTCTTGAAGACTAAACAAGAGCAGCTTGGTTACTTGATTGCATCAACGCTGAGGATTGAGCAAAGTCTGGCCTCCCTCACTCATAATCAGCAGAGCCTAGAGAGAATCATGGAACAGAAGTTCTATGACTTGGATGTCAAGGTAACGGAAGTTCAGTCTGCAGTGGAGCAGCTCCAGGAGGACATGCAGGAGAGGAGAGGCAAGACTACCACTCATGCCTTTGCCAGAGTGCCACGAGGCCCGAGGTCATCTGCCGTGCCAGTTGCTGACACAAGAGCCACCACCTCAGCACCAGCCACAGCCTCAGTTCCACCAGCTCCAGCATCTACTTCAGCTCCAACTCCAGCGACTACTTCAGCATCTACCAAAGCCTTCGTCCTTGGAGTGATCCGGACTCCACCACCACCTGAAGATCAAGCCTGAGCGTCGATCTAGTGCTATGCATTTTCTAGGAACTTTTTGGTAACTTGTTGCCAAAGGGGGAGAAGATGTATAGATCATAGGCTTTGAGAGAGAGAGAGAGTGTGTTGCTTTTCTCTCTTGCTTTATTTGGTGGTTTTTCAAACTTGTTTGCTTTTGAGTGCTTAAGATACTATGCTTGTGAGACATTGATGATCATGTGTTTGATCATAAGCTACACTTAATGCTTGCTTAATACTTTTATCCTATCTATCTTGTGTGATCATTCACTTTTCTTGGTGATGAGTGCATGTATTTCATTCTTATCATTTTGAGTGCTCCACCAAGATGTATGTGACATGGAAGAGTAACCCATGACTCTAACTCTTTGTGCATTTGCAGTCCAAAGCAAAATTTAAATATGCACAAATTTAGGGGGAGCTCTTACTTATCACATACTTCTCAAAGCGACGATATATTTCTTGCTTATTATCATTTGTCAAAGCTTTGATCTATATGTTGTCATCAATTACCAAAAAGGGGGAGATTTGAAAGTGCAACTATCCCTAGGTGGTTTTGGTAATTCATAACAACATATAGCTCATTGAGCTAATGCTATTCCAAGATGATTATTTCAGGAAAGCTCAATGATTGGCATGGCATGGATGTGAAAGTGGAACCTCAAAATGCTAAGGACAAAGATTGGCTCAAGCTCAAAAGCTCAAGACTCTTCATTTTATATTTTAGTGATCCAAGATCACATTGAGTCTTTAGGAAAAGCCAATACTATCAAGGAGGGATGAGGTGTTGCTTAATGAGCCTCTTGCTTCATGTGCTTAGTGATATGCTCCAAAACCCTCAACTACTTTCCCATATCCACATATGACCTAAACCCCCTAAGACGAACTCGGTCCTACCGATTCTTCCTATCCGGCGCCACCGAGTTTCACTTTTCATTAGCCACTGCCAAACCCTAGCAATTCGGTCCTACCGATAGGGATCTCAATCTCATCGAGATGGGGTTGCAAACTCTCTGTTTCCCTTTCGTAACTTTTCGGTCCCACCGAAAGAGCGAATCGGTCCCACCGAGATTGCAATGTAAACTCAGTGTTTCCCCTTTGTAACTTTTCGGTCTCACCGAGTTCCACTCGGTCTCACCGAAAGAGCAAATCGGTCCCACCGAGTTTGCCTGACCAACTCTCTGGTTAGCTAATTACCAAATTCGGTCTCACCGAGTTTGTGTAATCGGTCTCACCGAGATTACGTTATGCCCAAACCCTAACCATATCGGTCCTACCGAGTTGCATGTCAGTCCCACCGAAAATCACTAACGGTCACTAGGTTTACTTTTTTGGTCCGACCGAGCTTATTGATTCGGTCCCACCGAGATTGGAAAACTGTGTGATGGTTGGATTTTGTGTGGAGGCTATATATACCCCTCCACCTTCTTCTCATTCGGAGAGAGAGCCATCAGAACACACACACCATTCCAACTCATATGTTCTGAGAGAGAACCACCTACTCATGTGTTGAGACCAAGACATGCCATTCCTACCATATGAATCTTGATCTCTAGCCTTCCCAAGTTGCTTTCCACTCAAATCCTCTTTCAACCAAATCCAAATCCTATGAGAGAGAGTTGAGTGTTGGGGAGACTATCATTTGAAGCACAAGAGCAAGGAGTTCATTACCTACACACCATTTGTTACTTCTTGGAGAGTGGTGTCTCCTAGATTGGCTAGGTGTCACTTGGGAGCCTCCGACAAGATTGTGGAGTTGAACCAAGGAGTTTGTAAGGGCAAGGAGATCGCCTACTTCGTGAAGATCTACTGCTAGTGAGGCAAGTCCTGTGTGGGCGATGGCCATGGTGGGATAGACAAGGTTGCTTCTTCGTGGACCCTTTGTGGGTGGTTGCTTCTTCGTGGACCCTTCATGGGTGGAGCCCTGTGTGGACTCGCGCAACCGTTACCCTTGGGTGGAGCCCTGTGTGGACTCGCGCAACCGTTACCCTTCGTGGGTTGAAGTCTCCATCAACGTGGATGTAGGATAGCACCACCTATCCGAACCACGGGAAAAACATCCGTGTCTCCAATAGCATTTGAATTCTCCAAACCCTTCCCTTTACATTCTTGCAAGTTGCATGCTTTACTTTCCGCTACCAATATACTCTTTGCATGCTTGCTTGAATCATGTGATGATTGCTTGACTTGTCCTAAATTAGCTAAAATCTGCCAAGAACTAAAATTGGGAAAAGGTTAAGTTTTTATTTGGTCAAGTAGTCTAATCACCCCCCCTCTAGACATACTTTCGATCCTACAAATACTACCCTATCGTTGGGCTTTGGTGTGGGAACGATTTGTCCCTGGGCTGGAAGGCGGTGGGCAATTCCCTTCGCCAGGTACCCGGCCACCCGAAGCTCAGCGTTGTCCTCCTCCTGGACGGAGGAGGCCATCCACTTGCCTTGACCTCCGGATCCAGACATGGTTGAGTGCTTGCTCGAGATGGAGAAGATGAGAACTTGGGCGATGGAGCTCAAGAATGGAAGGGCAGAGGAAGAGAGAAGGCATGGGTGGAGAAAAGGGATTCTTATCTCCTTATAAAGGCAGTAAATATTGGATGCCTGCCCACTCGCCTTAAAATTCGCCTACTCCCAAGGGCTGTGTAAACAACACGGTTGGGTTACCCACGCCCGTATTGATGAGAATCCCGTAATAAGAGGACACGGTCTCTGCTTTGACAAGACGTGCCAATGGCAACTGCGTCTCAAAACGTGGAGCGGCAGACGAAAAACGGTTCGAAATTATGACCGGACAGATGTGATGTCCTGTTACGAAAAGTTGTCAGCAGATTGGACTCGTGTAAAATTATATTCTCGCTGCGGTTGTGTGTGTGATGTGTGTTACAGGTCCATACACGTTCAATACGTCCGAAGACTATCTTGGAGTTCGGAAGGAGGAGCCCGCCTTGCAATGACGAAGACATGTCTACGTGCTGGATATGTTGTCATTTAAGCCAGGTTCAGGGGCTACTGAGGGAGTCCTGGACTAAGGGGTCCTCGGGCGTGCGGCCTGTTAGCCATGGGTTGGACAGATGGGCTGTGAAGATACGAAGACCAAAGACTGCACCCGTGTCCGGATGGGACTCTCCTTAGCATGGAAGGCAAGCTTGGTGACTAAATATGTAAATTCCTTTCTTTGTAACCGACCTTGTGTAACCCTAGATCCTCCCGGTGTCTATATAAACCGGAGGACTTAGTCCGAAGGGGAGACTCATTATCATAGCTATACAAGCTAGACCTCTAGGGTTTAGCCATTACGATCTCGTGGTAGATCAACTCTTGTAATACTCATATTCATCAAGATCAATCAAGCAAGACCTAGGGTATTACCTCCATAGAGAGGGCCCGAACCTGGGTAAAACATTGTGTCCCCCTATCTTCTGTTACCATCGACCTTAGACGCATAGTTTGGGACCCCCTATCCTAGATCCGCCGGTTTTGAAACCGATAGGGCACGCCATGGGGGGAGTCCTACTTGGACTCCCGGTCCAAGTAGGATTCGGCCCCCCCTTTCCTAGTCCAAGTAGGAGAAGAAGGGAAGGAGGAGAGAAGATAAGGAAGGAGGGGGGCACCGCCCCCTCCCCTTGTCCAATTCAGACTGAGCAAGGGGGGGGCGCACGCCACCTCTGGTCGGCCCTCTCTCTTCTCCACTAAGGCCCATTGTGGCCCATTAACTTCTCGGGGGAGGGTTCCGGTAACCCCCGGTACTCCGAAACTTATCTGAAACGATCCGAACCATTCCGATGTCCGAATGTAGCCTTCCAATATATGAATCTTTATGTCTCGACCATTTCAACACTCCTCGTCATATCGGTGATCTCATCCGGGACTCTGAACAAACTTCGGCTCATCAAAACATGAAAGTCATAATACAAATCGTCATCAAACGTTAAGCGTGCGGATCCTACGGGTTCGAGAACTATGTAGACATGACCGAGACATATGTCCAGTCAATAACTAATAGCGGGACCTGGATGCTCATATTGGCTCCTACATATTCTACGAAGATCTTTATCGGTCAAACCACATAACATCATACGTTGTTCCCTTTGTCATCGGTATGTTGCTTGCACGAGATTCGATCGTCGGTACCATCGTACCTATTTCAATCTCGTCACCGGCAAGTCTCTTTACTCGTTCCATAATGCATCATCCCGTGGCTAACTCATTAGACACATTGCTTGCAAGGCTCATAGTGATGTGCATTGCTGAGAGGGCCCAGAGATACCTCTCTGATACATGGAGTGACAAATCCTAATCTCTATATATGCCAAATCAACAAACACCATCGGAGACACCTGTAGAGCATCTTTATAATTATTCAGTTACGTTATGACGTTTGATAGAGTATCTTTATAATCACACTTACCGCCCTGACAAATCCTAACGCCTCCACGCGTTATCTCAGGGCGGGAGAGGAAAATACGATGGGACTCTTAAACCCGAATGGGGGAATAGCATTGCTTGTGTCTTAGAGCATCTCCAACCGCGCCCCAGGAAGGCCTCCTCAGACGGTTTTTTCATGCCGGCACCGAAAAAACGGTCCAGTCGCGCCCCCAGGAGCCCGATTTTTGTCGGCCTGGGCCAAAATCAGCATCGGCGGACCCATGACGAACCTGGCGTGCTGGGGGTGCCCGGGGACGCCGGGGCGAGTGGTTTTGGCACGAAAGAGCCGCGGTCCAGTCATGTCAGCGACACCGCCCTTGTCTTCTCCCAACGCCTCGGTTTCCCGCAGGGAATCAATGGCAAGGCTGCCGCCGGTCAGCCTTGCCATTGATTACTCACGGACGGCGCACCGACGCCTCCCCTCCCTCGCACGCGTACACACGGGCGTGACGCGGCTATATAAGCCGGTGGCCTCCCTCGCCTCTGGCCACACCAACCCCAGCCGTCGAGCTCTCTCTCTCTCCCGTGCGCCGCCGCCGAGCCTCCCTCTCCCTTTCCCACACGTACGCCGCCGAGCCCTCCCTCTCCCTTTCCCGCACGTACGCCGCCCAGCCCTCCCTCTCCCCTCCCGATGGTCGAGCGTTACCCTGGCGATGAGGCGGCGGCCAACGGCTTCGGCCGTCGCACGCTCCGCGAACAGGAGTCGTGGCTCATGTTCCAGGCCAACATCCCGGCGCCGCCGGACATGCACGCCATGCCGACGGGGTGGAGGCTCAGCAACGGGGGAGTGCCCATTCCCCCGTTGCCCAACGCCGTGGCGCGCCCAGGCTACTTCGCCGACGAGGTGGACATCGTGCGCGTTTCCCTCACCGACGAGCAGCGCGCCCTCCCCCAGTACGTCGTCGACAACCATGCGGCGTGGGCGGCGTACTTCGAGCGCCGCCAGCAACAGAGGCTGGGGGCCACCAACGGGGCGCCGGGGGTCGGCGGGGCGAAGAACAGCGAGGGGCGCCACCTGTGGTGGGGCGTCCCCGGCCGCACGCTCGAGGGCATGCTGATGCACCTCGAGGGCGGCAACAACCGGCCGCTGGCCTACCCTCCCCGGCGAGGGCGGCCGCCCCGTCTCACCGCCGATGCGCCGGGCCATGGATGCCCAGGAGGTTCGGCTCCTCCTCGTTGTCCTCCTCCCACTCCTCTTCCCACTCCTCCGGCTCTCCGGCGCTGCTCGGCGTCAAGGCCGAGCCCACGGTGGAGACGCCGCTCGGCCGGCACACGCGCAGCGCCAGCATCGTCATCAACGAGGGCGGTCGGCGCGCCTCCTCGTCGGCTCCTCCGCGCTTCGTCAAGCCAAAGACGGAGCCGGGGCTCGCGCCGGTGAAGACGGAGCCGGGTCTCCCCACCGTGAAGCCAGAGCACGGCGACGCGGAGCTCGACGACGACGCGGCCCTGGAATGGGCGCGCAAGGACTCCCTGAAGATGGCGAGGGAGCGCCAGCGCGCCGCCCTGGCGCGGTTCGAGCAGCGTCGCCGGGGCCGCGACGAAAGAGGAGTCGTTGCCATCGAGGACAGCGACGACGACGACGCGCCGCCGCCGCCAGTCCGCGTTGGGGACGTCGGTCAGGGATCCACCAGGGACGGCCGTGTCAAGGAGGAGAAGCCCGACGACAACGGCAGCGACAACGATAGCGACTACTCGACGTTCAGCGACTTTCTGTTTTAGTTATATTTACTATGTACTGCCGAACATTTTAATATATGCCGAATTTGACCGAAATTCAGTCGTGTTTAAACGAATTCGCCGAACGTTGTTTTTTTAATATGCGCGTCTGGGGGCAGTCCTGGGACCGGCGATTGAGGACCAACCTGTCTCCGAGCTTTTTTTTTTTTTTTTTTTGCCGGCTCGCCCCATGAGGCGATTTCGGGCTCCCCCTAGAGGGGCCAACAGCCGGAGATGCTCTTATCCCATCAGAGGCGGGAGTTGCTCTCCCGACCATCCGAGCTCCGGCAATGTCTGCGCCCAGCGTGACCCCCATCCCCATCACCACCATCTCCGAGCTGAAGCAGCACCACTCGCAGCTCGTCCGCCTCGGCCTCGCCTCGCACCCCGCCCACGCGCGCCGCCTCCTCGCCTTCCTCGCGCGCGACCCGGCCGGCCTCCCCTACGCCGCGCGCCTCCTCGCGCACCACCCGGACCCGCACCCGGCGCTCTTCAACCCGCTCCTCGCCTCCCTCCCGCCGCGCCACGCCGCGGCGTTCCTCTCCCTCATGCTCTCCCTGCCCCTGCACCCCGACCACTTCACCCTGCCCCGCATCCTCCCCGCCGCGCCGCTCCCGCTCGCCGCCCAGCTCCACGCGCTCCTCCTCAAGCTCAACTTCCACTCCCACGCGCACTCCTTCAACGCGCTCCTCGCCGCCTACCTCGCCAACGCGCGCGCGGACCTCGCCTTCCGCCTCTTCGGCGGCGGCGGCTCGTCGGCGGTCCTCGACGTCGTGTCGTGGACCACCATGGTGGGCGGGCTGTGCAGGCTGGGCCTCGTGGACGACGCGCGGGAGCTGTTCGACGGAATGCCCGAGAGAAACCTTATTTCCTGGAACGCGATGATCTCCGGGTATGTCAAGGCTGGGCGGTTCTTGGACGCGCTGGAGGTGTTTGACCAAATGAGGGCGACGGGGCTGGAGGGGAATGGGTTTGTCGCGGCGAGCGCGGTGGTGGCGTGCACGGGTGCTGGCGCGCTGGCCCGTGGGAGGGAGGTGCACCGGTGGGTGGAGCAGAGCGGGATACAGATGGATGCGAAGCTAGCCACAGCGGTGGTCGACATGTACTGCAAGTGTGGGTCTGTCGAGGAGGCATGGCGCGTATTCCAGCGGCTGCCGACGAAGGGGCTCACGTCGTGGAACTGTATGATCGGTGGGTTGGCGGTGCACGGGAGGTGCAAGGACGCCACTGAGTTGTTCCACCAGATGGAGAGGGAAGATGTGGCGCCCGATGATGTCACGCTGGTGAACGTCCTCACTGCCTGCGCCCACACCGGCAATGTCAGCGGCGGTCGCCACTACTTCGACTACATGGTGCAGAGATACGGCATTGAGCCCAAGATGGAGCATTACGGCTGCATGGTCGACCTGTTCGGGAGGGCAGGGCTGCTGGACGAAGCCAAGAAGGTGATCGACGATATGCCGATGGAGCCTGACATTGGTGTCCTCGGAGCACTCTTCGGAGCATGCAAGATCCACAGGGACCTCGATCTAGGCGAGGCGATCGGATGGCGTGTCATCGAGCTGGATCCCCAGAACAGCGGGCGGTACGTGCTGCTGGCCAACCTCCTTGCCAGCGCCGGCCGATGGGGAGACGTGGCCAGGGTCCGGCAGCTGATGGACGAGCGCAACGTGAGCAAGGAGGCGGGGCGGTCCGTGATCGAGATCGACAGCGAGGTCTGCGAGTTCCAGTGCGGGACCCTGCGCCATCCCGAGGAGAAGGAGATATTCGCCATGGCGAAGGACATGATGAGGAAGATCGGGCTGGAGGGCTACGCGCCGGACACCAGCGACGTGCTGCACGACGTCGCGGAGGAAGCGAAGGAGGCGTCGCTGCTGTACCACAGCGAGAAGCTGGCCATCGCGTTCGGGCTGCTGCGCACGAGGCCAGGTGATACGATGCGCGTCACGAAGAACCTGCGGGTTTGTCGAGACTGCCATGAGGCTACCAAGTTGATATCTCGAGTGTTTGAGCGGGAGATCGTGGTGAGGGACAGGAACCGGTTCCATCATTTCAGGGATGGGGTGTGTTCGTGTAATGATTATTGGTGAGTATACTCGACACATATGCAGAAAATCGTCTTGGTGAAAGTAGATACCGCCTTATTCGGGAAAATAACCCCTAGAGATTTTAGATCCAAAATCCAAATGCACATTGAGAAACAAAAAAAGAAAAATCTTGACGTGAATAGTGTAAATTTTGCTGTTGTCTTTTATATGTATATAGCATTGTGTACTCTGAGTTTGGATGTAAATTTTTCAAAGGTCATGGACAGATGTCTTGGGAACATTAAGAGACGTTAAGAGCTTGATGCTCTGTTGGCATGCGAAATTCCAAGTTCAAACACATTACCATTTACGAGCTATAAAAAAACAAATTCAACAATGATAAGTGATGTTTACTGTTTGACACTATTCAATGTTGATTTTGTTTGTAAATGGTAAGGTTTTTGAACTTGGGAATTTCACATGCTAATAAAACATCACTCTTAAGATTTCATTTTTTGGGGATTTCCCCAAAACTTTAAAATACCGTTTTCATGTAGTTTTCATCGGTTTTCACCGAAACTTCGTTTCTATGTGATATTTTATCATTGGAAGTTATGATCACTGACAGATCATGTCAAAGAGCGCATGTCAGAGCACCTTCTAATGGCGTGTGACTTACTGGATTGGCGCCTACGACTATGTTGCACTGAAGAAACATAGATTTATTTTCAAGGTTGGCTCTCACTGAATTAGAATCACCCCCCCCCCCCCCCCCCCCCCTCCCCCCCCCCCCCCCCCCCCCTCCCCCCCCCCCCCCCCCCCCCCAAAAAAAACCGTTGTTGGCCACTCCGACCATGTCAGCCACCATATCACCGTCTTTCCTTCTGAAGACGTCGACCACCTTCCCGTCACCACATGGCGTTTTCCAGTCTCCAATTCGACCAAGGCTAGATTTTGAAGCGATGATTTGGAAGAACTTTGGAGTTCCGGTCAATTTTCTTGATGATCACAATCTTCATGAATTTCTCTTGGTGGTTGAATTCTCGAGATCAAGGATCCATTTGAACGATGAATCAATTGGACTTATTCTACAATCTTGCTTTGGTGAAAATGCAGCCAAGTTCAAACTTTCTCAAGTTCAATATTGGTCATTCATATGTATTGTTTCATCTAGAGACGTGGGTTTCCTATTTATAATGGCGATAATATTGCTAATGCAAAAAAAAAATCCATTCTGGATTAGGGGCAAAGGAGGCATGAATTCTCGCATGGAGTTTGGCTTATATTGCAAAGAATGAGAAGATGAATTGGACCATGGTCACTCGTTCAAAAAAATCAAGGTAAATCTTTTGCAAATGTTGTTAGATCTCCTCGTTTTTTATGATCAAGTCTGTGCAAAGAATCCTCTTCCAAGCAAGCACCATAATTTAGTTTTCCGACGCCTTGGATTCTCAGGAAAAAAAAGTTTAAAAGAAGAGACCTTCATGGATCATTCATGGGCGGGATTTCTTAGGAATTTCAAAATTTTAAGCAGCAGGCTAGAACTTCTTATGGGTCGGGCCCAAGGCCTCACAATGGGCAAACATTTTGTGTTCTCCCACAGGTATTTGCCACTTTCTTATGGAGCAAACCAGTTCTTATGGTCAAAGCCAGTTCTTATGGAGCAAACCAGTTGTCTTCCTTGATGGAAAATTATTGTAATGCCTCTGGACAAAGGATCAATCTATCAAAATCCTCGGTGTTCTTCAGCAAGGGCTGCCCCTCCCTTCTCAAAACCGAGGTAAAGAACGCACTTAATATTACGAACGAGTCACTTTCAGATAGATATCTGGGAATGCCGACAGATGTGGGTAGTTGCAAGAATGGAGCTTTCAAGTTCTTAAAGGATAGAGTCTGGAATAAGGTTAAGGGATGGATGGAAAAACTCTTATCTACAGGTGGCAAAGAGGTTTTGATAAAATCAGTGGCTCAGGCCGTCCCAGTTTACTCCATGTCGTGCTTTAAACTGCCGCGTGGTCTCTGTGAGCATATTAACTCTCTGATCAGAAAGTTTTGGTGGGGGTGCAAAGAAGGGAAAAGGAAGCCAAATTGGGTCTCATGGAGCACAATGACCAGACCAAAATATTCTGGAGGTCTTGGATTTTGGGATATCGAGCTTTTTAACCTAGCTCTCCTGGCAAGACAAGCATGGAGAATCTTAACGGACCCAGACTCACTTAGTGCACGAGTTCTGAGGGCCAAATACCACCCAGGAGTTGATATCTTGAATGCAGAGATTGGGTCGGCTCCTTCTCAAATTTGGCGGGCTATAATCGAGGGTCGCGATGTTCTTAAGCAGGGCATCATAAAACGCATTGGTGATGGACTCACGACACACATATGGGATCAGAACTGGATCCCGAGACCAGCAAATATGCGACCTATTGCTAGTCTGACTGCTAATCCACCTCAATGGGTTAGTGATCTTATCCTGCCTAGCACAGAATGGGACCGAGCTGCAGTTTCGCAGATCTTCTTGCCCACCGATGCACAAGCAATTATGTCGATACCTTTGTGTACGAGGCATATAGAGGATTTTTGGTCATGGGTACATGAGAAGAACGGCGCATTCACAGTCCTTCGGCTTACCGTATGCTTGTTGAAACAAAGATGAGGAGAGAAGCCTGGCTTGAGGGGAGAGGCCACTCGTCAGATACTGCCAGAGAAACCAAGTCCTGGGAGAGACTGTGGAAAGTGGATGTACCATCAAAAGTTAAAATCTTCCTATGGCGGCTAGCACAACAGTCGGTCCCCACAGCTGATGTCCTTCACCATCGGAACATGTCAACCACTACGAGATGTGGTTTGTGCGGCTCTGAAGACTCATGGCAACACTCTTTGCTCCATTGCATAGTTGCTCGATGTGTATGGGCGTTGCAAGATCATGACTTGGTTGAAGCTATAAACAGCACCCATGAGCCGGATGCAAGACGTTGGCTGTTCTCCCTTTTGGACACACTGTCTTCTGTTGAATTCACCCAAGTAGCAGTTACCATGTGGGCTCTCTGGTATGCTCGTCGGCAGGCACTCCATGAAAACATCTTCCAAAGTCCTCTGAGCACGCATAACTTCATCATGAGATACATCAGAGAGTTGGAGGACTGCAAACCGAAGAAGAGTGCTCCGCATTCAGCTCCGAATGTTGTACAACCAAGGCAGAGGTGGATCTCTCCACCGCCGGGGTTCGCGAAGATAAGAGTTGATGGAGCGGTCTCGAGAGACAACCTGCATGGCTCGTTCAGCGCAATCTGCAGAGACTCCTATGGCCAGTTTTTGGGTGCATCAGCAATCAAAATACAGGGGGTCACGGAGCCCGCAACTCTCGAAGCACTGGCTTGCCGGGAGGCGCTAGCACTAGCTTCAGACTTGGCCCTGTCCGATTTCATTGTGGCTACTGACTGCCAGGGAGTAGCAGACGACATCAAGAATGGTACGGGAGGGACGTATGCTAGCATCGTCAAAGAGATTAGTGAAACGTCAAGAGACTTTCATCAATGTACCTTCATCTTCGAAGGTAGATCCACCAATATTGAGGCGCATAGTCTCGCTAAGCACGCTTTCGGTCTGGATCTTGGGCGCCATTTGTGGCTTATAAACCCACCAGACATTCATTGTATCCCTATGAACTTATTTGAATAATAAAGTGTGTTTAGACTCAAAAAAAAGGTGTTTGCCACTTTCGTCCTGTGTGCACTAATAAGATTTGATGTAGGGCCTCCAAGGGTTGGGCCATGTGACCTGCTCTTACCGCTCTAGGCCTAGACTTCCTAATCCTTCCGCTAATCCCAAATCACAGGTGGGAATCTCTGCAACCAAAATCTCGGGTCATCAACCTAATCAGTCTCATTGGTAACATAAGGTTGTGATGTCCCCTGGATCATCATCAACGTTGACAGTTCTTAGGATGATGTCAGCGGGGCAGCTAAAGAAAATAGAAAGGTGGCCTCTTCAGCTTCCTTGATCAATTCCTCCTTTGCCCAATCGCTGCTCCAAACACCGTTGAAGACCATTGTACGCCCGAATCGACCGCAATGTTCCCCTTCGATCCGACATACTTTCTGTCGCTCGGGCATCAAGCGATTGAGGTTGAAGGTCGGCTTCCCTGAGTTAGGGTAATCTTTCCACACATTGATGTTGCAACTGAAGACCTTGCCATTGCAACATTTGTTCCTATGCCCAAGGTGAGGTACATTTCATCAATATCAGAGAGATCATGACTGAATTATTAAGAGATGTGGAGAGATTAGGGTTTAAGGAGGTCAACTCTTGTCCCCATGGGCAAGTATTTGTCAGTCTCGAATCTATATTTGACACAAATGAGTTGGTTAGTAATAGTCCACATAATTATGATGATGTTGCTATTGTTTTTGAAAACATGGTTAATGTAACACCCCCAGTGTCATGCTACAGTAATCCCCTGTTAATTGTGCCATGTCATCATGTTACTGTTGCTAACCTTCACTTGATCCAAATCACCATTCAAATTCAAATCCAATATAAAGTCAAATTTCAAATTTGTCAAACTTCAAATTAAAAATGTTCAAGGTGTGGCAAATAATCCCTGGATATTTGTCATGTTGGAAACAACCTCTTTTGGATTCCCAAGGTACCCCTGGAAATTATTTAGTGGTCCAGCAGTTTTTAAAATTGGCCTTTTCAATTTCTATAAATGGTTAGACATCTCCTTTTCACTCCATACTTTTTGTTTCCATCTCATTATATTGTGTTAGAGTTATGTGCCAAGTTTTGTTCAAAACAAAACTCATTTGTTACTAAAAGAAAATACAAAGCTGAGGCTAAATTTAATAAACAAAAAAAGTTAAAGGGCGAGTTATAAAAATTTAAAACAAAGAAAAGCCCCTCCCCCGCGCTGGGCCATCCGGCCAGCTAGCCAACCGGACGGCCCAACCGCCCCCTCTCTGGCCTACAAGGCCACCCCCTTGACCCAAACCCTAACGACCATCCCCACTCCCCCGCACGATTCCCCCTCACTCCCCACTCCTCTCCCCTCCCGATCCGGTCTGGATCGGGCCGAACCCGGCGCCCCAACGCCAACCGCCGTCGCCGGAGGCGTCCCCGACTCCACGCCTGGCTGCCCCGTCACCGAACCTCCTCCCCGTCGCCTCCCGTCGCTCACTGGACGCCTCGCCTTCCTCCCTGAAGCCCCACTCGCTGGACCGCCTCATCCCCACCGACGCCGCCCTTGACCTTTTCGTCCCCGACGACGTTCGCCTCGCCGTTGCGGACTCCGGCCACCCCCAAGCCGCCTCGAGCCCACTGCCCCATCCCTACGAACCCCGGTGAGGACCCCGGTCCTCCTCTCTCCCTCGCCCCACGACCATCGCCGCGCCACCGCGCGCGCTCACCGCAACCGACGCGCCCCCTGCTCGCCCGCCATCAACCGCGCCCGTGCCGTGCGTGCCCGTCGCCTTGCGCCACACGCGCCCGCTCGCATCGCCCCTGCCCGAGCTGCTCGCCGTTGCGGCCGTCCCCTGCGAGCACCGCCATTGTCGCCCGCAGCCTCCCTCTCGCGTGCACCCCACACCACGCTCGCCACCTGCCCGCACATCGCGCTCGCCGCTCGACCCGCGCCGCCGCTCGCCCCCCCCACTGCACTCCAGCCCGCCTCGTCGGGCCTCTCCCCCCTTCGCACAGGCTCGTCGTCGCTCGTGTCAGACCACGCCCGTCGCGCCCCGACCTCCCGCCGCGGCTCCCGCCGTTGCACTGCCTCCTCTTCTGCGTGCCGCCTCGCCGCTGCGTCCCGGCTCGCCTGCGCCGCCGCGTTCCCCCCTCCCCCCCCCCGTGCGCCTCGCCGTCGCCAGCGGCTCCCGCCCCGCTCCGTTCTTGCCGTGCCCGTGGCCGCCGGCGCCGGGCTGCAGCGCCCCGGCGCCCGTTAACGCGCGCCCGCGTGCCCGTGCCCGCTAGCACCCCCTGGGCCTATGACAGAGGGGCCCCGCCTATAGAATGTATTTTTAAAAAATAATAATAAAATAAATATAAATATTAATTAATTAATTTAATTAAAGAAATAATTAACTTAATTAATTTTCATTAATTAAATTAAACAACTAATTAAACTAATTACACATTAGTTAACTAATTAACATGATTAGTTAATTAGTCAATTAAGTAGTCAATGACAGTGGGGCCCACCCCTAATTAATCCTGATTAGGTTAATTAATGTGTTTAATTAAAATGTGTCACTCACAGGTGGGACCTACACGTCAGTTTGACCAGTCAACACCCCTGTTGACTGCTGACGTCATGATGATGTCAGCAAACACTATTCTGGATAATGTTGATTAAATTAATTAAATAAATCCTAAAAATGATTTAAATCTTTTAAAATTAATATAAAATAAACCGTAGCTCGGATGGAAAAACTTCGTACGTGAAAGTTGCTCAGAACGACGAGACGAACCCGGATACGCAGCCCGTTCGTCCACCACACATACCTAGCATAGCAAACACGCAACTTTTCCCCTTCGGTTTTTCTGTCCGAAAACGTGAAACGCCGGGGATATTTTCCCGGATGTTTCCCCCCTTCACCGATACCACCTCATACCACGTTAGGGCACCCCTAGCACCGATACTTGTCTTGTCATGCATCGCCATGCATCTGTTTGCTCTGTATTTACTGTTTCTTCCCCCTCTTCTCTCCGGTAGACCCCGAGACCGATGCCGCCCCTGTGATCAACTACGTTGTCGACGACACTTCTTGTTTTTCACCAGAGCTTCTAGGCAAGCAAACCCTCCTTGAGCATTCCGATATCGCCCATTTCCTTCCCTCTTATGCTTGCATTAGAACTGCTACTGCTTTATGTATGATCCTACTCTGATGCATAGCCTGTTTTTGTTACCTGCTTTCATACCTTACCTGCTTATCCTAAACTGCTTAGTATAGGTTGGTTAGAGATCCATCAGTGACCCCCACCTTGTCCCAGTTGCCTCGCTTTATGTTTGATGACTCGATCAACGTGATCGGACGTCCAGGCCCCGACACCGCACATCACTTTCCCCTTTTGTTGCTCGACTCTGCAGAGTTACCATCGAGTGCCGAGGGTGGAACCTCATACATCACTCCTGATGAGATTTCTGTAGTGTAGCTATCCGGTCGTGGTCATCGAGGGTGATTTCCCCCTTAACCACTTCCGTTACAGCTCTATTGTGCAACCCCTCAAGTGTGAACCTCGAGGGTGGATCCTCTTACGTTCACCTTGATGATAACATCGAGTGGAATTCACCAGGGGTGATTCCTCGGGTTTTCCCCTTGGTGTTAGACACACAGTTACCATGGTTACTATGACTTTACACTGAATCATGTTACTAAAGACGGGTCGGCCCCGAGGGGTACCCGCGCGAGCTTAATAGCGAGTGATGTGGAGTCGGGTTGACCTGGAAGGTGCCCACGAGATACTTACGAGGCATGGCCGGGCATTCTTAGCCCTTGCCGCAAGTACTCGAGACGGGGCGACGGGGTCACATCGATCGTGAGTCTCTGCTCGTTACCGCGTGCTCCTAATCCACTACGATTTGGATATTTGATCCGAGGGCCTCTGGCCTGATAGCACTAACCATCACGTGGGCATAGTATGGGCGTTCTGCGTCGTATACATCAGCCGAACCTTAATCGACGTCAGCGACTGAGCGGCGCACGCCGGGTTGGACTGCGTAAGCTCCTGCCTTGTTGAACGAGGTAGCTAGGTCTGCTCACCGTTCGCGTACACAACATGCAGGAGTTCCCGGGGAGATGGCCCATGACCCCTGGGGGCATAGGTTTAGTCTGGCGTGCTGACCTCTCTATTAAGCCTAGGTCGGGTTGTGGCGTATTGTTTGGCCGAGGCCGGGCATGACCCAGGAAAGTGTGTCCGGCCGGAGTTAATCGAGCGTGGTGGGTAAGTTGGTGCACCCTTGGAGGGAAGAAAACATCTATCGATAGCCTGTCCTACGGTAACGGACACTTGGAGTTGTATCCCGATCGATACAACTAGAACTGGCTACTTGTGATGAGAAATGAATTGTGAATGAGAAATGGATAGTATGGCTCTGGGATTGCTTTCTCGCAGGGAATCGAGGAAGGATCTCCGACTGAGGTTGATAACACTACTACTTTTACTTTACTTTATGCTACCCTTATCCCTTCTGATGCTGCATGATGCTTGAAGCTGCTGAAGATGCTAGTCTTCGATAGGACTAGGCTTTCTCCTGCTCTTATGGCATTCTGCAGTTTAGTCCACAAATACAGCCCTTTTCCTTTGATACAGATGCATACTTAGTTTAGATCTGATGTAAGTCTTGCGAGTACTTTGGATGAGTACTCACGGTTGCTTTGCTACCTCTTTTCCCCCATACCCGATTTTTGCGACCAGATGACGGATCCCAGAAGCCAGACGACACCACTGATGACTACTGCTACCCCGAGGATGCCTACTACTACGTGACGGCCGCTGAAGACTTGGAGTAGTTAGGAGGCTCCCGGGCAGGAGGCCTTGCCTTTTTGATCGATGTTTTTTTGTGCTAGCCTTCTTAAGGCAAACTTGTTTAAGTCATGTCTGTACTCAGATAATGTTGCTTCCGCTGACTCTTGTGTATTCGAGCCTATTTATTCAAGCCCTCAAGGCCCCTGGCTTGTAATATAAAGCTTGTATTATTTAATTTGTGTCTAGAGTTGTGTTGTGATATCTTCCCGTGAGTCCTTGATCTTGATCGTACACATTTGCGTGTATGATTAGTGTATGGTCAGATCAGGGGCGTCACAAGTTGGTATCAGAGCCGACTGCCTGTAGGTAGCCCCCTTTCCAACTCCTTGGCCGAAGTTGAGTCTAGTCACTGGAAACTTTTGCTAACATTGGCTGTGTGGCTTACGGGCCCACGTCGCCATATGGGTGGTATTAGGATCTTTTACTCCTCGATCTTTACTCTAGGACTCTAATCTCTCTGCTATTTGGGTTAAAATGGTTTTACTAACTCGAACATTAGGATCTCGTGGTCACATCCGCCCGGAGAGCCCCTTATTTCAGATGATCGCCTGCTACATCAAAAGATTCCGAATATACTCTGCGATATTCTCTCAAGACTTTGTGCCTGTTGCCTTTGCAATTCCCTACCACCGAAATATCCTTATGGATAACTACTCACCCTAGCCAACCTTACATTCTATCACATTGATCTTGTTATTACAAGATGCCCTGAACTGCTCTCCGTTGTTCCAAGAATCCTTTGAGCTTACTGCCTTGCAGTTCCTTGTCACCTGAATACCCCTACAGATAACTTTGTGTACCTACCGAGTATCCGCTCATCCTCAGTTGTTTCATGTACTTCACCAAAGTCTTCGTAATACCATTCGTTCTTGTGAAATTCCTCAACAGCCTATTGTTCTTGAATTTCTTGCTTTCTTGCATTATGGTTAATACCATAAGTCTAGTAATCTTATTGGCATCCTTTACCACTATCATTTGAGCCCATTGATTCAATAAGTGCGAGAGCTCGCAATCCTCAACCAGATCCTAGAATTCATCCTTTTGGCTCAGACGTCATCTTAAACATGAGATGGATCTCGGCCAATCAAATTGCCATCGATTGTACCTCTAAGGCTATTCAACCTATCCATCCCTAATCAGGGCATTGCTTCTGATCCCTTGTCTTGGAATTCTTAATTCCTTTGCATTTGAGCTTTGAGTTAGTCAGTTGTTTCTATAATCTGATCTCATTGCATTCTTTTTCCTCTGGTTGAGTATTGATGCTCACATCAGATCCCTTGTGGACCACCAAACCCCCTTTTTCGGATTATATCCAACAAAGTCTGTCATATTCAATAAGCTTGTGAGCTTTTCCTCGGATACATAATGCTTTTGGTAAATTGTATCCTCCGCTTTCTCAAGCATGCTCTACTACCGAGCTTGTGTTATTTATTCTTGGAATTTATGATATATGTTCCTAAGATGCCCCGATGGGTTGAACCTATGCCTTCCCTAATCTGTGTGAACTCGAAAGTTATGTGGGTTATACTCTACTGGCTTTTCGTTAGATAAAATTTCAATACTACAGCTTCATCAAGAGCGAGAAGTAAAATGAAAGGTTATGCATTATAGAAGTGGGAGTCGACCCTGAACCTTTGTGTTTATGCCCACGGACACGGTGTGGAACTTACCATGAAAGCTTCTTGCAAGGATATTTAATCATTTGAATAATTCTTCCAGTATCGTAAATTGGATTCCTTGCAGTTATGGTCCCGACCATATTTCCTCCTTGATCCCATTTATTGGGTAAGTTAGAATTACTTATCCTCTGCAAATCATTCCCCTGTCCAACCTCTACTCCGATTTACCTTCTGGAAATACACCTAGTACTTGATACTGGGAAGCTTTATACCACATCACATCATTCCTAGCCTAATCGGCTATATTTTTATCATGTCAACTTTTTAACTGTGCTACCTGGTCCGTATGCCCAGAGCAAACTTCCGACGATGAGCTAAGCTTACGTCAATCTTCCTCATCGTATCATTTCCCCTAAAACAACAAGCTTGACTTTGAGCTTGTGTCGAATCTGTGGTTCTCATAGCCTTACACTTCATCCTTCCTTTTCTGCTCGAGGGCATCTTCATAGAATCTCTCGACGAACTTTGTCTTGATCACTGTCACACTTTGGGTTCTTCAGAGACGTGAATTGAATTCATGGCTAGAAATACCATCTTTGCCTCTCGATGAATTGTGTCAGCATCAACAACATTCTTGTCTTCCCCCCAACACAAACTTGATCATATTAATTTTGGGAATACATCCTTTTTGGCATGTCGATGGATTGTGGCTGAGCCCGTCGGCCACACCCTCATCTTTTCACTGCTAAAATTGTAAGACTTATTTTCTAAGTTGTTTCCGATGGATCCTTGGTGTATCCAAAGTCTGACCTTTGCTTGAAAACATGTCAATGCTATCTCGAAGCATGTCTGTGGTAATCCGATCTCCAATAAGAACATTTGAAGCACGATACTAAATTTTCTTTATCTACTATCCAAACACCGGTGTATGGGTAATGTCATGAAATTACTTTCCCCTTACCTAAATGGTTTTATACTTCTATCCTGTCATGGATATCATGCTCTACTTGTCCTTGGGAAGGATATACCCCTGAAATATGTGTTTAAACACATTTTCCTTTCCATTGTTTTGTTTAATCTGACAATTACATTTTCCTTTTCATTGGTTTGTTTAAACCTTATTGTGATATATATTATATAAGCAGTAATATTTCCCTGCTTATGTAAACATCTCGTTGTATCACTCTGTCAGTAAGACCATGTTACTATTGGTGATGACATTCCGGTAGCCACCGATGGACGAGAACTTTGCCTAATGGCCCGCCTCGTTCAACGAGCAGGAAAATGGTTCTCTTCGTCCCTCGCCCTTGGTACCGACGTTGTTGCCGACATAACTGACAGGCTACCCTCTGACATGCCTTGCTATCACGACCGTGCAAAGATGTCATCGCTCCTTCTATTTTAACCCACATGGTGGGCCCATAACCCACAGTTCCACAGGATCAGAACCTGACTCTCCTGTATAACCTATATTCTGAAGTATCAATTGCTCTTGGCTTTGTGTGTTGTCATGAGCCACCGTCCGAGAGATGATCTATTCCCGATGCTCTGAACCCCCCTTATCACACTCTGTTCAGATATCAATTGTTTGTCCATTCGCTTGAAACTTCCTATTGTACCTTCATATTTTGCTCTCGATGTTTTCTTTAGTTTCAACTCGAGAGACACTTCTGCCACATTCCCTGAATTGTTCACCAAATAATTAACCCTATAAGGGTCAGTTCTCCCGAAGTTACTCTTTACTTCCGCACTTAAATATCGGGATGAGATTTCTTGTAGTGGAGGAGATTTGTAACACCCCCAGTGTCATGCTACAGTAATCCCCTATTAATGGTGCCATGTCATCATCTTACTGTTGCTAACCTTCACTTGATCCAAATCACCATTCAAATTCAAATCCAATACAAAGTCAAATTTTAAATTTGTCAAACTTTAAATTAAAAACGTTCAAGGTGTGGCAAATAATCCCTGGATATTTGTCATGTTGGAAACAACCTCTTTTGGATTCCCAAGGTACCCCTGGAAATTATTTAGTGGTCCAGCAGCTTTTAAAATTGGCCTTTTCAATTTCTATAAATGGTTAGACATCTCCTTTTCACTCCATACTTTTTGTTTCCATCTCATTATATTGTGTTAGAGTATGTGCCAAGTTTTGTTCAAAACAAAACTCATTTGTTACTAAAAGAAAATACAAAGCTGAGGCTAAATTAATAAACAAAAAAAGTTAAAGGGCAAGTTATAAAAATTTAAAACAAAGAAAAGCCCATCCCCCGCGTTGGGCCATCCAGCCCAGCTAGCCAGCCGGACGGCCCAACCGCCCCCTCTCTGGCCTACAAGGCCACCCCCATGACCCAAACCCTAACGACCATCCCCACTCCCCCGCACGATTCCCCCTCACTCCCCACTCCTCTCCCCTCCTGATCCGGTCTGGATCGGGCCGAACCCGGCGCCCCAACGCCAACCGCCATCGCCGGAGGCGTCCCCGACTCCACGCCGGGCTGCACCATCACCGAACCTCCTCCCCGTCGCCTCCCGTCGCTCGTTGGACGCCTCGCCTTCCTCCCTGAAGCCCCACTCGCTGGACCGCCTCATCCCCACCGACGCCGCCCTTGACCTCTTCGTCCCCGACGTCGTTCGCCTCGCCGTTGCGGACTCCGGCCACCCCCAAGCCGCCTCGAGCCCACTGCCCCATCCCTACGAACCCCGGTGAGGACCCCGGTCCTCCTCTCTCCCTCGCCCCGCGACCATCGCCGCGCCACCGCGCGCGCTCACCGCAACCGACGCGCCCCCTGCTCGCCCGCCATCAACCGCGCCCGCGCCGTGCGTGCCCGTCGCCTTGCGCCACACGCGCCCGCTCGCATCGCCCCTGCCCGAGCTGCTCGCCGTTGCGGCCGTCCCCTGCGAGCACCGCCATTGTCGCCCGCAGCCTCCCTCTCGCGTGCACCCCACCCCCCTTCGCACAGGCTCGTCGTCGCTCGTGTCGGACCACGCCCGTCGTGCCCCGATATGGCGCGGCTACCGCGCTTTGCACTGCTGTTTCTGCCGTGCCGCACGTGCGTCCGCTTGCTGCGGGCCCCCGCCCTGCTCCGTTCTTACCGTGCCCATGGCCGCCGGCGCCGGGCTGCAGCGCCCGCACGGGCGAAGCCCGTAACTCGCAGCGCCCCGGCGCCGTTAACACGCGCCCGCGTGCCCGTGCCGCTAGCGCCCCCTGGGCCTATGACAGAGGGGCCCACCCACAGAACGTTTTTTTAAAAAAATAAAATAAAAATAAAATATAAATTAAATTAATTAATTAATTAAAGAAATAATTAACTTAATTAATTTTGATTAATTAAATTAAACAACTAATTAAACTAATTACACATTAGTTAACTAATTAACATGATTAGTTAATTAGTCAATTAAGTAGTCAATGACAGTGGGGCCCACCCCTAATTAATCCTGATTAGGTTAATTAATGTGTTTAATTAAAATGTGTCACTCACAGGTGGGACCCACACTTCAGTTTGACACAGTCAACACTGCTGACGTCATGATGATGTCAGCAAACACTATTCTGGATAATGTTGATTTAAATTAATTAAATAAATCCTAAAAATGATTTAAATCTTTTAAAATTAATATAAAATAAACCGTGAGCTCGGATGGAAAAACTTTGTACATGAAAGTTGCTCAGAACGACGAGACGAACCCGGATACGCAGCCCGTTCGTCCACCACACATACCTAGCATAGCAAACACGCAACTTTCCCTCCGGTTTCTGTCCGAAAACGCGAAACGGGGATATTTTCCCGGATGTTTCCCCCCTTCACCGAGTACCACCTCATACCACGTTAGGGCACCCCTAGCACCGATACTTGTCTTGTCATGCATCGCATGCATCTGTTTGCTCTGTATTTACTGTTTCTTCCCCCTCTTCTCTCCGGTAGACCCCGAGACCGATGCCGCCCCTGTGATCACTACGTTGTCGACGACACTTCTTGTTTTTCAGCAGAGCTTCCAGGCAAGCAAACCCTCCTTGAGCATTCCGATATCGCCCATTTCTTTCCCTCTCATGCTTGCATTAGAACTGCTACTGCTTTATGTATGATCCTACTCTGATGCATAGCCTGTTTTTGTTACCTGCTTTCATACCTTACCTGCTTATCCTAAACTGCTTAGTATAGGTTGGTTAGAGATCCATCAGTGACCCCCACCTTGTCCCAGTTGCCTCCGCTTTATGTTCGATGACTCGATCAACGTGATCGACGTCCAGGCCCCGACACCGCACATCACTTTCCCCTTTTGTTGCTCGACTCTGCAGAGTTACCATCGAGTGCCGAGGGTGGAACCTCATACATCACTCCTGATGAGATCTCTGTAGTGTAGCTATCCGGTCGTGGTCATCGAGGGTGATTTCCTCCTTAACCACTTCCGTTACGGCTCTATGTCGTGCAACCCCTCAAGTGTGAACCTCGAGGGTGGATCCTCTTACGTTCACCTTGATGATAACATCGAGTGGAATTCACCGGGGGTGATTCCTCGGGTTTTCCCCTTGGTGTTAGACACACAGTTACTATGGTTACTATGACTTTACACTGAAGCCATGTTACTAAAGACGGGTCGGCCCCTGAGGGGTACCCGCGCGAGCTTAATAGCGAGTGATGTGGAGTCGGGTTGACCTGGAAGGTGCCCGCGAGATACTTACGAGGCATGGCCGGGCATTCTTAGCCCTTGCCGCAAGTACTCGAGACGGGGCGACGGGGTCACATCGATCGTGAGTCTCTGCTCGTTACCGCGTGCTCCTAATCCACTACGATTTGGATATTTGATCCGAGGGGCCTCTGGCCTGATAGCACTAACCATCACGTGGGCATAGTATGGGCGTTCTGCGTCGTATACATCAGCCGAAGCTTAATAGACGCCAGCGACTGAGCGGCGCGCGCCCGGGTTGGACTGCGTAAGCTCCTGCCTTGTTGAACGAGGTAGCTAGGTCTGCTCACCGTTCGCGTACACAACATGCAGGAGTTCCCGGGGAGATGGCCCATGACCCCTGGGGGCATAGGTTTAGTCTGGCGTGCTGACCTCTCTATTAAGCCTAGGTCGGGTTGTGGCGTATTGTTTGGCCGAGGCCGGGCATGACCCAGGAAAGTGTGTCCGGCCGGAGTTAATCGAGCGTGGTGGGTAAGTTGGTGCACCCTTGGAGGGAAGAAAACATCTATCGATAGCCTGTCCTACGGTAACGGACACTTGGAGTTGTATCCCGATCGATACAACTAGAACTGGCTACTTGTGATGAGAAATGAATTGTGAATGAGAAATGGATAGTATGGCTCTGGGATTGCTTTCTCGCAGGGAATCGAGGAAGGATCTCCGACTGAGGTTGATAACACTACTACTTTTACTTTACTTTATGCTACCCTTATCCCTTCTGATGCTGCATGATGCTTGAAGCTGCTGAAGATGCTAGTCTTCGATAGGACTAGGCTTTCTCCTGCTCTTATGGCATTCTGCAGTTTAGTCCACAAATACAGCCCTTTTCCTTTGATACAGATGCATACTTAGTTTAGATCTGATGTAAGTCTTGCGAGTACTTTGGATGAGTACTCACGGTTGCTTTGCTACCTCTTTTCCCCCATACCCGATTTTTGCGACCAGATGACGGATCCCAGAAGGCAGACGACACCACTGATGACTACTGCTACCCCGAGGATGTCTACTACTACGTGATGGCCGCTGACGACTTGGAGTAGTTAGGAGGCTCCCGGGCAGGAGGCCTTGCCTTTTTGATCGATGTTTTTTTTGTGCTAGCCTTCTTAAGGAAAACTTGTTTAAGTCATGTCTGTACTCAGATAATGTTGCTTCCGCTGACTCTTGTGTATTCGAGCCTATTTATTCGAGCCCTCAAGGCCCCTGGCTTGTAATATAAAGCTTGTATTATTTAATTTGTGTCTAGAGTTGTGTTGTGATATCTTCCCGTGAGTCCTTGATCTTGATCGTACACATTTGCGTGTATGATTAGTGTACGGTCAAATCAAGGGCGTCACAGTTATGGGCTAAATTGGAGAAGGTTTCACCTCAATAGAGAAGCTTGGCTCATACTTGTATGATTTCATGATGATCTTAGAAATTTTATATTGTTAATGCTATTAGAAGCTTTCTAAAGATGTAGTTTGGGATAAAGGGGGAGCACAAAAGCCGGTATCATCTTCAAAGTAAGACTGATGACTTAAAAGATATTCTGTAATAATCATAGTGCAGTCCAAATCATATGGCTTTTGAGGGGGATCCTAATATGTTCTTGTTACATTTTTTCCGCAAAATCTCCTTTGTGGGGGGGGGCACCACATGATGGCTCAATTCCTCCAAATGGAAATTCCCATCCATTGCTTAATCAGGAACATTTTCACCCAAACTAGGAAAACCATATTATTGGTCCTTCTCCCCATAATGATCCACATGTTGCACCTACTTCCGAACCTCAAGATGCACATGGCCAAATGAATATAGAGGAAATCCTGACTAGGGGCATTGGGCTATGCCACCTCGGCAATAGCTGATTCATATTGAAATTCAGCAGGAAGAATTTTTAGAACTCCATGACTGACCACTGGATATGGAAGTCAATCAATAACCCACAACATGGATTAGAAGATAATAGTGGGCTCACTCCCTCTTTATATATCTCCAGTAATTCAAGTATTGCTAGTTTTCTGGGTGGCCTGGACTTGTAGCCCAACCCGTATTGGAGCTCAATTTGGCTTCTCTTGGCCCAGAGATGATACTCCTTGATGGGCCTATGAATTTTGGCCACTACCTTTGGTTGCTCATGTGCGCGAGCTTGAACCAGATATGGCTCTAAATATTATTAGGTTGGCACCTAATGTGGGTAATGATCATGGGTTTGACATGAGTCCTTTCTTTCAACATTATGTTTGTTAAAGGTAGTAGTGACCTACCCATTAATACTACTATGCTTGTGATTAATGATGTCTATGCTAATATTATGAAGCCAACTCCTACATCAGTTGTGTGGGGAATTTCTCTCAATGTTGGTGTGCTTTCTATACCTATTCATGCAATGCAACTTGCTCCATCTGTTGCCCATGAATTTTTTCAAGCTACTATTCCTGAAAGTGCGTTATATCGACTACAGGGGGGGTGAATAGGCGATTTTTATGAAAGTCTTCAAAACGTGGAAGTTATGAAGACAAACGATAGAAATAAACCTATTTTCCTACAGCGGAAGGTAGACTACACTAGGCAAGCCATAGTCAAGTATTCAATAGAGTGAAAGCACAATGACTAATAGCAGCAATGTAGTAAGGATCAAGTAGGAAGATATTGTGAAGTCAGACAGAACACGCAGTCACTCAGTGAAGACAAAAGATAGTGCAAACATACAATGACTTCACAAGGAGTAATAGTAAGTAAAGGGAAGGGAAGATGAAACCAGTGACTCGTTGAAGACAATGATTTGTTGGACCAGTTCCAGTTGCTGTGACAACTGTACGTCTGGTTGGAGCGGCTAGGTATTTAAACCTTAGGACACACAGTCCCGGACACCCAGTCCTGAACACGCAGCTCAGGACACCCAGTCCTCACCGTATTCCCCTTGAGCTAAGGTCACACAGACCTCGCCCAATCACTCTGGTAAGTCTTCAAGGTAGACTCCCAAACCTTCACAGACTTCGTTCATCGGCAATCCACAATGTCTCTTGGATGCTCAGAATGCGACGCCTAACCGGCTGGAGGATGCACAGTCCTCAAGTGTAATAAGTCTTCAGATCACACAGACAAGAAGACTTAAGTGATGCCCAATTCTCTCTGGCTCTGGGTGGTTAGGGCTTTATCCTCGCAAGGAATTCTCTCTCAAAGGCTTCGAGGTGGGTTGCTCTCAAACGACAAAAGCCGTACTCTCAATCTGAGCAGCCAACCATTTATGGTTGTAGGGGGTGGGCTATTTATAGCCACTTGGCAACCCGACCTGATTTGTCCGAAATGACCCTGGGTCACTAAGGAACTGACACGTGTTCCAACGGTCAGATTTCAAACTCACACGGCAACTTTACTTGGGCTGCAAGCAAAGCTGACTTGTCCGACTCTGGACAAGATTCGCTCTCATAGTCTTCACTCGAAGACATAGGTTTTTGGTTAGGCATCACTTCAGTCATTCTGACTGGTTCTCTTGGACCCCACTTAACAATATGGTGGTTCCTATGACTCAACACAAAAGAAAAAGAACTACGGAAGATCTAAGTCTTCGAGCTCCATAGGCTTCATGTGGTGTCTTTTCTTGTCATAGTCTTCAATGTGAATATCTTCATATACCACCTTTGACTTCAATGTCTTCATACATTTTTAGGGGTCATCTCTGGTAGTAAAACCGAATCAATGAGGGACTTCTACCTATGTTATCCTGCAATTCTCACAAACACATTAGTCCCTCAACTAGGTTTGTCGTCAATACTCCAAAACCAACTAGGGGTGGCACTAGATGCACTTACAATCTCCCCCTTTTTGGTGATTGATGACAAACTAGTTGAAGTTTTCAACGGGGAATATAATCTGTGAAATTGTAAAGGATAAGGAACTGTCTTCATAAGTTGCAAGGGCTCCCCCTAAAGATGTGCATATAAGTAATTTGCTTTTGGAATGCATATGCACATGGCAGGTTGTACTTGTGGAGATCCACTTCAACTTATGATGACAATCCACTATGCATGTGAAAGTATATGAAGATAATGACATGCATAATGGAAAATGGACGTCTGCAGAATGATCTAAGTGCGGAATTTATCATCGCACATGCGGAATTTATCATTGCAAAACAAGGTGGCAGATAAGTAGCAGACGACCATCGAGTTTAAGTGTTACAACTCAAAGAACCAAATGTAGCAAAACGAGAGTTGTAAGCACGAAGCAAAATATAAAGCACCCGCCCATATGGATCCGCTTGAAGACTATCAACCTCATATGCTTCTCCCCCTTTTGTCAGTAAGGACCAAAAAGGTTTCAAGACATAGAGCATCTACTCGTTCCCATGAGGAGTAGGTGAAGTAGCAGGGTCGTTGGTGGTGTTTGGTGGTGCTGAAGAGCTTGGAGCAGAGTCGAAGCGTGCTGAAGGAGGTGGCGGTGAAGTAGCATCGTCTTCATCCTCGATGACTCTGGCAGTCACAGTTGCAGCAGAGGAAGAGAACTCAGAGTCTTCAAGGGATGGAGTTCGTCGCAGCACAGCCCTTCGAGGAGGTGTGGAGTCAAACTTGAAATGCTCAGTGAAGCCATCCTCTTGAAGATCATCTTCAGGACACATCATCGTTAGCCCTTTCCATGTGCGGCGACAGGTTTCATGGGCAATGAAAGCATTCTTGGTGGCAAGATTGCGAATGCAATTAACATCCACCAAGAGGCTTTTCATCTGACGCTTCAGCCAGTCATGATGCCTATCTTGTTTCTGATGAAGAGCCACAAGAAGATCTCGGTCGTTGAGAACACGAGTGCGCTTCTTGGGTCTTGGAGCAGTTGTACTATCAGTGGCTTCAGTGGAAGCAGGGTGTGGTGCACGTGTAGTGCCAGCCAGAGGATACACCCGAGTGACTGCTTCAACTCCTTCAATGTTCTGAGAGAAACTCTGATGCTCTGCATTCTGAAGACTTAGAGGTGCTTTGGCAGGCTCAGGATAGATGGCTTCAATAGAGATATCCACATCAGGCAGAAAAATCTGATGATTGCGAGCAGATGGCTGATATGAGATATCGGAGTGAAGTTTGATTAGCCGCATTACCCATGGGGCGTAGAACTTCAAGCCAAACGATCAGAGCCTAATGCAACAAGTTGGCGGATGAATAAGTCCTGTGCGTTGAAGCATTTTCCATGAAGAATATAGAAGACTAAAGTCTTCATTGCACCCACAAGCTTGGCATTTGGAGAGTGCCCTTTGATGGGCCAGAGAGTTCTCCTGATGATGTGATAAATGGTTCTTGGCAGATACTCAAGGTCTTCAACGAAGAACTCCGTGGGATAAGCAGCATCTTGAGGCAATGGCTTCATCATGCTGAGCATCTGACTCATATCAGGTTCAGGCTTCTTAAAGATGCTCTCAATAGCTCCACTATGTAGCTGACAGCCATGCTCGTATAGATCGCCAGGAGTGGGCAAGCCAGTGAGCTCAATGATGTCAAAGGCTTTGGCTTCGTGATGGACGTTTCCAGTCATCCACTCCAGGACCCAAGTCTTCGGATCTCTGTTGTACCCGCGGATGTGAAGTGCGGCATAGAATTGGAGCAGCAGCTCTTCATTCCAATGCTCTTGGTCAGTGACGAACGGCAGCAGTCCAACTTCCTTGAAGCAATCCAAAGCTTCTTCAAGACAGGGCAGACCAGCTATAGCTTCAATGTCAAGGCGCTTGTGTGGGAAGATGCGACCTTGGTTGTAAAGAATGCATGAGTAATAGCTTCGCTGAGGATAGCTCCAGAACCGATCAGATGATATCCTTTCCCTTGAGTAGGGGTTCCTGGAGCTATCGAAGAATGTGTTGTCTGCCCTGAAGCCATTGATATTGAAGGAGCCAGGTGTTGATGCAGGACCTGGGAACCTTGGCAATCTTGGAATTGGCTTCTGTACCTGAGGCCTGTGCTCAACATGATAGTCGAACTAGGGACCGGCAGCAGACTCAGGAACAGAAGTGGCGGGATCAGTGGCTTCGCTGTCTTCTGATGCTTTTGTTGGTGAGGGCTCCAAATTAGCTTCATTGGTGGTTGTGGCAGCCTCAAGATTTTCATCCTCCACTTGACGAGCTGGAGGGTCGGTCACAAGCACGTTCTCCTTGAGAACTGCTTCTTGGTGGGACAGGGGAGTGGGAACTTGTGGGACTTCTTCTTCCGCGGCTGATGCAGCCGGATTGTCTTTAGCAGAGACTTGAGGCCTTGGACCTTTGCGACGCCTGTGCAACACGGGCGATGCCTGTGGAGTTTGAGTGGGTTGGGCCTCATAGTCTTCTTCCTCTTGTGGGCGATCCGCCCATGAAGCATCCTGTGCAATTGGCGTCAGTGGACGACCAATGCTGATGAGTTCGTTGTTCTCAAGCTGAGGAAGGACTACACCATCTTCTACATGGTCTTGTTGACCAATGTCTTCAGCAGCGATGGGGTCAGCTGCTGGAAAGTCTTCAGCTTCATGAGCCTCTGTGGAAGCAGGCTCATGGATTGTCAGTTGTCATTCAGCTGTAGGATAGACCATCAAAATAGGTTCAACTATCAAGGGCTCTGTGGGAGCAGCCCGATCTTTCTTGGTCTTCCTCTTCTTCTTGGAGGGGGCAGTTGGAGAGGCTTCAGAGTGTTTCCTCTTCCTGGCTTCAGCCTCAGCAGTCCTTGTCTTCTTGAGCTCTGAAGCGGTTGACCGGCTTTTTGGCTTCGAGCCAGTCAGTCTAGTTGGGAAGACAATCGAAACTGCTTCCTGCCTTGGTGCGTCAGGTTCAGCCATAGCAGGCTTCTTCTTCTTCTTTGCAGCCATCCTGGGGTCGATGCCAGGACGCCCAAGTGCCTTGCGCTTCTCAGCCTCATTATAGGCTTGCACACATCTGTCAGCCAGAGTCTTCATGCGCTCACGCGAACCCTGAGCTTCTGCACGTTTCTTTACAAAGGCTTCCTTGAGCTCGTGCATCATACTCTTGAAGTTCTTCACTTCCTGCACGCTGAGCTTGGCCATATGCTTCTTGAACTGAGCCTTTTCATAGTCAATCTTTTGCTTCAGTTCAACAATGCGCTGGGCAATAGCGAGCTCTGAAGCAATGACACCTTGGAAGGCGACACTAAGGCCAATGGGTAGCTGCAGATCTTCAAAGCTGATGTTTGGCGTGTCAAACCATTCATCAATGAAGTTGTGGATGATGGTCACATCAAAGAGAGGCAGATCATTGAAGATTTCTGCTTCTTCTTTGCTCTTGATGAGTTGCTCAAGAGCGTCATCTGCTATATCTTCATCACTTGACAGATCAATGGCGTCATTGCGCAGAATGGCAGCAGCAGTTAGCTCTTGGCCAGTGTGAGGCAGAGGCATCTTGGCCTTCTGGGGCTTGGAGATTCGAGATAAGTCTTCGGACTGCACACTGTCTTCAGGAGGTGCAGTTGCCAGTGGCTTTGCCCGTGAGATTTTTGGTGAAGGGACAGGCTTTGAAGCTTTAGGCTTCTTCATCTTCTTTGGCTTCGGCATTGCAGGAGCTTCTTCTGATTCAGCGTCAGCTGCAGGCTCATTCACTGCAGTCCCTTGAACTAAGATGCGGGTGATGAGGCCTTTAAGGTTGTAGAAGGGACCAATGACATTTGGTTCTGCATCTCGTGTGCCATCTGCCCTTGGTGCTGAGGGACCAGGGTTGAAGTATAACCCCAAAGTCTTCTTGTTCTGCTTCGCTGAGTTCTGGGAAAACTGGAAGTTGCGCTTGAACAGATTGTCGTCACGACACCATAGTAGTGACGATGGGTGTGCATCAGCAGGCTATGGCCCACGAACCATGCAGGGATAGAAGCCTTGTTTAATGGCTTCATCTCTGGACCTGGGTAGAAGATTCTTGTATAGGATGCCTCCCCACGGTCTCTTGATGGCGTTTTTCTCAGCATATTCCTGGGTTACAAATCTGTATTTGAACCATTGTTCTGCCCAATATCTTCGAATCCATTGGATTCGGGTCTTGCGCTGATTGTAATCCTCTTCAGGATCTGTTTTGTACAGTTCTGAGAGGTCATCTGGCAGATCTCTGGATGTTTCTCCACGACGCTTTCTGCCACCCTTCCTTACTGATTTCTCTGAAGCCATAAACTTTAACTTGAAAGGCTTCAACACGTTCAAAGGCTTCAAAGGTTTTCGCTTGCTGGACCAACAGAAACTGGCTTCGGGAGAATTTATGTGATGCTGTAAGAATTCTGCAAATGAATGCAGACTATGAGAACCAAAGGATTCTCCCACGGACATGTACCTGTGACAGCATTAAGGTGCGAGGGAAGGGGAAGAGGTCATATGCATTCTCAGAAGATTTTGAAGATAAATCAGTTTAGAAGACATTGACCTCATCGTGCGAAGACATTCACTCATAGATAAGGAGTTGGTTCCAGATTTCTACGAATCCAGAGATCAGTACAAGTGATGAATCTAACTACTTTGTGAAGCATAAGTGAATATACTAGGCATGTTATGAGATGCAGTATGAGAGAGATCTAACTTGTGTGAATAGAAACTGCTTGTGGTAGAAAATGACAAATCCATAGGATCAACGATGTTGTAAAAAGGAAGTTTTATTTACCACACTAAGAACTGCTAGATGGAGTGGAAGATGAGGCCGAGCAGTTCGATCTTCCATGCCCTAACTTGGCGACGGAGGACACCTACGGCGACGACGGAGAGGACGATGTCCGCGGTCGGCGTGAAGACGGCGTCGGAGAGGTTGCGGCAGCGAAGCGCTTCGTCGCCGGCGTCGTCGAGGGCTAGCGGTGGCGCTAGGGTTCGTGCAAGAGTGGAAGAAGAGATAATGACCACTGTGAAGTGTGTATTTATAGGTACATGGGCGGCACTGCGCTATTACACAGGTGCCCCTGGCGATTCGCATCTGAGGAACACGTGGCCATTATGCGGAATTTCGGGGTTTGTTCCACGTCCCACGCATGCCTTGATTGTCGGGTGGTCATTCCTACTTCTCCGGGTTTCATGTGGAGGAATGAGCATTGAAAACGGACTTAATGGTTGTCTCTGTATCTTCTGCTGAAGGACGCAGAGAAGACATTCGACAGTTTCAATAGAATGCATATGATTTGGAGAGATAGAATTTGAGATAGAAAGCATAGAGAGGTTATGGTCCGATCACATTCACTTAGTTCAAAAGATTCAACAAGAAGACACAGCTATAAGTGAATGCTGTAGAGGACAGAACACTAGTATATATATATATATATCTATAATCAACATAGTGAAGATAATCATGAAGATATGTTGAGATCGAAGCCAAACCAAATGTGAAGACATTGCAAGGTAACGCCATGAGTGAAACACTTCAAAAATAGAACATTTAGTGGTGGCGTTACCCACCGTATAGGAAGTATTAGACCCAGACACGGCGCACAATTATCATGGCGCTCCGAAGTCAAATTCCACATTAATGTATTCACACTTAGAATGTATGTCTTCATTGATTGAAGATATACTTTACTTCGTGTGTTGCACATCTAAGTCATCAATATGCATAAGGGTTAGGATGTGTGCCTGATCACAGGACATTTGAGGATTCCAGGATATTTAGCTCACACTGTAACTTGCAAAATCTCTTCTCATCCAAGGGCTTGGTGAAGATATCTGCCAATTGCTCTTCAGTGTTGACGTGTATGATATCAATATCTTCCTTCACAACATGATCTCTGAGAAAGTGATGACGTATTTCAATGTGCTTTGTCTTCGAGTGCTGAACTGGGTTGTTGGAAATCTTGATGGCGCTTTCGTTGTCGCAGTAAAGTGGCACTTGCTTCAGATGAATGCCATAGTCCTTGAGTGTTTGCTTCATCCACAGAAGCTGAGCGCAGCAAGATCCAGCAGCAATGTATTCAGATTCAGCAGTGGAGAGAGATACACAGTTCTGCTTCTTTGAAGACCAACATACAACTGATCGTCCCAGAAAGTGACATGTGCCTGATGTAGACTTGCGATCAACTTTGTCACCAGCATAATCAGCATCCGAGAATCCAACCAGATCAAACTCTGGGCCCTTTGGATACCATAATCCTAGAGTTGGGGTGTGAGCCAAATATCGAAGAATTCGCTTCACAGCTAAGTGATGCGACTCCTTTGGTGCCGCTTGAAATCGAGCACACATGCAAACACTAAGCATAATATCTGGCCTAGATGCACATAGATAAAGTAAAGAACCAATCATGGAGCGGTATACCTTTTGATCGAACTCTTTACCATTGTCGTCGGGACCCAGATGATGTTTGGCTGGCATTGGTGTTGTGAAGCCTTTGCAGTCTTGCATACCAAACTTCTTCAAGCAATCTTTGAGATACTTCTCTTGAGATATGAAGATGTCGTTGCGTTGTTGTCGTATTTGAAGACCAAGGAAGAATTTCAGCTCTCCCATCATGGACATCTGATATTGCTCTTGCATCATATATCCAAACTCTTCACTGTACTTCTGATTTGTGCAGCCGAAGATAATGTCATCCACATATATTTGGCACACAAACAGTTCACCATCATATGTCTTCATGAAGAGAGTGGGGTCAAGGGAACCAGGTATGAAGCCTTTGCTCTTCAGGAAGTATTTGAGTGTGTCATACTAGGCCCGAGGGGCTTGTTTGAGGCCATACAGTGCCTTGTTGAGCTTGTATACCATGTCAGGATGTTTTGGATCTTCAAAGCCAGGTGGTTGTGCAACATACACTTCTTCTTCAATCTTGCCATTGAGAAAAGCACTCTTCACATCCATTTGATATAGAAGTATGTTATGATGATTTGCATAGGCCAGCAGTATGCGTATGGCTTCAAGTCTAGCCACAGGAGCAAATGTTTCATTGAAGTTAATGCCTTCCACTTGAGTATATCCTTGAGCAACGAGACGAGCTTTGTTTCTGACAAATTGACCATGCTCATCTTGCTTGTTGCGGTATATCCATTTGGTGCCTATTATATTGTGCTTCCGTGGATTAGGACGCTTAACCAGTTCCCATACATTATTCAGCTCAAACTGTTGAAGCTCTTCTTGCATAGCTTGAATCCATTCAGGTTCCATGAAGGCTTCTTCAACTTTCTTGGGTTCTGTTATTGAGACAAATGCGAAGTGCCCACAGAAATTTGCTAGCTGAGTTGCCCTTGAACGAGTGAGTGGACCTGGTGCATTGATGCTGTCAATTATTCTTTCAATCTGCACTTCATTGGCAACGCGAGGATGTACAGGGCGAAGACTTTGCTCTTGCTGATCATTGTCGTTGTTACAAGGAATTGTTGGAAATATGCCCTAGAGGCAATAATAAATTAGTTATTATTATATTTCCTTGTTCATGATAATCGTTTATTATCCATGCTATAATTGTATTGATAGGAAACTCAGATACATGTGTGGATACATAGACAACACCATGTCCCTAGTAAGCCTCTAGTTGACTAGCTCGTTGATCAATAGATGGTTACGGTTTCCTGACCATGGACATTGGATGTCATTGATAACGGGATCACATCATTAGGAGAATGATGTGATGGACAAGACCCAATCCTAAGCCTAGCACAAAGATCGTGTAGTTCGTATGCTAAAGCTTTTCTAATGTCAAGTATCATTTCCTTAGACCATGAGATTGTGCAACTCCCGGATACCGTAGGAATGCTTTGGGTGTACCAAACGTCACAACGTAACTGGGTGACTATAAAGGTGCACTACAGGTATCTCTGAAAGTGTCTGTTGGGTTGGCACGAATCGAGACTGGGATTTGTCACTCCGTGTAAACGGAGAGGTATCTCTGGGCCCACTCGGTAGGACATCATCATAATGTGCACAATGTGATCAAGGAGTTGATCACGGGATGATGTGTTACGGAACGAGTAAAGAGACTCGCCGGTAACGAGATTGAACAAGGTATCGGGATACCGACGATCGAATCTCGGGCAAATGTCGTACCGATAGACAAAGGGAATTGTATACGGGATTGATTAAGTCCTTGACATCGTGGTTCATCCGATGAGATCATCGTGGAACATGTGGGAGCCAACATGGGTATCCAGATCCCGCTGTTGGTTATTGGCCGGAGAACGTCTCGGTCATGTCTGCATGTCTCCCGAACCCGTAGGGTCTACACACTTAAGGTTCGATGACGCTAGGGTTATAAAGGAAGTTTGTATGTGGTTACCGAATGTTGTTCGGAGTCCCGGATGAGATCCCGGACGTCACGAGGAGTTCCAGAATGGTCCGGAGGTAAAGATTTATATATAGGAAGTCCTATTTCGGCCATCGGGACAAGTTTCGGGGTCATCGGTATTGTACTGGGACCACCGGAAGGGTCCCGGGGGGTCCACCGGGTGGGGCCACCTATCCCGGAGGGTCCCATGGGCTGAAGTGGGAAGGGATCCAGCCCAAAGTGGGCTGGGGCGCCACTTTCCCCTAGGGCCCATGCGCCTAGTGTGGGGAAACCCTAAAGGAAGAGTCCTAGGAGGGGAAGGCACCTCCTAGGTGCCTTGGGGGGGAGGGAATCCTCCCTTGGCCGCCACCCCAAGACCCATCTAGGGCTGCCGCCCCTCTAGGGGTGGTAACCCTAGAGGAGGCGCACCCTCCTCCCTCTCCCCTATATATAGTGAGGCATAGGGGCTGCTCATAACACACGCGATTTGATCTCTCTCATTGGTGCAACCCTCCCTCTCTATCTCCTCTCCCGTGGTGCTTGGCGAAGCCCTGCAGGATTGCCACGCTCCTCCATCACCACCACGCCGTTGTGCTGCTGCTGGATGGAGTCTTCCTCAACCTCTCCCTCTCTCCTTGCTGGATCAAGGCATGGGAGACATCGTCGGGCTGTACGTGTGTTCAACGCGGAGGTGCCGTCCGTTCGGCACTAGGATCTCCGGTGATTTGGATCACGACGAGTACGACTCCATCAACCCCGTTCTCTTGAACGCTTCCTCTTAGCGATCTACAAGGGTATGTAGATGCACTCTCCTTCCCCTCGTTGCTGGTCTCTCCATAGATTGATCTTGGTGACACGTAGGAAAATTTGAATTTATGCTACGTTCCCCAACAGTGGCATCATGAGCTAGGTCTATGCGTAGTTTCTATGCACGAGTAGAACACAAAGTAGTTGTGGGCATTGATTTTGTTCAATATGCTTACCGTTACTAGTCCAATCTTGATTCGGCGGCATTGTGGGATGAAGTGGCCCGGACCGACCTTACACGTACTCTTACGTGAGACTGGTTCCACCGACTGACATGCACTAGTTGCATAAGGTGGCTAGCGGGTGTCTGTCTCTCCTACTTTAGTCGGATCGGATTCGATGAAAAGGGTCCTTATGAAGGGTAAATAGCAATTGGCATATCACGTTGTGGTTTTTGCGTAGGTAAGAAACGTTCTTGCTAGAAACCCATAGCAGCCACGTAAAACATGCAAACAACAATTAGAGGACGTCTAACTTGTTTTTGCAGGGTATGCTATGTGATGTGATATGGCCAAAAGGATGTGATGAATGATATATGTGATGTATGAGATTGATCATGTTCTTGTAATAGATGATCATGGAGCCCCAAGATGGAGATCAAAGGAGCTATATGATATTGGCCATATCATGTCACTATTATTTGATTGCATGTGATGTTTATCATGTTTATACATCTTATTTTCTTAGAACGATGGTAGTAAATACGATGATCCCTCATAAAAATTTCAAGAAGTGTTCTCCCCTAACTGTGCACCATTGCTAGAGTTCGTCGTTTCGAAGCACCACGTGATGATTGGGTGTGATAGATCCTTACGTTCACATACAACGGGTGTAAGACAGTTTTACACATGCAATACACTTAGGGTTAACTTGACGAGCCTAGCATGTGCATAGACATGGCCTCGGAACACAGAAGACCGAAAGGTCGAGCATGAGTCGTATGGTAGATACGATCAATATGAAGATGTTCACCGACGTTGACTAGTCCGTCTCACGTGATGATCGGACACGGCCTAGTTGACTCGGATCATGTAATCACTTAGATGACTAGAGGGATGTCTATCTGAGTGGGAGTTCATAAGATGAACTTAATTATCCTGAACATAGTCAAAAGGTCTTCACAAATTATGTCGTAGCTCGCGCTTCAGTTCTACTGTTTAGATATGTTCCTAGAGAAAATTTAGTTGAAAGTTGATAGTAGTAATTATGCGGACTAGGTCCGTAAACTGAGGATTGTCCTCATTGCTTCATAGAAGGCTTATGTCCTTAATGCACCGCTTAGTGTGCTGAACCTCGAACATTGTCTGTGGATGTTGCGAACATCTGACATACACATTTTGATAACTACATGATAGTTCAGTGCGTAATGCTAAATGGTTTAGAATTGAGGCACCAAAGACGTTTTGAAACGTCGCGAAACATATGAGATGTTTCGAGGGCTGAAATTGGGATTTCAGGCTTGTGCCCACGTCAAGAGGTATAAGACCTCCGACGATTTTCTTAACCTGCAAACTAAGGGAGAAAAGCTCAATTGTTGAACTTGTGCTCAGATTGTCTGAGTACAACAATCATTTGAATCAAGTGGGAGTTGATCTTCCAGATGAGATAGTGATGTTTCTCCGAAGTCATTACCACCAAGCTGCTAGAGCTTCGTGATGAACTATAATATATCGGGGACATATATGATGATCCTTGAGATATTCGCGATGTTTGACACCGCAAAAGTAGAAATCAAGAAGGAGCATCAATTGTTGATGGTTGGTAAAACCACTAGTTTCAAGAAGGGCAAGGGAACAAAGGGATACTTCATGAAACGGCAATTCAGCTGCTGCTCTAGTGAAGAAACCCACGGTTGAACCCAAACCTGAGACTAAGTGCTTCTGTAATAAGGGGAATAGCCACTGGAGCAGAATTACCCTAGATACTTGGTAGATTAGAAGGCTGGCAAGGAAGATAGAAGTATATTGGATATACATTGTGTTGATGTGTACTTTACTAGTACTCCTAGTAGCACCAGGGTATTAGATACCGGTTCGGTTGCTAAGTGTTAGTAACTCGAAATAAAAGCTACGGAATAAACGGAGACTAGCTAAAGGTGAGCTGACGATATGTGTTGGAAGTGTTTCCAATGTTGATATGATCAAGCATCGCACACCCCTCTACCATCGAGATTGGTGTTAAACCTAAATAATGGTTATTTGGTGTTTGCGTTGAGCATAGACATGATTGGATTATGCCTATCGCAATACGGTTATTCATTTAAGGAGAATAATCGTTACTCTGTTTATTTGAATAATACCTTCAATGGTCTTGCACCTAAAATGAATGGTTCATTGAATCTCGATCATAGTGATACACATGTTCATGCCAAAAGATATAAGATAGTAATGATAGTACCACCTACTTGTGGCACTGCCACTTAAGTCATATCGGTATAAAACGCATGAAGAAGCTCCATGTTGATGGATCTTTGGACTCACTCATTTTTTGAAAGGATTAAGACATGCGAACCATGTTTGTTGGTAGATATGCATGAAGAAACTCTATATAGATGGATCATTTGGACTCACTTGATTTTGAATCACTTGAGACATGCAAATCATACCACATGGGCAAGATGACTGAAAGCCTCATTTTCAGTAAAATGGAACTAGAAAGCAACTTGTTGGAAGTAATACATTTTGATGTGTGCAATCCAATGAGTGCTGAGGCATGTAGTGGATATCGTTATGTTCTTACTTCACAGATGATTTGAGTAGATGTTGAGTATATTTACTTGATGAATCACGAGTCTGAATTATTGAAAGGTTCAAGTAATTTCAGGGTGAAGTTGAAAGATCGTCGTGACAAGAGGATAAAAGATCTATGATATGATCATAGAGATGAATATCTGAATTACGAGTTTGGCACAAAATTAAGACATTGTGGAAATTGTTTCACAACTAATACAGCCTGGAACACCATAGTGTGATGGTGTGTCCGAACATCATAACTGCACCCTATTGGATATGATGCATACCATGATGTCTCTTATCGAATTACCACGATAGTTTATGGGTTAGGCATTAAAGACAACCACATTCACTTTAAAATATGGCACCACGCAATTCCGTTAAGACGACACCGTATGAACTATGGTTTAGAGAAACCTAAGCTGTCATTTCTTGAAAGTTTGGGGCTGCGACGCTTATGTGAAAAAGTTTCAGGCTGATAAGCTCGAACCCAAAGCGGATAAATGCATCTTCATAGGACACCCAAAACAGTTGGGTATACCTCCTGTCTCAGATCCGAAAGCAATAAGGGATTGTTTCTAGAATCGGGTCCTTTCCCGAGGAAAAGTTTCTCTCGAAAGAATTGAGTGGGAGGATGGTGGAGACTTGATGAGGTTGTTAAACCGTCTCTTCAGCTAGTGTGTGGCAGGGCACAGGAAGTTGTTCCTATGGCACCTACACCAATTGAAGTGGAAGCTTATGATAGTGATCATGAAACTTCAGATCAAGTCACTCCCAAACCTCGTAGGATGACAAGGATGCGTACTACTTCAGAGTGGTACGTAATCCTGTCTTGGAAGTCATGTTGCTAGACAACAATGAAGCTATGAGCTGTGGAGAAGCGATGGTGGGCCTAGATTCCGATAAATGGCTCGAGGCCATAAAATCTGAGAGAGGATCCATGTATGAAAACAAAGTGTAGACTTTGGCAGAACGGCTCGATGGTCGTAAGGCTATTGAGTGCAGATGGATTTTAAAAGGAAGACGGACAATGATGGTAAGTATCACCATTAAGAAAGCTCGACTTGTCATTAAGAAGTTTCCTGACAAGTTCAAGGAGTTGACTACGATGAGACTTTCTCACTCGTAGCGATGCTAAGAGTCTGTTGGAATTATATTAGCAATTACTGCATTATTTATGAAATCTTGCAGATAGGATGTCAAAACATTGTTTCCTCGATGTTTTTTCTTGAGGAAAGGTTGTATGTGATACAACCGGAAGGTTTTGTCAAATCCCGAAAGATGCTAATAAGTATGCAAAGCTCCAGCAATCCTTCTAAGGACTGGAGTAAGCATCTCGGAGTTGGAATGTATGCTTTGATGAGATGATCAAAGATTTTGGTGTATACAAAATTTATGAGAAACTTGTATTTCCAAAGAAGTGAGTGGGAGCACTATAGAATTTCTGATGAGTATATGTTGTTGACATATTATGGATCAGAAATGATGTAGAATTTCTGGAAAGCATATAGGGTTATTTGGAAAGTGTTTTTCAATGGAAAGCCTGGATTAAGCTACTGGAACATTGAGCATCAAGATCTATAAGGATAGATCAAAACGCTTAATGGTACTTTCAAATGAGCACATACCTTGACATGATCTTGAAGGTGTTCAAGATGGATCAGTCAAAGAAGGAGTTCTTGCCTGAGTTGTAAGGTATGAAGTTAAGACTTAAAGCTCGACCACGGCAGAATAGAGAGAAAGGACGAAGGTCGTCCCCTATGCTTAAGACATAGGCTCTGCAGTATGCTATGCTGTGTACCGCACCTGAAATGTGCCTTGCCATGAGTCAGTCAAGGGGTACAAGAGTGATCTAAGAATGGATCACAGGACAGCGGTCAAAGTTATCCTTAGTAACTAGTGGACTAAGGAATTTTCTCGATTATGGAGGTGGTAAAAGAGTTCGTCGTAAAGGATTACGTCAATGCAAGCTTAACACCTATCCGGATAGCTCTGAGTAGAGATACCGGATACGTATAATGGAGCAACAATTTAGAATAGCTCCATGTAGAACAGTTATTTGGAATAGCTCCAAATAGAACATGGTAGCTACATCTAGGAGATGACATAGAGATTTGTAAAGCACACACGGATCTGAAAGGTTCAGACCCGTTGACTAAAACCTCTCTCACAAGCAACATGATCAAACCCTGAACTCATTGAGTCTTAATCACATGATGATGTGAACTAGACTACTGACTCTAGTAAACTCTTGGGTGTTAGTCACATGGCGATGTGACCTGTGAGTGTTAATCACATGGCGATGTGAACTAGATTATTGACTCTAGTGCAAGTGGGAGACTGTTGGAAATATGCCCTAGAGGTAATAATAAATTAGTTATTATTATATTTCCTTGTTCATGATAATCATTTATTATCCATGCTATAATTGTATTGATAGGAAACTCAGATACATGTGTGGATACATAGACAACACCATGTCCCTAGTAAGCCTCTAGTTGACTAGCTCGTTGATCAATAGATGGTTACGGTTTCCTGACCATGGACATTGGATGTCATTGATAACGGGATCACATCATTAGGAGAATGATGTGATGGACAAGACCCAATCCTAAGCCTAGCACAAAGATCGTGTAGTTCGTATGCTAAAGCTTTTCTAATGTCAAGTATCATTTCCTTAGACCATGAGATTGTGCAACTCCCGGATACCGTAGGAATGCTTTGGGTGTACCAAACGTCACAACGTAACTGGGTGACTATAAAGGTGCACTACAGGTATCTCCGAAAGTGTCTGTTAGGTTGGCACGAATCGAGACTGGGATTTGTCACTCCGTGTAAACGGAGAGGTATCTCTGGGCCCACTCGGTAGGACATCATCATAATGTGCACAATGTGATCAAGGAGTTGATCAGGATGATGTGTTACGGAACGAGTAAAGAGACTCGCCGGTAACGAGATTGAACAAGGTATCGGGATACCGACGATCGAATCTCGGGCAAGTGTCGTACCGATAGACAAAGGGAATTGTATACGGGATTGATTAAGTCCTTGACATCGTGGTTCATCCGATGAGATCATCGTGGAACATGTGGGAGACAACATGGGTATCCAGATCCCGCTGTTGGTTATTGACCGGAGAACGTCTCGGTCATGTCTGCATGTCTACCGAACCCGTAGGGTCTACACACTTAAGGTTCGATGACGCTAGGGTTATAAAGGAAGTTTGTATGTGGTTACCGAATGTTGTTCGGAGTCCCGGATGAGATCTCGGACGTCACGAGGAGTTCCGGAATGGTCCGGAGGTAAAGATTTATATATAGGAAGTCCCATTTCGGCCATCGGGACAAGTTTCGGGGTCATCGGTATTGTACCGGGACCACCGGAAGGGTCCCGGGGGGTCCACCGGGTGGGGCCACCTATCCCGGAGGGTCCCATGGGCTGAAGTGGGAAGGGATCCAGCCCAAAGTGGGCTGGGGCGCCACTTTCCCCTAGGGCCCATGCACCTAGTGTGGGGAAACCCTAAAGGAAGAGTCCTAGGAGGGGAAGGCACCTCCTAGGTGCCTTGGGGGGGAGGGAATCCTCCCTTGGCCGCCACCCCAAGACCCATCTAGGGCTGCCGCCCCTCTAGGGGTGGGAACCCTAGAGGAGGCGCACCCTCCTCCCTCTCCCCTATATATAGTGAGGCATAGGGGCTGCTCATAACACACGCGATTTGATCTCTCTCATTGGTGCTGCCCTCCCTCTCTATCTCCTCTCCCGTGGTGCTTGGCGAAGCCCTGCAGGATTGCCACGCTCCTCCATCACCACCACGCCGTTGTGCTGCTGCTGGATGGAGTCTTCCTCAACCTCTCCCTCTCTCCTTGCTGGATCAAGGCATGGGAGACATCGCCGGCCTGTACGTGTGTTGAACGCGGAGGTGCCGTCCGTTCGGCACTAGGATCTCCGATGATTTGGATCACGACGAGTACGACTCCATCAACCCTGTTCTCTTGAACGCTTCCGCTTAGCGATCTACAAGGGTATGTAGATGCACTCTCCTTCCCCTCGTTGCTGGTCTCTCCATAGATTGATCTTGGTGACACGTAGGAAAATTTTGAATTTATGCTACGTTCCCCAACAGGAATGTCTTCAGGCTGAGCATTGTCTTCATGTTGATCAGGTGCTGAGATGATAAGTTCTTCTTCAGGATGAGCTTCAGAAGGTATAATTTCTCCAGTTCCCATTAGCTTGATTGATTCACTGGATGGAACTTCATCTAGCACATTTGGCAGTTGCTCTCTTTGTGAACCGTTGGTCTCATCGAACCGCACATCCACTGTTTCAACCACTTTGTAATGAAAGAGATTGAAGACTCTGTAGGAGTGCGAATCCTTTCCATATCCAAGCATAAAACCCTCATGTACTTTTGGTGCAAACTTTGAGGTGTGATGTGGGTCCTTGATCCAGCACCTTGCGCCAAATACTCTGAAGTAACTGACGTTTGGCTTCTTGCCAGTAAGGAGCTCATAAGATGTGTTGTTCAGAAGCTTGTGAAGATAAACACGATTGATTGTATGGCATGCAGTATCAATGGCTTTAGGCCAGAATTTTCTTGGGGTCTTGTATTCATCTAGCATCGTTCTGGCCATCTCAATGAGTGTTCTGTTCTTGCGTTCGACGACGCCATTCTGCTGTGGCGTGTACGGGGCTGAGAATTCATGTGTGATGCCTAAGGTATCAAGATATGTATCAAGGCCAGTGTTCTTGAATTCAGTGCCATTGTCACTTCTGATGTGCTTTATCTTGGCGCCATAATTGTTCATAGCTCGATTTGCAAAGCGTCTGAAGACATCCTGCACTTCAGTCTTGTAAAGGATTATGTGCACCCAAGTATATCTAGAATAATCATCAACAATGACGAAGCCATAGAGACAAGCTGTAGTAGTAAGAGTTGAGTAATGAGTGGGACCGAAAAGATCCATGTGAAGCAGTTCGAAGGGTCGAGTAGTGGTCATGATTGTCTTCGAGGGATGTTTGGCCCTCGTCATCTTTCCTGCTTCACAGGCACCGCATAAGTGATCTTTCTTGAACTTGACGCCCTTGATGCCTATGGCATGCTTCTTCTTCGCAAGGGTGTGGAGGTTCCTCATGCCAGCATGACCAAGCCTCCGATGCCAGAGCCAATATTCTGAAGCTTTTGCTAGAAAACATACGGCAAGCTGTGGTCCTACTGAGAAATCTACCATGTACAAATCATCTTTTCGATACCCTTCAAATACTAGAGACTTGTCAGATTCCATTAGTACAAGGCAACGATATTTTCCAAATATTACGATCATGTTCAAATCGCAAAGCATTGAGACAGACATTAAGTTGAAGCCAAGGGATTCAACAAGCATGACTTTATCCATGTGTTGATCCCTTGAGATTGCAACTCTACCTAGACCCAATACCTTACTGTTACCAGTGTCAGCAAATGTGATGTGGCTCTTGTCGGATGGACGTAAGGTTGAGTCCATAAGAAGGCTTCTTTTGCCAGTCATGTGATTCGTACACCCACTATCAATAATCCATTCTGAAGACGCTGGTGTCGTACCCTACAGTGTAGTTAGGGGGATAGGCTTCACCAAGAGCATTGTGAAGCAAAAACATTTGACGAACCAATGGGTTATGAAAGCTTAGATCCAGATTAGGACTAATAGGGAGAGTAGCAAGCGATTCAGGAACGAAGTACATAGTAAGACCATTCGGGCATTTGATCTTGCGCCCTACAAGATGTTTAAGGTCCCCAGCAATAGCATCAGACGATTTAGGTTTTCTGCTGGAGACCTTTCCCTGCAAAAGAGAGTTAAGCTTTCTTAGCCACCCACATCTTCAAGGGTGGCTTAGAAGCAATAAGTCTAAGTGCAGCATCTGAGAATTTTGGCTTTGGAGCCCTAGCAAACAGTTTTGCAGGCGGACAATAGTACTCATAAGAATAAGCAGAATAGTTCTTGTTCTTATGAACATGGCGGTTTGATGAACCGCTCTCATATTCATACGCCTGAGTATGGTTTCCCTGCAAAACATTTGCGTTAGTGCGACTTAGGTGAGTACTCTGTCTGTATGAAGCCTTTGGACCGTATGAAGCCTTTGGTCTGAGGTTTGTCTTCTTCACGTGAGGTGTCATGATGACATTCACAGGAAGATTCTCCAGACACCTTTTCGGAACCCAGATCTTCTTCATAGGCGGTCCATTCCTGTAGTTAGTACCAATGTACCTGGCAAACACTTCACCATTCTGATTCTTAAACAGTATATAGTTTGCATTAAAGGATTCATCAATGATAATGGGGTTAGCACAAGTGAAGCCAGATAGATTGGATGGATCTGCTGAAGGTTCCTTTGCAGCAACCCACATGGTTTTGGGGTACTGCTCAGGTTTCTAGTAAGAGCCATCAGCATTCATTTTCCTTACGAACCCAACACCCTCTTTCCTCGGGTTTCGGTTCAGAATCTGCTTTTTGAGGACATCACATAGTGTCTGATGCCCTTTAAGACTTTTGTACATCCCTGTTTCAAGCAATGTCTTCAACCTGGCATTCTCATCAGCAATAGCAGTGGTATCCTCAGCAGAGGGGTTAGTTACCACATCAACAGTTGAAGATATTGCAACAGTAGTAGCAGTAGAACATTCAGCAACAGAAGTAGCATTATCACGCTCAATGCATTTAAGACATGGTGGTTCAAATCCTTCCTGAGCGGAACTGATCTGTTTGGTGCGAAGTGACTCGTTTTCCTTTTGAAGATCTTCATGAACCACTCTCAATTTCTCAAGATCTTGCTTCCTTTGAAGATAATCATAGGAAAGCTTTTCATGAGTTGTTGAGAGAGTTTCATGACGACTTTCAAGTTCCTGATACTTAACGTGAAGATTTTTATGTCTTCAATTAAGGATTCAGATCGAGTCATTTCAGCACCTAACAGATCATTGCTTCTGTCTAACAGTTTTTGAATATGTTCCATAGCTTTCTGTTGTTCAGTTGCAATTTTAGCAAGTGTTTTGTAGCTAGGTTTTGAATCACAATCAGAGTCATCGTCACTAGATGTTTGATAGTGAGTAGTGCGTGTGTTTACCTTGGCACCGCGTGCCATGAAGCAGTAGGTAGAAGCGGAGTAGTCCTTGTCATTTGCATTTGTGTCGGTGATGAAGTCATTGTCTTCAGTGTTGAAGATGGACTTGGCAACATATGCTGTAGCCAGACTTGCGACGCCTGAATCGAACTCCTCCTCAGACTCCACCTCCGCCTCCTTAGAAGCAGACTCCTCCTCTGAATCCATTTCCTTACCAACAAACGCACGTGCCTTGCCAGATGAGCTCTTCTTGTGTGATGAAGACTTTGAGGAAGACTTGGAAGAAGACTTTGAGTATTTCTTCTTCTTCTTGTCGTCAGATTCATATTCCTTGCTCTTCTTCTTCTTTTTGTTCTCATTGTCCCACTGTGGACACTCAGATATGAAGTGGCCAAGTTTCTTGCACTTGTGACATGTTTTCTTCTTGTAGTCATGAGCAGAAGCTTCATCATTCCTTGAGCTTGATCGGGAAGACTTTCTGAAGCCTTTCTTCTTGGTGAATTTTTGGAACTTCTTAACAAGCATAGCAAGTTCCCTTCCAATGTCTTCAGGATCATCAGAACTGCTGTCAGATTCTTCTTCAGATGAGGAGACAACTTTTGCCTTCAAGGCACGAGTTCGCCCATAGTTTGGACCGTAGATATCTCTTTTCTCAGAAAGCTAAAACTCATGTGTGTTGAGCCTCTCAAGTATGTCAGACGGATCGAGTGTCTTGAAATCAGGACGTTCTTGAATCATCAGGGCTAGGATGTCAAACAAACTATCAAGTGATCTCAGTAGTGTCTTGACGACTTCATGTTTGGTGATCTCAGTAGCGCCGAGGGCTTGAAGCTCATTTGTGATGTCAGTGAGTCGGTCAAATGTGTGCTGGACATTCTCATTGTCATTTCGCTTGAAGCGGTTGAAGAGGTTGCGAAGGACACTGATTCTCTGATCTCTCTGGGTTGAGATGCCTTCATTGACCTTGGAGAGCCAGTCCCAGACCAGCTTAGATGTCTTCAAAGCACTCACACGGCCATACTGTCCTTTGGTCAGATGACCACAGATGATATTCTTGGCAGTAGAGTCCAGTTGAACGAATTTCTTGACATCAGCAGCAGTGACACCTTCTCCAGCCTTGGGAACGCCGTTCTTGACGACATACCATAGGTCGACGTCAATGGCTTCAAGATGCATGCGCATCTTATTCTTCCAGTAGGGATATTCAGTTCCATCAAAGACGGGGCACGCAGCAGAGACTTTAATTATCCCTGCAGTCGACATAGCTAAAACTCCAGGTGGTTAAACCGAATCACATAGAACAAGGGAGCACCTCGCTCTAATACCAATTGAAAGTGCGTTATATCGACTAGAGGGGGGGTGAATAGGCGATTTTTATGAAAGTCTTCAAAACGTGGAAGTTATGAAGACAAACGATAGAAATAAACCTATTTTCCTACAGCGGAAGGTAGACTACACTAGGCAAGCCATAGTCAAGTATTCAATAGAGTGAAAGCACAATGACTAATAGCAGCAATGTAGTAAGGATCAGGTTGGAAGATATTGTGAAGTCAGACAGAACACGCAGTCACTCAGTGAAGACAAAAGATAGTGCAAACATACAATGACTTCACAAGGAGTAACAGTAAGTAAAGGGAAGGGAAGATGAAACCAGTGACTCGTTGAAGACAATGATTTGTTGGACCAGTTCCAGTTGCTGTGACAACTGTACGTCTGGTTGGGGCGGCTAGGTATTTAAACCTTAGGACACACAGTCCCGGACACCCAGTCCTGAACACGCAGCTCAGGACACCCAGTCCTCACCGTATTCCCCTTGAGCTAAGGTCACACAGACCTTGCCCAATCACTCTGGTAAGTCTTTCAAGGTAGACTCCCAAACCTTCACAGACTTCGTTCACCGGCAATCCACAATGTCTCTTGGATGCTCAGAACGCGATGCCTAACCGGCTGGAGGATGCACAGTCCTCAAGTGTAATAAGTCTTCAAATCACACAGACAAGAAGACTTAAGTGATGCCCAATTCTCTCTGGCTCTGGGTGGTTAGGGATTTATCCTCATAAGGAATTCTCTCTCAAAGGCTTCGAGGTGGGTTGCTCTCAAACGACAAAAGCCGTACTCTCAATCTGAGCAGCCAACCGTTTATGGTTGTAGGGGGTGGGCTATTTATAGCCACTTGGCAACCCGACCTGATTTTTCTGAAATGACCCTGGGTCACTAAGGAACTGACACGTGTTCCAACGGTCAGATTTCAAACTCACACGGCAACTTTACTTGGGCTGCAAGCAAAGCTGACTTGTCCGACTCTGGACAAGATTCGCTCTCATAGTCTTCACTCAAAGACATAGGTTTTTGGTTAGGCATCACTTCAGTCATTCTGACTGGTTCTCTTGGACCCCACTTAACAGTACGGTGGTTCCTATGACTCAACACAAAAGAAAAAGAACTATGAAAGATCTAAGTCTTCGAGCTCCATAGGCTTCATGTGGTGTCTTTTCTTGTCATAGTCTTCAATGTGAATATCTTCATATACCATCTTTGACTTCAATGTCTTCATACATTTTTAGGGGTCATCTCTGGTAGTAAAACCGAATCAATGAGGGACTTCTACCTCTGTTATCCTGCAATTCTCACAAACACATTAGTCCCTCAACTAGGTTTGTCGTCAATACTCCAAAACCAACTAGGGGTGGCACTAGATGCACTTACAATTCCGTACTCTGATTTGTTCATTTCTAATTCGACTGGACCTTAGCCAGTTGCTCTACAAAGAAACTATGAAGGATCATATGATCTCTGAAATTTCACTGAGTCACGAGTCAGTGGATATTGAGAGGAGTTGATTTCTTGTTCCGGTGCTTAAATCGTAAAGTCAAAGTGTTAGCTCATCCAAAATCCTGAGCTCCCGGGGTCTTATATGCTCCCACATATGACAAGGGAAGAAAGTGATTCTAATACTTCTAATGGCTCTTCAAGTGCATGTGGTCCCCTGGCTTCTTTGAATAAGGGAAATGCCTTGAAGTTGCAATGGGTAGCTCTACAAATGTATATGAGCCAATTCTTCAACTCAGAGTGTTAGGAGATCTTGTGGATTTTGATATTCTAGATTGATCTCGGGCAGCTTAGGAGCAAAGGTGTTGCCATTTGGAAGAGTATCTTCCTCATGGCATGGACTACTCTAATATTATGAAGGTACCATTGTATGGATTCATTTTATTTATGTGGCTCTATTATGAGTTGGTAAACTTGAGTGGGCAACGAGATTTTTATCTTCTCAAATGTGGGATGTCATTATTTAGGATTCTGACAATCAATTTTTGGTCCCTTTCTCCATTCCTGATAAATGTTCTTCCTCACATGGGCATGTAAAAATGCAAATTTATGTTCCTTGGATGATGACACTGATATGACCCTCGCTACACCACAGAGCAAGTTCACTTCATCTCAGGAATTTCGGCGTGAAGTTTGATACGTCTCCAACGTATCTATAATTTTCGATTGCTCCATGCTATATTATCTACTGTTTTAGACATTATTGGGCTTTATTTTCCACTTTTATATTATTTTTGGGACTAACCTATTAACCGAAGGCCCAGCCCAGAATTGCTGTTTTTGCCTGTTTTAGGGTTTCGAAGAAAAGGAATATCAAACGGAGTCCAAACGGAATGAAACCTTCGGAAACGTGATTTTCTCATCAGATAAGATTCAGGAGACTTGGACCCTCCGTCAAGGAAGCCACGAGGTGGTCACGAGGGTAGGGGAGCCCCCCTAGGGCGCGCCCCCTGCCTCGTGGGCCCCTCGAAGCTCCACCGACGTACTTCTTCCTCCTATATATATCCACGTACCCCCAAATGATTGGGGACGGAGCCAAAAACCTAATTCCACCGCCGCAACTTTCTGTATCCATGAGATCCCATCTTGGGGCCTGTTCCGGAGCTCCGCCGGAGGAGGCATCGATCACGGAGGGCTTCTACATCATCATCCAAGCCCCTCGGATGAAGTGTGAGTAGTTTACTTCAGACCTACGAGTCCATAGCTAGTAGCTAGATGGCTTCTTCTCCCTTTTTGGATCTCAATAGAATGTTCTCCCCCTCTCTTGTGGAGATCTATTCGATGTAATATTCTTTTTGCGATGTGTTTGTTGAGACCGATGAATTGTGGGTTTATGATCAAGTCTATCTATGAATAATATTTGAATCTTCTCTGAATTCTTTTATGTATGATTGGTTATCTTTGCAAGTCTCTTCGAATTATCAGTTTGGTTTGGCCTACTAGATTGGTTGTTCTTGCCATGGGAGAAGTGCTTAGCTTTGGGTTCAATCTTGCGGTGTCCTTTCCCAGTGACAGAAGGGGCAGCAAGGCACGTATTGTATTGTTGCCATCGAGGATAACAAGATGGGGTTTTTATCATATTGCATGAAATTATCCCTCTACATCATGTCATCTTGCTTAAGGCGTTACTCTGTTTTTAACTTAATACTCTAGATGCATGCTGGATAGCGGTCGATGAGTGGAGTAATAGTAGTAGATGCAGAATCGTTTCGGTCTACTTGTCTCAGACGTGATGCCTATATACATGATCATACCGAGATATTCTCATAACTATGCTCAATTCTGTCAATTGCTCAACAGTAATTTGTTCACCCACCGTAGAATACTTATGCTCTTGAGAGAAGCCAGTAGTGAAACCTATGGCCCCCGGGTCTCTTTCTCATCATATCAATCTCCATCACCTTATTATTGCTTTGCTTTTACTTTATTTACTTTGCATCTTTATACCAAAAATACCAAAAATATTATTTATCATCTCTATCGGATCTCACTTTCGTAAGTGACCGTGAAGGGATTGACAACCCCTAAGCGCGTTGGTTACATTGAGCTATTGTTTTTGTGTAGGTACGAGGGACTCGAGCGTAGCCTCCTACTGGATTGATACCTTGGTTCTCAAAAACTGAGGGAAATACTTACGCTACTTTGCTGCATCATCCCTTCCTCTTCGGGGAAATCCAACGCAGTGCTTAAGTTGAACAAATCCTCCACAACCAGTGTCATGGACATTAAAAAGGAAAAAGGAAGGAAAGGGTTCCTCTGGTAGATACTGAGGCAAGAAGGAGGAGTAGATTACAAGATCTAACTGAAGGATCTAAAAATGGAGTATATGTGTAGACAAAAATTGCATGGCTTGTAATGTTGATCCACCTTCTATTGCTGACAAAATTGTTAAGAATCTTAACACGCCCTTTCGCTAGATCCCTCGGAAGGATACCATTGAGGATATTCTCAAGACCATGGAAAAGAAGGAGACACACAAGAAGAAGGGAATCTTCCACATTGTATTTGTTTAGCCTTTGCTGGTCTATTCCTTCCTGTAAAAATGAATACAATGTGGAAAAATCCAAATGGAATATCAGAGGATTAAATGACAGGTCTAAATGTCTAGCCATGTCCAATAAAATGGAAGAGTCCGGTTGCTCAATTTTTCAAGAAATGAAAAGAGAATTTTTGGATATCCCCTATCAAAGAAAAAAATCCAAGAAGAATAAACTTGAATATATTCCTTCTATCGGAGCTTCTGGAGGTTTGTTGATTGCATGGAGCCATGGATTGAAAAGTACTTTCAAGGAGAATGAACTTTCTCTCTCTATTCAACTTACATCCATTCACATTGGAAAACATGGATACTTACAAACAGATATGGGCATGTCAAACTGAGGCAAGGACTGAATTTGTAAATTGGTTGCAACAATTTCAATGAAACTGATTGTATGATTCTTGGGGATTTCGAGCACATGTGATGTCAAAAAAAATAGAAGTGGGCCTGGGGGAGATTTGGTTAAATGAGAAGTTCAATTATGCCATTAGTGCCCTTGGATTAATTGAGATCCCTCTCAAAGAAAGAAGCTTTACTTGGAGCATTATGCAAGAAGCTCCATTCTTTGAAAAACTGGGCTGGTGTTTTTCTTAAGAATCATGGACACTAAACTACCCAAATACTGCTACAATACCCTTGTGGAAGCCTATATCAAATTATTTTCCAGGTGTTATTCAAGTAGGCAGTCACATCCCAAAATCTTAATTATTTAGATTGAATTTTTTTGTTAGAGCATGGGGATTTAAATAGAAAGTTAAAAACACTTGGGGTTATCGGGTCCAAGCCTCTAACAGTACTAAAGGGATTGGTGTTCAATTCAAAAGACTAGGAAAAAAGGATTGAAATTATGGTCAAAATCCCTATCCAACCTTTCCGCCTCTATTAAGAATCCTAATGCATTGATTTTCTGGTGGGATACCCTGGAAGAATATAGGGATATGAGTATTGAAGGAAGTAATGGAAAAATCATTTGAAAAAATCAATTAATTAATTTGATTTCATATCAGAAGACTTATTCAAAATTGTGAGCAATCATGAGATGGATTAATCTTGGAGATGAAAATACAAAAAATAACAGGCAAAAGCTACAAACAAATATAGAAATAATCACATTACTCAACTCCTAGATGAAAAAAATGAGCAAGTGCATAATGATCATCGTAGCAAAGTTGCCATTCTTTGGAGATCTTTCAATGATAGGCTTGGAACTTCCAAACCTACATCAAGTTTATTGGACAGTGTGCTACATAGACTAGAAGTGTTACAAGATCTAGAAGTTCCTTTAACCAAAAAAGAGACTGATGATGTAGTAAATATTTTGCCAACCGATAAGGCAACTGGACCTGATGGATTCAATGGTGTTTTCATTAAGGCATGTTGGAATTTAATTCTTGTAGATTTATATGCTCTTATTGAAGTTTTTTTATAATGGGAGAATGAACCTGCAGACCGCAATGCCTCCTTCATCACATTAATTCCAAAATAGAAAATCATCAATGCCCAAATGACTTTAGACCAATATCTCTCCTTAATTTCTCAATCAAGATCATCACCAAGCTACCCTCTAACAGCCTGCAAAAAAGTCATGCTAAAACTAGTGCATACTAACCAATATGGTTCTTCTCAAATGAATATATATTCAGGATTGTCTAGCATGGGCTTATGAATACCTTTACCAATGTCAACAATCTAGAAAAGAAATTGTGGTGCTCAAGCTAGATTTTGAAAAATCTTTTGACATGATGGATCATGATATCATTTTGTACATTCTTGATGCAAAAGGATTTGGACAAAGGTGGCTCTAATGGTTTCATATGGTATTCAATTCTCGTACTTCCTCGGTACTGCTAAATAGCATTCCGAAAAGCATTTTCATTATAAAATAAGATTCAAACAAGGATACCCTTTGTCTCTCCTCATTATTTTTTTCTTGCGGCAAGCCTACTCCAGACTATCCTAATGAAGCAATGGTGGGAAACTTGATTCAGTCCCCTCTAACAATGCATTCCTAAGCTGGTTTTCCTGTTACTCAATATGTTAAACTGTTAATGACATGATTTTAATGCTTCCTACTATGGAAATCAACTAATGCATAACCAAAAATGCTCCCAAACTGGGCTAAAGATAAATTATAGCAAATCAGTGATGGTTCCCATCAATGTCTCTCAAGCTCAAGTGCAAAGAATGATTGTTATTTTGGGATGCCAACATGGGTCCTTCACATTATCTTGGACTCCCTCTCCATACTTCCATGCCTAAGATTGAAGATTTCTCAACAATTTCACACAAAATTGGAAGTAGGTTGGTTTGGTGTTCTACGATGATTTCTTACGATGGTGGAGTGTAGTTTATTAAATCAGTTTTCTCTTCTTTACACATCACTAATTGCTTCATAGAAAGTATGAAAGCCCAAAATACTCCAAACTTTTGAAAAGTGAAGACTCACTTTGATGGAGATCACACTCAAAAATAATCCCGACTTCCACAAATGTTGCAGTATGTGAAGTGGGAAATGGAAGCTCCATTTTATTCTGGTATGATTCCTTGGCACAAAAACTGGTTACAATTCAATATCCCGGTCTCCAATCTTTTGCGATCACTAGTAAAATCTCATTTAAGACTATGATCAACACCAAAGATTTAGCGGAGCATTTCCATAGGCCCCTTTCTTCTCAAGCTTTTGAACGATTCCCAGAAATCCAAGATTATTACTTCAAGGGATTTATCTCATTTAAGACTATGATCAACACCAAAGATTTAGCGGAGCATTTCCATAGGCCCCTTTCTTCTCAAGCTTTTGAACGATTCCCAGAAATCCAAGATTATTACTTCAAGGGATTTATCTCATTTAAGACTATGATCAACACCAAAGATTTAGCGGAGCATTTCCATAGGCCCCTTTCTTCTCAAGCTTTTGAACGATTCCCAGAAATCCAAGATTATTACTTCAAGGGATTTATCTCATTTAAGACTATGATCAACACCAAAGATTTAGCGGAGCATTTCCATAGGCCCCTTTCTTCTCAAGCTTTTGAACGATTCCCAGAAATCCAAGATTATTACTTCAAGGGATTTATCTCATTTAAGACTATGATCAACACCAAAGATTTAGCGGAGCATTTCCATAGGCCCCTTTCTTCTCAAGCTTTTGAACGATTCCCAGAAATCCAAGATTATTACTTCAAGGGATGTATCTCATTTAAGACTATGATCAACACCAAAGATTTAGCGGAGCATTTCCATAGGCCCCTTTCTTCTCAAGCTTTTGAACGATTCCCAGAAATCCAAGATTATTACTTCAAGGGATTTATCTCATTTAAGACTATGATCAACACCAAAGATTTAGCGGAGCATTTCCATAGGCCCCTTTCTTCTCAAGCTTTTGAACAATTCCTAGAAATCCAAGATTTATTACTTCAAGGGATTTCTCAATATAATGATAAGTGCACTAGAAGGGATCAAGCTACTCATCTACTAAAGTATATAATTGGAAGCAAGTTGATCAAGAGGCCCATATCATATACTCCCTCCGTTCCAAATTACTCGTCGCAGAAATGGATGTATCTAGAACTAAAATACATCTAGATACATCCATACCTGCGACAAGTAATTCGGAACGGAGGGAGTAAGTGGCTATGAAAAAGTGCTTGTAGGTTTAGACACTAAATTTATTTTCTTCTGGCTTCTACTCCATGACAAACTAACACATGGAAGCTTCTTAAAGGGAGATCCATGCATTTGGAATTGTGTCTTCTGCAATGAAAATTCTGAAGAGAATGCGGTCTCATCTAATCTAGGGTTGTTCTTATGTTCAGAATTGATGGTCCTCTATAATTGGCACCAAGAAAAAAGGCAGTGGTATTTCATTATATGATGAGATTATTTTAACCTTGCAAAATCTTCCAAAAGAAGATGACAATACAAACAACCATCATAGAATGTTAGAATATCTGAAGCAAAGAAATGGGGAAAAAATCGGTTCAATGAATTGCTTCTTGGAAATTCTTCACGAAACAAGATCACGCTCGAGCTTAACAAGGCCACACACATAGACACAATGTTTCTCTCCAAGCCATCGCCTCCTAGGTACTTCCATGCCACCATCTCGGTCCCCTCCTCTCGAGGCGAAATCATGTTTTGGCCTTTTTCTAAAAGTTATTCAAGATTTAATCCTAGTTTAAAAAAAATCCGAGATCTGATCCTTTTGCTACCGTCAGAGACCATGATGATAGGGTATAACAGCCTACTACCAAGGTCCCTGGCAAAGGGTTGCATACCATATCGCCAAAAATCTCCTAAGTATTAAACACAGTGCGTGCTCGTGCCTACCGCCAAGCATCTTGGCGGTAGGGTTGTGCAGGCTACCGCCAGCCCGGTTGACGGTAGCGATATTTCCTACCGTCAAAGTCCCTGGCGATAGGCTGTTAGACCCTACCGTCATGGACTCTAGCAGTAGCAAAAGGGTCAGATCTTGAATTTTTTTCAAACTAGAATCAAATCTCGAATAAGTTTCAGAAAAGGATCAAAACACGAAAATTTGCCACAAGGTGAAGGTGGGCAATATCTCCGGCCACTCCCTATGTGTTGACCTCTTCATTCATTTTGTTCTGTGCCAAGATCAGATTTCTTCAACCCTTAGATTAGTGAAGAAGGATTGCATGCCTGCACACATCACTTCGCTCTTGCACCGGCGTCAGCATCATCGGCTAGTTGCACGTCCATTGCAGATGAACCCATAGGGTAAAGAGAAGATAAACAACTTACAAAGGGATGCAGGTAGCTAGAAAGCGCACAACATAAGTCAAGCACACAGCACATGAACGATACACAAACTTCAGAAAATTGGGCAATCGATCAGTTCCAACAACAGAAAACATTGTTCACTTATATTTCCAAAGCATCACGAAAACCATGTCCTTCGCGACCTTAACCAGACAATTAACCACAAGACACCCAAACTGAAAAGAACAAGGATAGATGCAATTTCTCCATCAAAAACTTCTGCGTCCCCTTGAATCCAACCAATCTCAAGCTATCTTCGCCCTTGAGAAGTCCATCTCCGGGTGCTGCAACGGGAAGCTCAATCAGACACAGCAAGTAGTGCTAAATCAACCAAGATGCATACAGGATGAGCATGCTGCCACTTACCTGAGACATGAACTTCTTGAGCATGTCCTGCTTCTGCATTTCATCACTTGTTGGCAGGCCCATCTGCTTCTGGCGCTGGTCAAACTGCAATGCAGAGACAAAAAAATTAGGGTGTGAAGAAATTGTAAGACGCCTAGTCAGTCCATCAATCAGGTTGTGCACATCGCTTACCATCATCTTCTCCACAGTTTGCCTAGTCTCAGGATCCAGATCAGAAAGCTTGCTAGTCTCTGGTTCCACCTTCTGGGTGTCAACTTCAGGGTCGCCTTTGATCACAGATTTCCACCATTCCATTTGATTGTGCTTTGTAAGCAGTATAGACAGTGCTTTCCCATCCTCTGAAGGTATTATCAGAAGGAAAAGATGTTTTTCTTAGCAAGGGATCTTAAGGTAGGGCACATAGCATAACACATAACATAAATGGTCTGTGGTTCATACCTATGCTCCAGAAGCAGTCATCAACTTTAACTGGTTTGTGAAGCTCACCCTGGTAAGAAAGGAACACTGCATCAGCAAAAGATTTTACATGCAAGGGCAAGATAAACTGTTGTGTAGTTGATACTACTCACATCAATGATAGGAGGCTGGCCCTTCAGCCCAACCTTCAGATGATCCTTCTTAATCTCACAGACAACAAACCTTGACTTTGTTCCTTCAGGAACAGGAACATTGACATTAACCTCTGGTAACTGCTGAGTCCAGGAATACTTCTCCATATCAAGACCATTGCCAGCATTTGGTTCTGTTCAGTGAGATGAGTCACCTTTAGTTAATCCCAAAGTGCATAACTGAAATATAATGGTTTTTCCCATAGGCAAATGAAGGAGATACCATAAATAAGACAGGGTCTAACAAATAAAGTGTGGCATTTTCACTATGATATATGGCACAGAACCGTGTTTGAGCAGACTCGGTTGTAGAACATATTAGGAGTTATAAACTGGTTTCTGACTGCAGTGAACCATGACTTCTGATGAAAAGAGATAATTAAACAAACTGGCTCTGTTCTGGGGCAGTTTTACAGATGACAAGGAAAATTTTATCATAAGCAGATACATCATACATGATAATAAGCATGGATTTTTAAGAAACTGAACAAGTGTAATTTCATCCTAACTGGGTAATTAACCATGCCGCTAGTCGCCTATTTTTTCAGGAGCAGAACAAGTTGTCCAACAAATAAATATCCCATATATACAAGTATGTAAATAAACAACATTGTTACTACATAGTATGGACGAATTAGACCAAGTTCCTACTATCATAGTATGTCCAACAAAGCATCAACATAAACTCATCCAGTATCTATGGCGCTAATAATGAATAATGGCTAGACCACTTGACCTATCTACAATCTATAATTGAGAGCTAGCATAGAAGCCACAATATCCTAAACCCTATGAACTAACAAATTCGACATTACCACACCAACAATCCAACATTAAGCATCAATATCAATTAAAGTCAAAGAGAAATGAAAACAGGGCGCTTACTGTTCGCCTTGCCCTCCTTCTTCTCCACCTCAGTGCTGGCATCCTTCTCCGCCGAGCTCCCTGCACCGCGCTCCTCCGTCACCACCGAGCTCTCCCGCTTCTCCTTCTCGGCCGCGGCCTTGACCACCCTCTCCTTCTCGGCCGCCGCGGCCTTCTCCAGCTCCGCCGCCTTCCTCTTGGCGTCCCTGGCCTTCCTCTCCTCCGCCTCCACCTGCGCCCTGCACGCGGAGGCCATCGCGGTGACCTTGCCAACCGCGGAGGGGTCGCGGAAGAGGTCGGAGCGGCGGTGCGCGACGTCGATGGCCGCGTGGAGGAACGGGAGCGCGCCGCCCTTGCGCTCGAGCACCGCCTCGAGGACCTCCAGGTCCACGTCGACCGCCGCCGGGGCCGGGGCCGCCTGCGGCTGCTGCGGCGGCGCCTCCTCCTCCTGGATGTCCGAGATGATGGCCATGGCCGCCGCCCCTGCTCTACTCTAGGGTTTCGGCTTCGGGTCGCGCTCGTGCGGGGATCTCAGATTGGAGAGGTAGGGGTTTCGGCGCAGACGGATGGGTTGACGAGGCTCCGGGTCTCGCTTAAATTGAGACCTCTGCGCCGCCCCGGCTTGCTCTGGAACATTCCGGAGGTGCCTGGTACTGTGGGTTCAGTTACTGCGGTGTCTACTCGAATTGTGTCTTTTGAGTTCCCAAAATATTCTTATTTGAAGCTTTTTAGGGTTTGAATTCACTTCCACTACTACGGTATGTATTCGAATGGTGTCTTTTGAGTTTCCAGCATATGAGCGAGTTTCTTTTTCAAAGCAAAAGAAAAATTGAGTTCGTTTTGTTCTCAGAAACAAAAAATGTCGTTTTGTTCTCGGAAACAAAAATGAGTTTGGAACTTTTTTTATGGAAAGGATTTGCCTCGATTCTCATTAGAAGAAACCATCAACACAGTTTACCAACGCATCGTGCCGTCTTCTATTGTTGTGTTGTACTGTAGTTTATGTATAAATTACGTATCACTCATCCTAGATATCATGATCTATTATGTCAAAGCTTTTACATAAAATGATGAATCAGTCTAAGAGGGTGGTAGATCAGTTTTTTGATCGAATGGCCACACAACCCCTATTTTCATTATGAAAATGGAGTTGTTTACAGCGCAACTAACCAACCATACGCCACTATTCTATAACCACATCATGATGCTTCAACCTAGCAAATTTAACCGTTACACCACTAATCTATATTACTATACTAGGATGCTCCGATCTAGGCAAAACTAACTAAAAAAGGAACTTGATGTATCAAGAACAGCAAACACTAGCAAATAGGACTTACATCCAACCACACTAGCTACAAGTATCAACAACCACTCAACAAACCATAAAAGTATCACAGTTTAAAGGCACGACATCGAAATTAGCAGAAAGGCTTCAAGGCCAGCCAGCATTTCAGTGGTTGGCTTCATAAAATCCTCCTCACATGTGGGGCCAAAACCATGCCCACCTCTGAAGACATCACGAGTCACCACGTCTAGACACCTGATGAAGCATGTTTTGTGCCCCTCTTTTCTGCAGATTTTTTCAAGAGTCTAGTAGTGAACAAACAAGAAAAATAGTGTCAGTAGGATCTCTGGGCATAACACTTTGAAAACATGATTTGTTCCTTGTTTTCCATATAGACCACAACAGAGCAGCAACACCAATAAAATAACTACCCTATCTTTGCTAGTATAGCTAGACAACCAGTTCTTGCAGAGGTCAAAAAAAGACATTGGAGATCTCTGATTCCCCAGAGGGCATCCCGCAATATTCTACCAAAAATTAGATAAGGAGCAAGAGAAAAATAAATGATTCACACTTCCTTCAGTCACAAAACTTAGCATATTTCCAGCCTTTTTTTATGAAATTGTCCTTGGTTAGAATCCTATTTTTTATTACTAACCAAGAGAAGGCCTCAACTTTAAGAGGCAGCTTCATCCTCCACATATTTTTAGAAGATAAAGCATCTTGTCTAGCAATAAGATAATGATAAAGAGATAACAGAAAAGCTACCGAAGGTTGTAAGTAACCATTTAACTTTGTCGGGCTTATCCGACAGAATCAGCCAACCACACATATCAAGTAAGTTATTCCACATATCAAGATTCTCCCCATGTAAACATCTTTTGAACCAATGCAATTAAAATCCAAGGTAAATACTTTTGAAATGGTAACATGTTACAAAATGTTAAGCTCTAAAGATGACGAAAAATCAAACAAATCGGTTTATCCTTTATCCACGCATCTTGCCAAATTCTAGTTCTACGACCATCCCCCACAACTCTCTGACAACAACAATAAAAGATATTCTTAACTTCCATTAAGCCATTCCAGAAGTGAGAGTTGCCAGGATATTATTCACATTGAGGCAAAGTTTTCTTCTTCAGATACTTTGCCCTAACCATCTCATGTCAACACTCTCCTCATTTTCTTGTATCCAGAGCCACTTGTAAAGAAGACTAACATTTTTAACTTCTTGATTAGTAACCCCCCCCCTTTTTCTTGCCGGACCAAATGGGCTAAAAATCAAAATGTTTACCAACACCTTTAGGCAATCTAAAAAAGGAAAGCATATGACCAGGGACACTACTCGAGAAAGCCACAGTTAGAATGAGCCTATCCCCATAGGAAGAAATCTCCCCTACTAGGTAGCTGCTTTCTTCTCACATTTCTCCTCAACTATTTCCAATCGCTATTACCAAGTTTCTTGTAGTGTAGAGGCATACTTAGGTAATGAAAAGGAAAGTTTCTAATGCGCAAGTAAAGATCTTAGCATAATCCTTATGTTTTAGTTCTGCCTCACCAAAGAAGTAAACCACACTTTTAAAGATAAAAAATTTAAGACTAGTTAAATGCTCAAAAAACACAACGAATTATTTTAGGATTCCTAACTCCTTCTAAGTCGTCCCCAAAACAAAAGATCATGTTGTCGGCATATTGTAAAATAGAAAGACAACCTTCATAAATCTAAGGTGCTAGACCTTTTATAAACCCTTTCTCCCGAGCCCTTGTAACTAGGGTCACAAGGACATCAACAACTATATAAACACTGTGGGGGAAGGGATCTCCGTACCTAAGACCCTTTCTAGTAGTAAAATAATTACCCAACATATCATTTGAAGTTATAGCCACTTTATCATCAACAATAGTTGACTTGGTCCATTGAATAAACTTTTCAAGGAATCCTTTCATCTCTAACACAAAAAGCATAAAGTCCTAGTTATTTTTATCGTAAGTTTTCTCAAAATTGACTTTGAAAAGCATGCCAGGAAGCTTGCTCTTATGAAGATAGTGTGGTCTCATGCAACATTACTACATTATCCAGTAAGTAGCGATCTTTAATAAAAGTTGCTTGTATCTTGGACACTAGCTTGTAAGCAACTAGCATAGCTCTAGTGTTCAAAACCTTGGTAAAAATCTCAAAAGGGACATAAAGCATGCAAATAGGCCTACACATATGAATCTAATCAGCCCCGTGGCCTTTGGCAATCAAAGTAACTACACCATAGTTTAGCCTATAGAGGCCTAGTTTGCCATCAAAGAAGTCACTAAATAGTTGGACTAAATCACGACAAATTAAATCCCAAATGAATTAGTAAAACTCAATGGGCATTCCATCGGGGCCAGTCACTCAGTTATGTTTCATAGAGAAGACGACAAGTTTGATATCTTCCAAGGCGAATCTGGGAGTCAACATATTATTGCCTTTAATATCTAAACAAGTAGGAACATGAATACTTGGAGAAATAGGTAAAAGATCTACAAGACCAAAAAACTCTTTATAGAATTTGGTAGCATAGTCCAACAGTTCTTTATCTCCGTGGATAATAACCCCATCCCGCACAAAACAAAAGATCTTGTTCTTTCTATAATCATCGACCCATCTATGGAAATATTATTGAGTTGGTGCAGCATTTTTGTAATTTTTGTATTGAGAGACCAATGTTACAATATTTTCATATTCGAAAGTATCTAGAACCATCCTGAAGTTACATCATTTTACAAAGATATAAATCCTTTACCTACATGTGCACATTGATAAATAATATGGTAGTAGATAGAATTCTTGCATATGCGGTTGGTAATTAGCAGTGCATACAACCCCATGAAAGCTCTCTTTATTCCAAGCTTTTTTATGTAACAAATACATGGTTGTATTCATAAAGGTAATAGACTTAATCATAATTTGTTCATATTGTGTCTAGTATATTCTGCATCATAGAAAACTGAGTAAAAATGGTACTATTAGCTTATGGATTATTCTTTGTGTGGATGAAATATGACAAGCTCAAACATTAAGTAGATGACGGAATTTGGCCATAACTAATTTGTGTAGGTATCTAAACTTATTGAGCTGTAAAGGATTGATGAGAGCCATAAAAAGAAATTGAAGTTATACATGAGATTCCAAATTGCAGAATATGAAACACATGATTGCAACTTCAAGTTTAGAAATCAAGGTCATCAAAGTCATATAATATACCTATAAAGGGACAAAAGTTTATCAAACTAATGACTCTTCTAAAATTATTGCTCAAATGGGAAGTATAGTTAATGAAAAAGGTGGCATGCAATTTATCAAGAGGGCCGATAATAAACATGTTAATTACTTGTAACCTGGTTTCAAGAACAATAGTAGACATTCTTTATTTGCAAATAATTTTTAGAATAATATCACCCTGTCCCACCTTTCCATAAAGATTAACTACCAATTCACAATTGTCATCATAACAATAGTTAGTAAGTTGAGAAGAGGGCATTGCTAGTGGTGATTAGATGTTGCCAGTTTTGCCTCATGCAAAGGGAGCACTGAATTGCAACTATAATTTAACAACCTGACTCAACGGTTATTTCTAGGAGAGGTTGTTGATAGAGGTGGATATGACTTTACATCTAAGGCTGAACATGTATGGTTGGAGATTTCACACATGAACGTATAGAGGGGAAACATATACCAAATATCACTTAGATTTTGAATTATATCTAGAGTACTTAAGTCACAAGTTCTTCTAACTAACAATCAAGCCTCTAGAGGAAATAAAAAGAGAGAAATATATCCAGGTAGATTGGGAAAATCAGTCTTATTATCTCTTAACGAGGCATTACAACAGACATGTTATTGGTGAGTGTGGCAAAAAATACGCAATACATTGGTCTGAATGCCAGCACACTTCTCCCAAATTTAATCCCTTTTTAGTAGAAGACATTTAATCCAATAATATGTGTGTAATCTGAATAGTGGAACTAATTCCAGCTTAACAAGCTGGACCAGGATGTCATTCATGACTTCCTTCTGCCACCACACCATTATGAGGGTGGGCTACCACTAGTCCTTCATATAAGCCACATATCACATGCCCTACCGTCCCTAGAGCAGCAACCTACACTCTCCATGGTAGGCAAGAAAAGCAAGGATCACATCTCACCTTTTTTTTCAACTCCTCTTTGGGATGCATCTAGGCATCTTGAAGCTGGAGAAGGGAACTAGGGTGGTGGAGCTTAGTTGTAGTTGGGGTCGTCGTGGCTCCTCATCATTGAGTCTGACTATGGTCGACAAGGTGAGATGCTGGGTCATTGTTGTCCCACTAGAACACCCCAAATGTATCTCATCCTAAACCCCCCCTCCCATCACTGCCTCCAATGGAGGATATGGTCTCAAACCAAAACCAAAAACAATTTCATGACAAAAAGAGAACCAATGAACAAGAATAAAAGATGCAAACCAAAATTGAGAAGGCAACGAAAGGAGCATTAACCAAAGCACGATGAGCTTGCTGGCAGGAGCACCCCTCAAGCGGGGACACACATCAACAAAGCATGGAAACCACACCACGCATGCCACCTATGACCACCCCTTTCCCCTCATCTGTGATCTATCCCCCACCAAAGGCGATATGTATAACCTGGGAGGTGGCCCAAGTAGTGAAAAACCTCCCACCAGCTAACAACATGACCCAAAGCACTCATCATAGCCCTTAGCAACTAGAGATCTCCTTTTCTAGGGAGCTTAGTAAGTGTAGAGATACACCTAAGAAGCAAGAGCTTTAGCTGTTGAAAAGAAGAACGAAAAGACTTGCAACAGAGCAACGGAAGCAAGTTCAGCCATCAATCTACAAAAGATGAGGAACAACACCCCAACTTGGGGATCCACGAAGCTTACCGACCCCTCGCCTGCAAAACTTGAGTTGTGACTTGCGCCATTAGTCTTGTATTCCACTCTAGGTCCAATTTTGTATCTGCCTTCACCTATAATGAACTCCAATAATTAATCCAACAACAAGCCCAAACATAACATCTCACCCACAATAACAAGCCATTTTTTGGCCTTCCAAATGCTTCAAATCACATCAGCCACTCCAGCAGTCATAATTTTTCTCTCTTACCCATGAAACTAGGAAACCAAGATATAAAACAACCCTCCACACTTGAAAACTGACAAGAAACACTCAGAGCACACCCCAACAATATTCCACATGTATCTAGCAAGTGTGCACGAAAGGAAGAGATGATCTATAGGTTATTTTCAGCACGAAACAAATATTTAGCATCTCACCACTCCCCCTTCTAAATAGAATGTCACGAGTAGGACCTTTTTTTCGTAATAGCAATGCATAGAAAGTTTAGATCCACGAAGGTACCTTACTTGCCATAGGAATTTATGAGGCACTGCATCATAATTTCAGGATGGTGGAATACAAGGACCTATTAGTAATCTGACTACAGGATGGCAACAAATATGCAAGCATAAAATCACCATCAGTTAGAGATAAAAAAGCGCACATCTCCTTCAAATTTTCCCCTTGCAATAGAGTGTTACCCACCATAGCTTTGTATAAACTACATGAATATAAATATTAGGTTCCATTGAAATAGAGAAAAGCCTAGGGAAAGAGCAGTCATGCTAGTTCTTCCTGGCCAAGTGTCTTCCCAAATTTTAGGTTTTCCCCATTTCGAACTTGAATCCTACAATATTTTAGAAAAAGGATTTTGACTTCCATTAGTTATTGCTAGAAATTTGAGTCCATTTTTTGAGTTGATGCTTGTGTAACCATTTGAGAAGCTAAATATCTATTAGTCAAAAATCCCTGCCAAGGACCTCTTTCATTGAAGAGTTTCCAAAGACATTTGGATGGGAGGAAATATTCATAGTATATCTAAGTTAAGAATACTCAACCCTCCAGAATCTTTAGGAAAACAAGTCTGGGGTAAATTAACAAGGTGGTATCATTTCTCAACAACACTATGTGGTAATATGTAAAAAGGCAAGATGTACATTGGTATACCTGTCAGCGGAGAATTAATGTATGCCTCCCATTTAGAGTTGTATCCCTTGCCAATTCCCCAATCTACCTTCATTCCTCCCAACAATTTCATTCCAATCACATATACAAATTCTCTCTTTCTTTCAATTGGGATCTGAAGGTAGTTAATACAAAGTATACCAAATTTACAAGTAAATATCTCCTCAAAGCTTTATGTATTTTGTGTGCCTTGCACAAACAATAGGCCTCACTTGTGTGAAAAAATGTTTTCAGGCTTGACATTTGTTCAAAAAGACACGGAATAAATTCAAGGTTTCTAGCTTGCTCCAAATTATCATGTAGTAGTGACATAGTATCATCTGCAAACCACCACCCACTAGGCGAGGACCAATTCAATTAGTAAGTTAGTTTGTAATTGCCCTATCAAACAGAAATTCTACTGCACCGGAGGCCATACATAAGAGCAAAGGGGGCATGGGGTCCCCTTTCTAAGTCCCTGGTAAGTGCACACATATGGTCCTATCTCATCACTGACCTAAATTCCAACTCTATCTCCAGACACAATTTGCATAATCCAGTCATTCCATTTGCTCATAAATGAGCTTAGAACTTTAATCATAATGTCTATAACTTGAACAAAGTTTATGTTCGGATGAGCATGACCTTTTTATTGTAATTTACCTATGGACATGGAAACAAAATGATTAGGACTCACACAAAACGACATAAACTTGTTCACTTTTAGCAAGTGTCAATTATTTTCTCTATAGGTAACTTGAATGAAAAGCACATCTTCCCACATAATTTTTCTAATCATTCCACACTTGATTGTATTGGTTAAAATATAATCCACAATATGCCAATAATTCCTTTATCTATGAAATAACATCGTTGTAACATCACAAAGATAAATTCGTTTCACACAAAAAAGAGTAGGCATTGAATCAATCTGACTTCAATAGAAATAGTAGTCCCTACCAAAAGGGCAGACATCATATTAGCAACTAAATAATTGCCGCATGCAACAAAAATAGGACAAAAAACAAATGGAGCATATTCAGAAGACACCCAACACAAAATGACTAGGAAGAACCCAACAAGTATGCACTTTGTACATTGTTATCCGTCATAAAAAATACAACAAAGCAATCATAGAATACAATGAATCTACCTATAAAAATGTTAGTATCCTATGCACACATGCAACGATTGTGGTCACTATTTTCCTAAAAAAAACTAATATGTAGGCTCCTTATATGCATTGCGCCCCTCCCCTCTTCGCCCTTGATCTTCCAATGTTTGTAGAAAATATACATTAGCGAAAGAATCCTGGACACATATAAGATACTTTTTTATCCCTTACAATTAGATGGGTGGTGAGAGGAGGCAAACTGTGCCCAGTGCCAAAAAATGATTTCCGAGACATGTTTGACACTTCAAAACAAAAAGTCTACAAAAGGATAATTCAAAGAGGGTCTATAAAGTTGAGGTAAAAAACTAGAGATTTTTGAAATAACTAATAGCATGAAAATGATGATAATACCTTGTGTGTGAATTTGCATTGTTAGCTATAGAATAAATATGAAATATCATATCATAATTTGGTTGTTGTTATAACTAAGTATACTATGTGATATGAAGGGAATATGGCTGGTAGCCACACATACTTTATCATACAAAAACATCACTAATTAATAATACAATTCCTTAGCATCCAATGCTCATCAGTGTGGTTCTAGTAAGTGTAGTGGTCTACATAAATTAGAAATTCAGGGTATCATTGAGTTACAATTATGCAAATAAAAAATGGGGGAGGGGGGTAAGTGGTGAATAATTTCCTAATCAAAAATTTAGGTAGGTTGAATGAATCTACATAACCATGAAAAACATCTCTTACTTGACAGTAAGTTAAATATATAAGAAACCATCTTACAAATATTGAAGTATTGAGACTTTATGCATAATCATTGAAGCCAATTGAGAAATAAAAATAAGGAAGAAACACAAAATTTGAGATGAGAAATTGTTGAATAGTAAGAAATATGCATATGCAAAGGACAAGATCTATAAGAAGATCAAATAACATGGAATAAACAAATGTGCAACAAATAAATTATTTCATTGGTCAAGTCAAGAAAAAACTTTATATGTTCATTTTATTTTATTTTTTCAAGGAATATATGTCACATAAAAGAACCTATGTTACCCTCGGCAAACAAACAACAAACTAATATGCAGACCTTGCTAGCACACAAGAGTATTTAAACATGTGATGTGTCTTCATGGACACGTTGAGAACTTATTTTGCAATTCCAAACCCATGCTTACTTCTTGGTTGCACTTATTAATCCCTACCTTATGACTAGCTTCCACCACATGTTGTAGAATCTAGAAATAGTTATGCTGCTAACCAAGGCATCTAACATCTAGAAACAAACATATTTAGCTAAGAGAAAGTGTCCAAAGTTACTTGTTTGGTTATTCTTTCATAAAATCTGATTCTGATAAAGAAGCAAGTGATTAATATTTTTCTCACATTGCGATGTTTAAAAATATAAATAAGCTTGTGGATGGGTGATGTATTTTCCTTCTTACTTTTTATCAGGCATCAAAAGAAAAATATTACCTTTTTAGTCCATATGAAGTAGCGCACATGCACGAAGCAAATGCCATGTTTGTGAAGTTAAAATAGGGGGATGGAATTATTTATGGGGTATCAAGTACAATTTTTCGCAGTCACGCCACAATCACCTACTCGGCCTACCATTCCTAATAAACAAACACAACCATGTGCATATCCAAGGCATAAAGTGTAAATGGATGATAACTACCAAGAAATTTATGGATACACATGACACTTAACAACAATTAGGCCATTTTATGACAATCTCATTATTAGCGGCATCCCACAAACCATCATCATATGAAAAGCAACAACAAACCACAAATTGTGATAAACAATCAAACAGAACAATAGTTTTCACCGAGATATGAAAGAACATGTGACTAATGCAAACATGTGACTAATGCAAACATGTGACTAATGCATATTCATGTGGAACCTAAAAAACCAAGCACCAGCAGGCAGGACCGAGTGCTTCAATGAGATATACTCCTAAGTACTTGTATTAGGTTCATGGCCTCTTTTAAGCAAAACTTGATAAAATCTATTGTTGTCGATTTTGGGGGCATCATTAGCCTATTATACTTGGATTGATTTTCCCTTTGCAAATTATTGTGCACACATTCTTGGTAAGAATATATATCAAATTTATGATGGGCGCCTCTTTCTAAGCAAAACTATATCAACTTTGGCATTGTCTGTTTCAGTTGCATCATTAGTCTATCATACTTTGCTTGTCCACTCACCCAAGAACAAATTAGCAACACGAAATAGGTATTGCCATTCTAGAATAGATGCATCCCTATTTTGAAAACCATTTGTGGTGTCTTCAGGATGTTCTCAACAAAAGGTTTTAATCAAACAATTGCTATATAAATAGGATATGACTAATACCACACAAATCGAATCACAGTTTTTGAGTTGTACTTGTTGTTACATAATGTCAAAGCAGATACTACATGCTTATATACATTGGTACATATATAATATGATTGCTCACAACACTAAACTAGCGCAGTGCAAGTTAAGGATGGACATAAAAGGAGCTCACTAGGTTGGGCGTTGACCTGATCGCGAGGAAGCAACCATACAACGGGACCGATGAATTAGGGCCGGATAGCGTCCCAACATTGGTGGGACGCGTTGGCACTACTTCCGGCCGCCGCGCCATATTCTCCAGGCCCCTTGCAACCTGCCGTCGTTTCTAACCCCTTCACCCCGCGTTGTTCTCCGTGGGGCGGCGCCGCCAACACAATGTCTGACGATTGGCCAATAGAACGACGATTCTTGATGGATCAAGGATAACGCGAGAGAAGGCGATGTGGGCAAGATCTCGGGGAAAAGAAGATCGAATAGTGTGGTGGGGGCACAAGGGGTGTGGTGATCTGAGAATAGCCTAGGGTTCAAGCAAATCTGGTCTAAGAAGAGCCTAGGGCTCAGACAGATCTAGACGGACAAACAATAAAACCCTAATCCTGTTTCTTTTTGGAGAGAGAAATATGGGCATGGGCACGCATTCCAACCCAACAATTGCCGATCCGAAATTTGGGCCGGGCTCCATTTTCTTTCCGAAAAATAGCTCGGTCTGGTCCATAATGTAGGATTAGCAAGGCTGGCCCATTTTATCTAAAAATAGAAAGCAAGGTTGGCCCGGGTAGAGGAAAAATCCAAAATGGCGCTTGTTGCGCACGTTTCTTCACTTTGCGCAAACGGGCGCATACCCCCTCGTCGCGCTGGGCTGGCCCATTTCTTTATTTTTTCCGTTCAAACTCCAGCAAAAAGGGTGTGCGCAAAGCGAGGGTTCAAGCTCGGGAGATCTCGACTGAGACAACAATGCACTAATCACCGGGACAACGAACGGCTTGGGTTCTTTCCCTTCTTTTATTTCTTTCTACAGGTTGCGGGAGCCTGGTTTTGGAAAGAAGCTTCCCAAACCAGTTTTCACCGGTTCGCTGGTCAGTTTCGGGGTGGTTTTCCTTCTTCTTTTCCTTCTTGTTCCTGTTTCTTTTTTCTTTTCTTTTTTCCTTTTCTTAAATGCGTGAAATTGGATGAACCTTTTCAAATTCAATGAACTTTTATCCAAATCGATGAACTTTTTTTCCAAATTCAATGAACTTTTTTCAAAATTGATGAACATTTTTTCAAATTCAATGATCTTTTTGCCAAAATCGATGATTTTCCCAAAACTGATGAACTTCTTTTAAAAGTCGATCATTTTTTTCAAATTCGATGGACTATTTTTAAAATTTGGTGATTCTTTTTTCGAAATCGATGAACTCTTTCAAATTTGATGAACTTTTTTCAAAATCGATGAACCTTTTTCAAATTCATGAACATTTTTAGGTGTGTGCGTTTTCTTTCAATTCTCATAAACATTTTTTGAATTCATGATTTTTTACCCTTTTCTGAACTTTTTTTCAATGGTTGACCGGTCAACTGGCCAATTGTCGATCGGGCAACCGAGATGGAGCGAACAAAGCGAACGAGGCGGGAGGGAGAAGGGAACGAGGTGACCTGGGCCGGCCTAGTTTGCGGGTGCGTGGGCACCAGAGAACTGGCAACCGATTAGACTAGTCACAGTGGGAGTAACTTAACTAGTAACATCACACATTTCAATACAAGATTGCTTATGTGGCAGCTAATTAATAAGGAGAGAGAGATTTGTGGTTACTTAGGTAGTTACTGTAACATCACACATTTCAAGGCATAATGAGTCTATAGCCTAATAAATAAACTCTTTCATGATACCACTCATATGTTACTATTCACTATGGAGGTAGTAATATAAACCAGTAACATCGGCAAGTTACTATTCTATATTACTCTCCACTGTGAGCAGTCTTAGAGGCCCCTGTCCCGGGTAGAGGCTCAATAATCCAAGCTCGGCTTGATTGAAAACGCTTTTAATATTCCCTAAAAAACGCTCTTATAATATATTGATTGACTGGCTTGTAATCTGGATCATCTCCTCAAGTACGTTGTGTGACGCAACTTTTATCTTCCTTTTTGTTTGCGAAAAGGATGAATATGTTGATAGAGGAATAGCTGTATGTTCTGCACGGCACAACACAACAATATCGTCTGGTCTCGAATGCACTGCTGACTGCTGTCCAGTGTGCTAGATAGACCGAACTTGGCTAACAACATTCACATCGCTACTAATCTGACAGAAGCTAAACTCCCCAACTATAGTGAAGTAACAGGTGATCTGTTTGTTTCCTTGTCCTTCATCAGGCCCACCGCAGTGGGCCGTGGCTCAGTTCGACATTTCTTTTGCGAAAGGTGGCGCAGTCCGACTTCACTACGATCGACGGTGAGCGCGTTGCTTAGACCATCTCTAGCACACCCTCTATATCACGGACCCTTAAAATCGTTATAAATCTAGCACACCCTCTATATCACGAACCCTTAAAGTCGTAATAAGAGCAACTTTAACGGGCCGACTCAAACAGACGGCGATTTCATTCGTTTTTTGTTCATTTAGGTTGGCCGCCGACCCGGCGTCCATCTATTTTAGATATGGGTCAACAGCGCGTCCAACGCGCCGATCCATATATCCCACATGGCCGCCCTATTTTAACAAATAGCTTATTTTTGCATTTAAACATATAGTCAAATAACATAGTTTTACCGAATAAAATAGCATAGTTTTACGAGTTGAATAAAAATAAAAATGTCTCACGTAGTTTTGCAAGAAGATACATCTATTGGTTGCCAACATGAGCCCACATATGCTCAACCAAATCATTTTGCACGTAAGTTTTCCAATCACGCATGTCATGATGAAATTAGATGAACTGGTCAAACGTTGCTGCTCCTCCATGCTCAGACACAACATTCTCACCCTCAAACTGAAACCCTTGATCGTACAAACGTTCCGGCTTGATCATCTTCTACGATCATATTATGCATATCACACAAGCAGTCATCACCTCCCACAGTTTCTGCGTGCTGCAGGTATTAGCAGGATACCGAACGATGCCTCATCAAGATTGCAAAACACTAAAGGCACGCTCGACATCCTTCCTAGCACTCTCTTGCTCTTAGGCAAATCTTTTCCTTTTCTCTCTGACAGGGTTGGGGATTGTCTTGACAATAGTGGTCCACTGAGGATAGATTCCGTCACCCAGGTAGTATCCTTTGTCGCAGTTGTGGCCATTGATAGTAAAGTTCACCGGTGGGCTGTTGCGTTCGGCAAGCCTAGCAAACATCGGCAAGCGCTGAAGCACGTTGATATCATTGTGTGATCCGACCAATGCCAAAGAAAGAGTGACATATCCAAAGATCTTGAGACACCACGACCTCTAGTATGACAGTGCAAGCCCTGACATGGCCCTTATTTTGCCTTGCCAAGCAGAAGGGCAGCTCTTCCACTCCCAGTGCATATAGTCTATGCTGCCAAGCATCCCTAGGAAGCCCATGCTGGCATTCATTGCCAACAAATGGGTTGTATCTTCAGGAGTCGACTCTCTCAAGTACTCGGGGCCAAACACAGAAATAACAACCTTGCAGAATTTATACAGGGACTCTAGGCATGTAGACTCGCTTCATACGGACGTACTCGTCAATGAGATCACTGGGCACTTCGTATGTGTAACACCCCGGATGTAAACTACCCAATATGTACTCCAACTCTTGCCGTTTCCGGCCTTAAGTTATTTTATTTCTCGGGTTCGGGTTTTTTGTCTCCGTGTGTTGTGTCGTTGTCATGGCATCTCATATCATGTTCATCATGTGCATTGCATTTGCATACGTGTTCATCTCTTGCATTTCGAGCATTTTCCCCGTTTGTCCGTTTTGCCATTCCGGCGTTTCGTCTCCTCGGTGCCATTTCTACCTTTCTTTCGTGTGTGGGGATTTAAACATTTTCGGATTTGACCGAGACTTGCCAAGCGGACTTGGTTTACTACCGGTAGACCGCCTGTCAAGTTTCGTGTCAATTGGACTTCGTTTGATACTCCAACGGTTAACCGAGGGACCGAAAAGGCCTCGTGTGTGTTGCAGCCCAACACCCCTCCAAGTTGGCCCAAAACCCACCAAAACCCTCTCCATCATCTAGAGCGTTCGATCACGGTCGCGTGGCCGAGAACCGCACCTCATTTGGACTCTCCTACCTCCCTCCACCTCTATTTAAAGGCCCCTCCTCGAAAATCCCAGATCCATTCTACCTAAACCCTATTTTTTTCGCTCTCCACGCCGCCGAACACGTCCGGGGCGGACCGGACGCGTCCGCCCGCCACTGCCGACCAACGGGATGCCGCCACGTCAGCCCGCGGCGCCCCACATCGCCGTCGCCGCCCGAGGCCCGCCAGGCCCGCGGGAAGCCCCCGAGGCCCATCCGCACTTCGTTGCCGCCCGCCTTCGTCCTCCCCGCAACTGGCGCCGACTCCGCCCGCGCGCCTCCGTACTTCGCCCGGTCGGCCGCCGCGATCTCGCCGACCGGAGTAGCGCCGCCGCGTGCCCCTCGCCGCCCGGCCTCGCGCAGTTCGCCGCCGGCCGCCCTCGCCCCGCCGCCGCATGCCCCTCGCCGCACTCGGGTGCCCGGCGTCACCTCGCCGGAGCGAGCTCGCAGCTCGCCGTCGTTTTGCTCCGCCGCTACAGTGTCGTCGCCGGATCCCAGATCCACCCTACAGTAACCCTAGATCTGGAGGTCCAGTTTTTCTTCCAAGTCCCCGTTTTTTCCAGATTCAAGTGCCCTTGTTCATCATGTCGTATCTCCTCATCCGTAGCTCCGTTTTCGGCATATAGCATATCAAAATGTTCGTCTCAGAGAGTACATCATTTCATCTCATTGCATCATTTTCATTTGAGTTCATCTTGATGCCCGAAATGCTGTTGGAAGAGTGCTACTTGAGATAATTGTCAGAACTGCTGCTCCATTTAGATATTTGTCATTTTTGCCATGATTATTGTGTGCATGCTATGCCCATGAGCTCTACATGTGTTTTGTTAAGGGTTTTGCCATCTTTCTAGAGGTGCAACCCATGTATTTTTGTGATGTGTGTGGTGACTAGCACAAGTTTGCAAAGTGAGGCATTTGGTAATGCTGATTTCAGGGACTTAGCATTTCCACTAAGTCCTTAACCTATTTATCTCATATGGCCATATGTTCATGTTGTTTCCTAGTGATCCGTGCCTCTTTTGAGGATGATCAGTAAGGATGTTTTGTTAATCTTGTTGTGCTCTATCCATCCATGTCTTTGTTTGCAATTATGGAGCACCCTAGCTTGAGTCAATCGAGCTCTACTTTTGTCATTTCGTGAATCTGGGCAGATTGTCTACTTGTTAGCGATTTTGCCGATGATGTTGTAGTTGATCCGTGCATGCTATGCTATTGTTCTTGCCATGTCTAGCTTGAATTTTGTGTATTCTTGATGGATGTATGCTTATATGGTCATGACTTGCTCTGTAGTGAGTGCATCGAGCTCGTAAACATGCCTACTTGATATCTGTTTTCAGCATGCTCCAGTTTTCACTAAGTCTGAGAACTGATTATGTTTTTGCCATGTTCACATGCTTGCAATATATTTTCTGATCCCTTTTGGCTCAAGGTCACTAAGGGACTTTTGTTAAGCTCTTTGAATAGCTCCATGCCATGCTTTACTTTGCCATGTTCAGGTCCTGTAGCATGTAGTTTTGTTGCTCCGAAGAGTGCTATCTGATCTGAAATTCCAGACAAGTGTTAATTTCACTAAGTCTGAAATCTGTTTGTCAAATGCATTTTTGCCATGCTTGTTTGAACCTGTTAATGGATGAATTGGCCGTAGCTCAGTGCTAGACTTTTGTTAAGCTTCTTGAATGCATTCCTACCATGTAATTTGATGCCATGTTTGGGTGCTGTAGCATGTTCATCTTGTTGTATTTAGATGGCTACTTGCTGTAAATCGCAGATCGGTGCCATATTTGAATTGCTTGCCATTTCCAAACCGTAACTCCGATTCCAGCATTCTTTATATCGTTTTCAAGCGATTTCATCTCATCTTTCCAGTGGCACACTTGTATTTCCAGGTTGAGGCCAGGTTCATGCATTCCTTGTCACATCTTGCATATGCATCCCGCATAGCATACCATCTTTGCATCATATTGTTTGAGCCTTGCACGTGGTTGATTGTGTTCTGTTTGCTTGTTTGTCTTGGTTGGGTAGAGCCGAGAGACGAGTTCGCTAATGAGGAGCCCGTTGAGTTTGCTTTCGAGGATCCAGTCAACTCTGACAACTTTGCAGGCAAGATGATCATACCCCCGAAATCACTACTATCTTTGCTTTGCTAGATGCTCGCTCTTTTGCTATGCCATGCTACGATGCCTACCACTTGCTTTAAAGCCTCCCAAATTGCCATGTCGAACCTCTAACCCACCATGTCCTAGCAAACCGTTGATTGGCTATGTTACCGCTTTGCTCAGCCCCTCTTATAGCGTTGCTAGTTGCAGGTGAAGATTGGAGGCCGTTCCTTGTTGGAACATTTATTTACTTGTTGGGATATCATTATATTGCCATGTTATCTTAATGCATCTATATACTTGGTAAAGGGTGGAAGGCTCGGCCTCTCACCTAGTGTTTTGTTCCACTCTTGCCACCCTAGTTTCCGTCATATCGGTGTTATGTTCCTGGATTTTGCGTTCCTTACGCGGTTGGGTTATAATGGGAACCCCTTGATAGTTCGCCTTGATTAAAGCTTTTTCCAGCAATGCCCAACCTTGGTTTTACCATTTGCCACCTAGCCTCTTTTTCCTCGGGTTTCCGGAGCCCGCGGGTCATCTTATTTAAACCCCCCCGGGCCAGTGCTCCTCTGAGTGTTGGTCCGACGAGTAGACTGCGGGGCACCTGGGGCAACTTGGGTTGGTTTTACTCGTAGGATGTCTCATCTGAGTGTGCCCTGAGAAAGAGATATGTGCAGCTCCTATCGGGATTTGTCGGCACATTCGGGCGGTGTTGCTGGTCTTGTTTTAACCTGTCGAAGTGTCTTGAGTTACCGAGATACCGAGTCTGATCGGAACGTCTTGGGAGGAGGTCTATTCCTTCGTTGACCGTGAGAGCTTGTCATGGGCTAAGTTGGGACTCCCCTGCAGGGATTGAACTTTCGAAAGCCGTGCCCGCGGTTATGGGCAGATGGGAATTTGTTAATGTCCGGTTGTAGATAACTTGAACCTTAATTAATTAAAATGAATCAACTGAGTGTGTTACCCGTGATGGCCTCTTCTCGGCGGAGTCCGGGAAGTGGACACGGTGTTGGAGTAATGCTTGCGCAGGTTGTTCCTTCTAGATTCTCGCTCGCGCTTTGCCTCTCTTCTCTCGCTCTCTTTTGCGAATAAGTTAGCCACCATATATGCTAGTCGCTTGCTGCAGCTCCACATATATTGCCTTACCTTCCTATAGCTTAAATAGTCTTGATCGCGAGGGTGTGCGAGATTGCTGAGTCCCTGTGGCTCACAGATTACTATAACTCCAATGCAGGTCCAGGTGATTCCGCTCCAGGTGACGAGTACGAGCTCAAGTGGGAGTTCGACGAGATCTTCAGCGTTACTACGTGTCTTTTCCTGATGATCAGTAGTGGTGCCTAGTTGGGGTTTTTCAGGGCCTTGTCGCATGTTGGGTTTTCTTCTATTTTGGCGCCGTAGTCGGGCCATGAGTGTTTGTATGATGGATGTTATTTATGTACTTTGATGTGACGTGGCGAGTGTAAGCCAACTATGTCTCCCCCCTTTATTATTCATATTACATGGGATGTTGTGAAGATTGCCTAACTTGCGACATATGCCTTCAATGCGATTATGTCTCTAAGTCGTGCCTCGACACGTGGGAGCTATAGTCGCATCGAGGGCGTTACAAGTTGGTATCAGAGCCTTCCCCGACCTTAGGAGCCCCATTGCTTGATCGTTTTAGCAGCCGAGTTGTGTCTAGAAAAATGTTTTGAGTCTTTTAGGAATTATATATCGGAGAGTTTAGGAATTCTTTTTACTTCCCAGTCTCCTCATCGCTCTGGTAAGGCATCCTGACGTAGAGTTTTGACTCTTCTCTTCTCAAATTTCACTAATTTTTTTTAGGATCACGCGAGTATCTTGGAATCGTTCCGATGGCTTATGATGAGAACATTGTCTTGGTGCCTCCTGTCAGGGGTTTAGTGGAAGTGTCCCGGGGAGTTGAGCTCTGAGGTGTTGTCATCATAATTTTATCGTTGCAATTCTGGAATACTTGAGATATGTTCGCCGACATCGAAAATCTCTTTATGCAGTTCGTTGGTGAGATAACCTCGACGCCACCCAGTACTGGGCGGAGTTCGGGAGTATCGCCATACTTGTATAAGGGATGCCTTTTCGAAGGTTGAGGTAGATGTTTTCCGAAGTTTTCTTGGTTATGTGTTGAAGGATGGATACAGCTGGATGTAGGATTTGCTAGTTTGGGTGAGATATTATGCTTCCCCTGTATCCCCAACACCTGATTGCATAACCGGAAAGTTCGGGAGTTTCATAGGTGGGAATTCTAGTAGCTCTAGTTCTTCTTCCACGGATATTGGTTTGAGATTGGGATTTCTTACCGATTATTCGTTCTTGATCCGTACCTTGTTGATTTATTTCTCTACCTTAATTCTACGTGGCTTCTCAATTTATGGATATGTGACCATTTGAAGAGGAATGCATCGTTCATTTTGTTCGGATGTGAAGACTATATGTTGCAATTTTCATTCCTTGGATTCAGCTTCAATATTTATCTGTCAATGTGCTAATGGTGGTCAACTCTTCAGGATGGCTCCCAACGCGCACGACTCGATCAGCTGATCCGCCACCACCTCCACCTCCTCCAGAGGCATGGCAAGCTGTGATGGCCGCAACCAATGCAAACACTCAGCTGATCATGCAAATTCTCCAAGAGCGCAATCAAGGCAGTCAAGGGAATCAAGGCAGCAATCAGAGTCACTTTGCTACACTCAACCAGTTCCTTGCTAACGGGCCAAAGACTTTCAGCAATTGTGTTGAGGCAACCGATGCTGACGATTGGCTTGTGGATCTGTGTAAGCATTTCGAGTGCAGTAACGTCAGGCCTGAGGACTTTGTCAAGTTCGCTTCCTTCCAACTCAAAGATCAAGCTGCAGAATGGTTCCAAGCAGTACAAGGTATCCAGAGGTGGACATGTTATCACTTGGGATGATTTCCGTCGAGATTTCCGAGTGAAGGAATATGCCCTAGAGGCAATAATAAAGTTATTATTTATTTCCTTATATCATGATAAATGTTTATTATTCATGCTAGAATTGTATTAACCGGAAACATAATACATGTGTGAATACATAGACAAACAGAGTGTCACTAGTATGCCTCTACTTGACTAGCTCGTTAATCAAAGATGGTTATGTTTCCTAACCATGGACAAAGAGTTGTTATTTGATTAACGGGATCACATCATTAGGTGAATGACCTGATTGACATGACCCATTCCATTAGCTTAGCACCCGATCGTTTAGTATGTTGCTATTGCTTTCTTCATGACTTATACATGTTCCTATGACTATGAGATTATGCAACTCCCGTTTGCCGGAGGAACACTTTGTGTGCTACCAAACATCACAACGTAACTGGGTGATTATAAAGGTGCTCTACAGGTGTCTCCAAAGGTACATGTCGGGTTGGCGTATTTCGAGATTAGGATTTGTCACTCCGATTGTCGGAGAGGTATCTCCGGGCCCTCTCGGTAATGCACATCACATAAGCCTTGCAAGCATTGCAACTAATGAGTTAGTTGTGAGATAATGTATTACGGAACAAGTAAAGAGACTTGCCGGTAACGAGATTGAACTAGGTATTGAGATACCGACGATCGAATCTCGGGCAAGTAACATACCGATGACAAAGGGAACAACGTATGTTGTTATGCGGTCTGACCGATAAAAGACCTTCATAGAATATGTAGGAGCCAATATGAGCATCCAGGTTCCGCTATTGGTTATTGACCGGAGACGTGTCTCGGTCATGTCTACATTGTTCTCGAACCCGTAGGGTCCGCACGCTTAAGGTTTCGATGACAGTTATATTATGAGTTTATGCATTTTGATATACCGAAGTTTGTTCCGAGTCCCGGATGTGATCACGGACATGACGAGGAGTCTCGAAATGGTCGAGACATAAAGATTGATATATTGGAAGCCTATATTTGGATATCGGAAGTGTTCCGGGTGAAATCGGGATTTTACCGGAGTACCGGGAGGTTACCGGAACCCCCCGGGAGGTATATGGGCCTTAGTGGGCTTTAGTGGAAGAGAGGAGAGGTGGCCAGGGCTGGGCCGCGCGCCCCTCCCCACCCTAGTCGGAATAGGACAAGGAGAGGGGGGCGGCGCCCCCCTTCCTTCTCTCTCTCCTCTTTTCCCCTCCCGAATCCTATTCCAACTATGAAAGGGGGGGAATCCTACTCCCGGTGGGAGTAGGACTCCTCCTGGAGCGCCCTCCTCCTGGCCGGCTGCACCCCCTCATTGATCCTTTATATAAGGGGGCAGGGGGCACCCCTAGACACACAAGTTGATCCACGTGATCATATTCTTAGCCGTGTGCGGTGCCCCCTTCCACCATAGTCCTCGATAATATTGTAGCGGTGCTTAGGCGAAGCCCTGCGACGGTAGTACATCAAGATCGTCACCACGCCGTCGTGCTGACGGAACTCTTCCCCGACACTTTGCTGGATCAGAGTCCGGGGATCGTCATCGAGCTGAACGTGTGCTAGAACTCGGAGGTGCCGTAGTTTCGGTGCTTGATCGGTCGGGCCGTGAAGACGTACGACTACATCAACCACGTTGTGCTAACGCTTCCGCTGTCGGTCTACAAGGGTACGTAGATCACACTCTCCCCTCTCGTTGCTATGCATCACCATGATCTTGCGTGTGCGTAGGAAATTTTTGAAATTACTACGTTCCCCAACAGTGGTATCAGAGCCTAGGTTTTATGTGTTGATGTTATATGCATGAGTAGAACACAAGTGAGTTGTGGGCGATATAAGTCATACTGCTTACCAGCATGTCATACTTTGGTTCGGCAGTATTGTTGGACGAAGCGGTCCGGACCGACATTACGCGTACGCTTACGCGAGACCGGTTCTCCCGACGTGCTTTGCACAAAGGTGGCTAGCGGGTGACAGTTTCTCCAACTTTAGTTGAACCGAGTGTGGCTACGCCCGGTCCTTGCGAAGGTTAAAACAGCACCAACTTGACAAACTATCATTGTGGTTTTGATGCGTAGGTAAGATTGGTTCTTGCTTAAGCCCGTAGCAGCCACGTAAAACTTGCAACAACAAAGTAGAGGACGTCTAACTTGTTTTTGCAGGGCACGTTGTGATGTGATATGGTCAAGACATGATGCTAAATTTTATTGTATGAGATGATCATGTTTTGTAACCGAGTTATCGGCAACTGGCAGGAGCCATATGGTTGTCGCTTTATTATATGCAATGCAATCGCGCTGTAATGCTTTACTTTATCACCAAGCGGTAGCGATAGTCTTGGAAGCATAAGATTGGCGAGACGACAACGATGCTACGATGGAGATCAAGGTGTCGCGCCGGTGACGATGGTGATCACGACGGTGCTTCAAAGATGGAGATCACAAGCACAAGATGATGATGGCCATATCATATCACTTATATTGATTGCATGTGATGTTTATCTTTTATGCATCTTATCTTGCTTTGATTGACGGTAGCATTATAAGATGATCTCTCACTAATTATCAAGAAGTGTTCTCCCTGAGTATGCACCGTTGCGAAAGTTCTTCGTGCTGAGACACCACGTGATGATCGGGTGTGATAGGCTCTACGTTCAAATACAACGGGTGCAAAACAGTTGCACACGCGGAATACTCAGGTTATACTTGACGAGCCAAGCATATACAGATATGGCCTCGGAACACGGAGACCGAAAGGTCGAGCGTGAATCATATAGTAGATATGATCAACATAGTGATGTTCACCAATAAAACTACTCCATCTCACGTGATGATCGGACATGGTTTAGTTGATTTGGATCACGTAATCACTTAGAGGATTAGAGGGATGTCTATCTAAGTGGGAGTTCTTTAAGTAATATGATTAATTGAACCTAAATTTATCATGAACTTAGTACCTGATAGTATCTTGCTTATTTATGTTTCATTGTAGATAGATGGCCCGTGCTGTTGTTCCGTTGAATTTTAATGTGTTCCTTGAGAAAGCAAAGTTGAAAGATGATGGTAGCAATTACACGGACTGGGTCCGTAACTTGAGGACTATCCTCATTGCTGCACAGAAGAATTACGTCCTGGAAGCACCGCTGGGTGCCAGGCCTGCTGCTGGAGCAACACCAGATGTTATGAACGTCTGGCAGAGCAAAGCTGATGACTACTTGATAGTTCAGTGTGCCATGCTTTACGGCTTAGAATCGGGACTTCAACGACGTTTTGAACGTCATGGAGCATATGAGATGTTCCAGGAGTTGAAGTTAATATTTCAAGCAAATGCCCGAATTGAGAGATATGAAGTCTCCAATAAGTTCTATAGCTGTAAGATGGAGGAGAACAGTTCTGTCAGTGAGCATATACTCAAAATGTCTGAGTATAATAATCACTTGATTCAATTGGGAGTTAATCTTCCAGATGATTGCGTCATTGACAAAATTCTCCAATCACTGCCACCAAGCTACAAGAGCTTCGTGATGAACTATAATATGCAAGGGATGAATAAGACTATTCCCGAGCTCTTCGCAATGCTGAAAGCTGCGGAGGTAGAAATCAAGAAGGAGCATCAAGTGTTGATGGTCAACAAGACCACTAGTTTCAAGAAAAAGGGCAAAGGGAAGAAGAAGGGGAACTTCAAAAAGAACAGCAAGCAAGTTACTACTCAAGAGAAGAAACCCAAACCTAGACCTAAGCCTGAAACTGAGTGCTTCTACTGCAAGCAGACTGGTCACTGGAAGCGGAACTGCCCCAAGTATTTGGCGGATAAGAAGGATGGCAAGGTGAACAAAGGTATATGTGATATACATGTTATTGATGTGTACCTTACTAATGCTCGCAGTAGCACCTGGGTATTTGATACTGGTTCTGTTGGTAATATTTGCAACTCGAAACAGGGACTACGGATTAAGCGAAGATTGGCTAAGGACGAGGTGACGATGCGTGTGGGAAATGGTTACAAAGTTGATGTGATCGCAGTCGGCACGCTACCTCTACATCTACCTTCGGGATTAATATTAGACCTAAATAATTGTTATTTGGTGCCAGCGTTAAGCATGAACATTATATCTGGATCTTGTTTGATGCGAGATGGTTATTCATTTAAATCAGAGAATAATGGTTGTTCTATTTACATGAGTAATATCTTTTATGGTCATGCACCCTTAAAGAGTGGTCTATTCTTATTAAATCTCGATAGTAGTGACACACATATTCATAGTGTTGAAGCCAAAAGATGCAGAGTTGATAATGATAGTGCAACTTATTTGTGGCACTGCCGTTTGGGTCATATCGGTATAAAGTGCATGAAGAAACTCCATACTGATGAGCTTTTGGAACCACTTGATTATGAATCACTTGGTACTAGCGAACCGTGCCTTATGGGTAAGATGACAAAAACATCGTTCTCCGGTACTATGGAGAGAGCAACATATTTGTTGGAAATCATACATACAGATGTATGTGGTCCGATGAATGTTGAGGCTCGTGGCGGATATCGTTATTTTCTCACCTTCACAGATGACTTAAGCAGATATGGGTATATCTACTTAATGAAACACAAGTCTGAAACGTTTGAAAAGTTCAAAGAATTTCAGAGTGAAGTTGAAAATCATCGTAACAAGAAAATAAAATTCCTATGATCTGATCATGGAGGAGAATATTTGAGTTACGAGTTTGGTGTACATTTGAAACAATGTGGAATAGTTTCGCAACTCACGCCACCCGGAACACCACAGCGTAATGGTGTGTCCGAACGTCGTAATCGTACTTTACTAGATATGGTGCGATCTATGATGTCTCTTACTGATTTACCGCTATCGTTTTGGGGATACGCTCTAGAGACGGTCGCATTCACGTTAAATAGGGCACCATCAAAATCCGTTGAGACGACGCCTTATGAACTGTGGTTTGGCAAGAAACCAAAGTTGTCGTTTCTGAAAGTTTGGGGCTGCGATGCTTATGTGAAAAAGCTTCAACCTGATAAGCTCGAACCCAAATCGGAAAAATGTGTCTTCATAGGATATCCAAAGGAAACTATTGGATACACCTTCTATCACAGATCCGAAGGCAAGACTTTTGTTGCTAAATTGGGAAACTTTCTGGAGAAGGAGTTTCTCTCGAAAGAAGTGAGTGGGAGGAAAGTAGAACTTGACGAGGTAACTGTACCTACTCCCTTATTGGAAAGTAGTACATCACAGAAACCTGTTTCTGTGACACCTACACCAATTAGTGAGGAAGCTAATGATAATGATCATGAAACTTCAGAACAAGATACTACTGAACCTCGTAGATCAACCAGAGTGAGATCTGCGCCAGAGTGGTACGGTAATCCTGTTCTGGAAGTCATGCTACTAGATCATGATGAACCTACGAACTATGAAGAAGCAATGGTGAGCCTAGATTCCGCAAAATGGCTTGAAGCCGTGAAATCTGAGATGGGATCCATGTATGAGAACAAAGTATGGACTTTGGTTGACTTGCCCAATCATCGGCAAGCAATTGAGAATAAATGGATCTTCAAGAAGAAGACTGACGCTGAAGGTAATATTACTGTCTACAAGGCTCGACTTGTCGCAAAAGGTTTTCGGCAAGTTCAAGGGATTGACTACGATGAGACCTTCTCACCCGTAGCGATGCTTAAGTCTGTCCAAATCATGTTAGCAATTGCCGCATTTCATGATTATGAAATTTGGCAGATGGATGTCAAAACTGCATTCCTGAATGGATTTCTGGAAGAAGAGTTGTATATGATGCAACCAGAAGGTTTTGTCGATCCAAAGGAAGCTAACAAAGTGTGCAAGCTCCAGCGATCCATTTATGGACTGGTGCAAGCCTCTCGGAGTTGGAATAAACGCTTTGATAGTGTGATCAAAGCATTTGGTTTTATACAGACTTTTGGAGAAGCCTGTATTTACAAGAAAGTGAGTGGGAGCTCTGTAGCATTTCTGATATTATATGTGGATGACATATTACTAATTGGAAATGATATAGAATTTCTGGATAGCATAAAGGGATACTTGAATAAGAGTTTTTCAATGAAAGACCTCGGTGAAGCTGCTTACATATTAGGCATTAAGATCTATAGAGATAGATCAAGACGCTTAATTGGACTTTCACAAAGCACATACCTTGACAAAGTTTTGAAGAAGTTCAAAATGGATCAAGCAAATAAAGGGTTCTTGCCTGTGTTACAAGGTGTGAAGTTGAGTAAGACTCAATGCCCGACCGCTGCAGAAGATAGAGAGAAAATGAAAGATGTTCCCTATGCTTCAGCCATAGGCTCTATCATGTATGCAATGCTGTGTACCAGACCTGATGTGTGCCTTGCTATAAGTCTAGCAGGGAGGTACCAAAGTAATCCAGGAGTGGATCACTGGACAGCGGTCAAGAACATCCCGAAATACCTGAAAAGGACTAAGGATATGTTTCTCGTTTATGGAGGTGACAAAGAGCTCATCGTAAATGGTTACGTTGATGCAAGCTTTGACACTGATCCAGATGATTCTAAATCACAAACCGGATACATGTTTACATTAAACGGTGGAGCTGTCAGTTGGTGCAGTTCTAAACAAAGCGTCGTGGTGGGATCTACGTGTGAAGCGGAATACATAGCTGCTTCGGAAGCAGCAAATGAAGGAGTCTAGATGAAGGAGTTCATATCCGATCTAGGTGTCATACCTAGTGCATCGGGTCCAATGAAAATCTTTTGTGACAATACTGGTGCAATTGCCTTGGCAAAGGAATCCAAATTTCACAAGAGAACCCAGCACATCAAGAGACGCTTCAATTCCATCCGGGATCTAGTCCAGGTGGGAGACATAGAGATTTGCAAGATACATACGGATCTGAATGTAGCAGACCCGTTGACTAAGCCTCTTCCACGAGCAAAACATGATCAGCACCAAGGCTCCATGGGTGTTAGAATCATTACTGTGTAATCTAGATTATTGACTCTAGTGCAAGTGGGAGACTGAAGGAAATATGCCCTAGAGGCAATAATAAAGTTATTATTTATTTCCTTATATCATGATAAATGTTTATTATTCATGCTAGAATTGTATTAACCGGAAACATAATACATGTGTGAATACATAGACAAACAGAGTGTCACTAGTATGCCTCTACTTGACTAGCTCG